>NC_090731.1:23134935-23159834 GCF_036898095.1 Palaemon carinicauda | reverse complement strand
TAAACAGTAGGGTTAACTACACGACCCACTGCTACCACAGATCTCTTAAGTTCCTCTACTTGCTTCGCATAGTGGCGAAAGAACACCCTGGAAGACTTCCAGCCCGTGTATGAACGGAGATGTTCAAAATCCATACAATTAAAGAAATTTAGGGATGAGGCAACTTTCCTCGGATCGTGACCTGCGGGTGTACTGTCAGGATCCGCTCTGCGAATAAAATATGTCATTTTCGCTCTGAGTTGATTCAGAGATAAATTTGAGCCTGATGTTTCTCCCCTGAATAGTTGACTACCCTTGAAGTCTGAAGTTCTACGAAGATAGACCTTTAGGCATTCTACTGGACATAGAGATGCATCTTCTTTCAGAGGGCAGATTCTCCAGGGACCCCACCTGTTGGTGGGTAACTCATTCTTGGCGAGAAACGTAGGATCCGGAAACAGGTTCAGCTCCCCCCCATCCAGGAACTGAACACGACCTGCCTCTCTCGAGAGGGCTGCGATCTCACTAACCCTGGCCCCGGACGCGAGTGCAAATAGGAAAATAACTTTTTGCGTCAAATCCTTTAACGCACATTCTTCATTGCTCAACAAGGAGGCGAAATGAAGAACTTTGTCTAAAGACCATGAGATGGGCTTTGGAGGTGCTGAAGGTCTGAGCCTAGCGCAGGCTTTCGGAACTTTATTAAAGATCTCGTTACCTAGGTCGATCTGGAAGGCAAATAAAATGGGTCTCATCAAAGCCGATTTACACACTGAAATCGTGTTAGCTGCCAATCCTTGGCCATGGAGGTGGATGAAGAAAGATAAGCAGAAATCTGTTGAGATCTCCTGCGGATTCTTTGCCTTTACAAAGGCCACCCATTTCCTCCAAGATGACTCATATTGCCTTCTAGTCGATTTGCACTTGTATTCCTCTAGGAAGTCTATGCTGGCTTTCGAAATCCCGAAGCGCTTTCTCACCGCTAGGGCGAGAAAATCATGAGCTGCAGGGTCTGGGTTTTCTGTAATGAAGCGCAGACAGTCGACTTCTGGACTCGCTGGGTCAGAACTGGATGTGGTAGCGGCACGAACTTCATCTGTAGTTCCAACGCCAAGGGGAACCACATACTGTTCGCCCACTTGTGGGCCACTATTGCCGCTACCCCCTTGAAGGATCTCAGTTTGTTGAGGACCCTCAACAGAAGGTTGTGAGGAGGGAACAGATAAATCCTGGACCATCTGTTCCAGTCGAGGGACATTGCGTCCACTGCTTCCGCTAAGGGGTCCTCGTACGGGGACACGTACAGGGGCAACTTCTTGTTGTCTTTCGTCGCAAAGAGGTCTATTTGCAGTTCTGGGACTTGATTCAGAATGAAGGAAAATGATCCTGCGTCTAAGGACCATTCCGACTCTATCGGTGTGAACCTGGATAGAGCGTCCGCTGTCACATTGCGGACTCCTTGAAGGTGAACTGCCGACAGGTACCACTTCTTCTTTTCCGCCAATCGGAAAATGGCTAACATCACTTGGTTGAGAGGTGGTGACCTCGACCCTTGTCGATTCAAGCATCTCACAACCACCTCGCTGTCTGTCACCAATCTTATGTGGATCGAGTGACGCGGGGAGACTTTCTTTAAGGTAAGGAGCACTGCCATAGCTTCTAGAAAGTTTATATGAAAGGTCCTGAATAGCTTGGACCAAGTCCCCTGGACTTTTTTCCGATGAGAGTGACCTCCCCATCCCTCCTTTGAGGCGTCTGAGTGAATCGTCATCGACGGGGGAGGTGGCTGAAGAAGAACAGACTTCTTTAGATGTCTGGCTTGGGACCAAGGTCTGAGAAGAGTACGTAGCCGAGGCGGCACTGGTCTTCTCAGGTCTCTTCGCGCGTTTGATGCATACCTTCTCCAAACTCCGGTTGCATCCTTTAGCTGTGCTCTTAGCACTGGGTCTGTCACTGAAGCAAACTGGAGAGAGCCTAGTACCCTCTCCTGTTCGCGTCTTGATATCCTTTCGGAATCTAGAAGTCTCTTGACAGAGCCCGCTATCTCCTTCCTTTTCTTCATTGGGATGGAGAAAACTGTGTGACAAAAGGTCCCAGTGGATTCCCAGCCACTGGAACTTTTGGGATGGAGAAAGTCGAGACTTTTTCTTGTTGATCTTGAAGCCTAGGTACTCTAGGAACTGGATCACCTGACTGGAAGCTTGCAAGCATTCGGTCTCGGATGCTGCCCACACCAGCCAGTCGTCCAGGTAGGCTACTACCTGAATTCCCTTTAGGCGTAATTGTTTGAGAGCTGCGCTCGCAAGCTTCGTGAAAATCCTTGGGGCTATGTTTAGCCCGAATGGCATGGCTCTGAAGGCGTACAGTTTCCGTTGTAGCCTGAACCCTAGGTAGGGGGAGAGTCGACGGCTGATTGGAATGTGCTAATAGGCGTCTGACAAGTCTATAGAGACTGAGTATGCCCTCTTGGGCAGTAAGGTCCTTATGTGTTGCAGTGTTAGCATCTTGAATTTGCAATTCACTATGAACTTGTTGAGTGGTGACAAGTCCAGAATGACTCTGAGCTTTTCCGAGTCTTTCTTGGGAACACAAAACAGCCTCCCTTGGAATTTGATGGACTTCACCTTTCGGATCACATTTTTCTCCAACAGTTCTTGAACGTTACTCCTCCAAAATGGGGGTGGAGTGTTGGAAAAACCGAAGGCATGGGGGTGGAGTGCTGTACCAGCTCCAACCCAGTCCATTCTTGAGTAGGCTTTGGGCCCAGGGATCGAAGGTCCAGCGATCCCAAAATTTCATCAGTCTCCCTCCTACCGGTATCATTTCACTTGGACTGCCGTCCTGAGGTCTTGCCTCCCTGACCACGACCACCTCTGAATCCCCTTCCCCTTGAGGGGCGCCTAGACGAGCCTCTGGCTGCTCCTCTAGGTTTTGCACGAAAGGAAGAAGACTGTCCTTCGAACGTTGGGGCGAATGTGGTTGACTGACCTGGCACAGCCTGGGGTACCCACTGAAAGGCAGTCGGGGTTTGTGCCACCATCTGGGGCACTGGAGGCAAAGGCAATTGCAGTTGCTGTTGCTGTCTATAAGGCTTGGCTGGCCGAAATGGTAGCCTAGTCTTCATATTCTTCCTCTTTGGTTGAGGACCCTCATCCGGGGAAGATTTTCTTTTGATAGACAGGCCCCACTTCTGGAGAAGGTTTCTATTCTCCACGGCGGCCTTATCAACAACCTCTTTGACCACATCGGTAGGGAAAAGGTCTTTTCCCCAAATGTTGGAGGAGATTAACTTCCTTGGCTCGTGTCTCACCGAAGCCCCGGTGAACACGAACTCCCTGCAAGCTCTCCTTGCCTTGACGAAGCTATAAAGGTCCTTCGTCACTGTGGCTAGGTGAGACTTAGCCACTACCATGAACATTTCATGGACCTTGGGGTCACTTGCCATCGTCTCGAGAGTAGTCTGATGAGACATTGAGGCAGCCAGTCTTTCTTTTGTCTCGAACTCTCTTCGTAAAAGAGATTCGGACAGCTTGGGGAGGTCCTCGCCGAATTGCCGTCCGGCAATATCAGCCTCCAACTTTCCCACTGAGAATGTCAGATGGACATCCTTCCAGTCTTTGTGGTCCATAGGTAGAGCCAGCGACAAGGGTTTACACTCCTCCAGGGAGGGGCAAGGCTTGCCGGCCTCGACTGCCTTTAGGACAGCCGCAAACCCTTTCTGTAAAAAGGGGGAAGGCTCTATCAGGAGAGGACACAAACGAAGGGAGCTTCTTGCTCAATGCAGCTACCTTCGAATTCGAGAAGCCCCTCTCTTTCATCGAGGATGAAAGTAGGGCTTGAGCCTTAGCGTGGTCCATAATAATGACCTCCTTCGGCTCTGTCTCCTCCCTTGAAGCTGGTTCTTTTCTCAGCCGGACATAGCAGTCCGGATATGATGCCTTGTTGGGCCAGAATTCTACCTCCTCTAGGGGAACTGAACCCAACTTATCCGAGATGACGATCTTTCCAGTCGTCATCGGCATGTGCTCAGCATACCTCCATGGGTTAGCATCTGAGCATATGGGAAGGTCTTTCACATTGAGCCTTTTCCGGGGCCCATGTGATTCTGCCAGGGACTGCATACGCAGTTCCATTGCAGCCGCCTTCTCCTGATTCTCCTTCTGCATTTGTTGGATCATTCCAACAATCGAAGAGAGGGCCTGTCCCAGTTCTACTGGGAGACCAGCCGATGTTGAGGGGATAGGCTCCGGCATCTGAACCGGAGTAGCCGACACCTCGTCGACCTCATCCTCTACTACATCTGGGGTTTGAACTTGATCCTGGCCTTCTGCCAGGAGGTCTTCTTCCAAACGTTCGTCCAGGTCAGACATCCTGTCACACAACTGGATGTCTTGCATCGCATCTGCGACTTCCTCGTCCACCTGGACTTCATCTTGAGGGATCTCCTCTTGAGGCTGGGGAATCACTGCCTCAGCTGATGCCTGGGGAAAAAGATACGCCCTCATCTTCTCACTTGGAAGATAAGGGCCAGAGGTGTTCTTCTTGAAGCCCCTTACCCAAGTACGAAGCTTTTCCCTAGCTATATCCCTTGATTCCGCCGTTCTAGGGGAATCAAAAGCCTCAGTAATCAGGTTAGTGCATACAGTACATACCTGAGGGTCCCAATACTGGAGATCATCCTTGGAGACAGCGCATGCTGCGTGTCTCCTACAACACTCATGTCCGCAGAGGTTCTTGCTGCGGACATTGCAGAAAACATTTCCGCACTTCGGAGGGTCCTCCTGTAAAGAGAAGAAATTTCCATGAGTATCAAGTGAACTATGTATCACTGGATATGCATAGTATAGCATAACAATTCATAAAGGAAAGACACACACTTGTGTTTCCTTCACAACCCATTGTTGCAGCCTTCCAGATAATAAAATCAAAATGGTTTATCTCTACTAGAGTAACCAATGCAAGGTTTCCAGAGGAAACAGGTGGAGCTCACACCTAGGCAATGATTTTAAAATCCTGGATAATAGACGGGGAAGAACTCTGCTTCCTGTCTGAGGGCAACAGCAAAGGGCCGTGCAAGAAAACACAATAGTGTTAGAAGATACAGTGCTTTACCTAAACTTTTACTATAGTTTTCTTCTTACTGTATATGCTATACAGAAGAATACTAGTACAGTATAGGAGGATGTGTGCCGGCCTGCCTTTGCCGGCCGGCACACACCACAATTAGCTTTAAAGTATACTACTTAACAGCTATAGGGCGGCAGCCCTCTGGTTCAAATGCCTGTGCCGGCGGCAGCAGCTGCCGGCCAGCAACAGCCAGTGTTGGCCGGCAATGATTGCCGGCCAGCAACTACACAAGGTAGTACCCAGCTGCCGGCCACACTCTTGGTGACCGGCAGACAAGGACTGACATAAGCCGGCCGGCAAAGGTACAAGACCGATGCCAGCCGGCAGCAAAAGAACCAGAAGACTACACCTGCCCGGCTGCCGGCCTCATAGGCCGGCAGCCGGGACAGGTACAGCACTAGAAGAAAATAGAATGGCTGCCGGGATAAGAGTGTACACAACCCCCCAAGCCCGGCAACCGAAAGAGTGCATATAAGGAAGGGGAGAAACTTAATTCAGGCTTCCTTGACCAATGCCGTCCGGCTCTGCCGGTAGGCATGGATGAGGGGACCAAGAGAGGTCCGGGCAGCACTCGAAAACATAAGACCCTTGCCGTCCAGCATCTCTGCCGGCCGGCAATGGGCTTAGTCAATTCCACATCCCAACCTATACTAGGTCCAGAAGTAGAATGACATACAGTACAGTAAAACCCCTGCCGGCCAGCTCTGCCGGCCGGCAAGGTACAGTACAGTAATGGCTAGGCCATTACGGAGATAGAGGGGGAAGGGACAAGAGGGTCCTGCCAACCTTGCTTTAGTGACAGATCACCCGCAGCCAAGAACTTTGTCTTAGCCTAAGGGAGATCTAAGGGAAAGGGCCAGCACAGTAGTATAATACCTGCCAGCTTCCAGAGCACCAAAGCAAGGAAGGCGTTGCTACTCCCAAGGGAAGATTTTATCCTCCCCGAGAACAGCAACAGGACTTAGTCTGGTCGATCACACAAGAAGGAATCATAACTTACAGAAACCTTCGAAAGTGACCTAAGGGAGCTAAGCTCCCTTTGTAAGTGTTAGGTCAGCGAGGGAGACTCTGCCCCAAGCCAGACAACACGGACTCAGACTAAAAACTCTGTTGTTCTGTCCCTCTTTGAACCAGACTTTGCTGGAACAGGAAGGTACAGTAACACCCTAGTATAGTTTTATCGAAAATAAATTCGGAAAAAACCACTTAGGGATAAGCCCAAGGCTTAAACAGAGGGAAAGGGATTGCATACCTTCTCCGAAGAAAAGAAAGCAACCGGGGAGTATAATAAAGTATACTAAGGCTCCATAAGCAATTAGCCTAGGCACCAAGAGAATCGATTACCTAATTCACCGAAACTCTCACGTATACAAAATTGGAAAAATTCCACACAGTCTAAAATGTATAAAATATAGCCTAAAGCTTCAATAAAATTTTAATTACACTCGGAAAAACCAAAATCATGCATTAAGTACTAGGACCAAACGACTAGGCTACATGGCCTAGCGTAGGCCAGAATGGCGAATACTTCGCCAAATAATACTAAGCACGAAAGAAAATCCTATGTAAAGCTAAATAGCTAAAATTTATTAAGCAAAACAACCAGGAATGTCACTCTGACTAACTAATTTATACCTAGCGAGTGACAGTGTCCAGGACACCTCTGGTAGGCTACGGCTCTTGTATCAAAGATTAATCCTATTAATCACTCAAAATTTTACCAAGAGCCTACATTTATACATAACAGACACTATACTCAACTTATCCGAGGTCAACGAAGACGAAGAAGCCATGAAAAGTTGAATAAATCCAAGATTTGCGAGAAAAACAGGAAAAAACACCGAGTTGTTAAGCTACGCAAAAAGGAATACAGATGGCGCCAGGATTGGCGCCAGGCACGCATACGAATCGGGGGATAGGGAAGCCTTAGGAGCGGCTCCCCTTTTTCTTTCCCGAATTCGTATCTCGTCAATCTCCCTCCTACGAGACGAATCTCTGTTCAGGTCGTAGATTGCCATGTGACGTGTCTAGAATACGTCCTCTGATATGTCGCGATATCCCTTTCACGAGGGATACTCGCTCCAGGAGTTAGAATTCTGGTACCTTAAGGTAAATTCTCTGGGAATATCGCCGTAGTTGTAATATACCCTAGGAAGCTACCCTATAGGAACTTCCATCAGGACGACATGGCTTGAGCCCAAAAATATATATATATATATATATATATATATATACAACAACAACAATAACTGCAGTCGTTTCTAGTCCCCTTCATGACAAAGACCTCAGAAATGTCATTTCATGTCTTGAGTTTGGCGAATTTTCATTACCACGCTGGCCATTGCAGACTGATGATGGTGGGAGATTCTTCTCTGAGCGCTCACAGTAAACTATTCTAGTTCGGGTGTCCCTAACTAGTACGTACAGCTTTGCTGATCATAGCGATAAGAAAACTATTTCACCCCGTTAAGGTATCGCCCACTCAGAAAGGGATATATATATATATATATATCATCTTCCATTGCTAGTCCATTGCAGGACAAAAGCCTCAGGCATGTTCTTACATTTGCGTCTCCATGATGTATGCAAATATTTCCTTTTGAAGTTTATTCACGATGTTTTTTTTTGTAAGTCCGACATTTTCAGTGAGTATTAAACCCCACTGTAGCCTTTACACTCGTAGGGTACTCTGGGAGTGAGGATCAATCTCCCGGCAGTTAGGGTGGAGGTGGAGAAGCAGTCTACTTTGTTTCAGACATGCAGACTTTAAACGAACTACCTCACTCTCTTTTAAAGCCTCAGGCTGTTGTAACTTGGAAGAGGAAATATAAACATATGGTAGTTTCTCAGTATTAGGTGTCCTTTGATATAATTTTTATAAAATATTTTCTTATATTTTTAGTAAATGAGTTTGCAGTAATCGCTATGTATAAAAACTTTAACTAAGTGATTGTACTTACGATAGTGATGTTTCATATTCCAGATTCTTTATTACTTCAAGTTTTATATTTCAGATTCTTTATTTCTTTGAGTAAACCTTTTCTTTTATTGAAAACTATTATTGAAGTAAGGTTTATTTTTAATTTACTTTAAACAGAGTTTACTGGCTTATTGTACATAATATATTATCTATTGAATTTTAAAATAATTTTATTGTTAATGTATTATTTATTGTATTTTAAAATATTTGCTCTGTCCAATATGTTAGCAGGACTTAGTTCCTTTATTGGCTTCTTATATGTAGTTTATATGTAAGAATAAATTAAGTCTAAAAGTCTAAAGTCGGGGCAGGAAAATTCTTAGTTCGTCAATCCATCGTCTTCTCTTCCTTCCCCTGCTGCTTTTGCAATATCTAGGGACCCATTTTGTTATTCCTAATGTCCATCTATTGTCTGTCCTTCTCATTATCGAGGGCGTAGGAGGGGTTTTTTCGGGTGGGGGTTGGCTAAAGTTTGAAAAGGCTCTGACGAGGGGGCGTCTGGAGTAGATTCCTGAATTAGACAGGTATATGTACAGTAGGATTGAAATGAGCTTATGACTCTCTTTGATAGCCCAATTGGTAAAGTTGTCCATGCAGGTATTGTTTCGGCTCAGGGCATAGGTTCGAATCCTTGCCCGGCCAAAAGCATATACATTCCCAAAGGTAGAATTCAATATCAAATGCCATTGTGGTTGATATTTACATTGATTAAAATCACGAGTATTAGTGATATATATATATATATATATATACTGTATATATATATATATACATATACAGTATATATATATATATATACATACATACATACATATACAGTATATATATATATATATATACTGAGTGTGTATATATATATATATATACTGTGTGTATATATATATATATATATATAATATCTATTTTTTTTTCAAATGCCCCTTAATATCGAATTTGCTCTGCCTTAGGATCTCGAGCGTTTAGGGAAATTTCTTTAATGATAAATATTTCTGCCCGACCAATGACTCCATCCTACAACTGATAGAAATAAGGATAAATATTTGATTGTTTAGACCAGCCTAACCTATTCCCATTTCTATTGCTCATTTGTGACTTATATAAAAAAACCTTTTAATATTATAAATGAATCTCGATTAACCATCCTTCACACCCAACAACCTATCATCTTTGATAATCTTTCCATCCAATCAAAAATGTAGAAAAAAAAAAGGAGAACATTTCTTGTGATCTATTGGCAATAATTTAAACTTTCTTTGACATCGTTGCAGAAGAAATCCTTCCTTTGAAATAGATTTTTGTATAGTGCAAAACTTTATCTATATTCTCATTAATTCTGGAGACATTCTAATCATGTATGCTTATATTTCCGTCTCTCCAAAATATCAAATTCCTTAAAAGCATTGTGATCACTATTCGTACTAATAAAAATGATTGTTGACAAATAATAATTGTCATATATCTTTAATAGCTCAATGCAACATCCACCTATGTAAATGAACATTGCCTCTTCTTGTTATAGGTATACTCCGTCTCTTCTGATTCATTTGCAGAGATCGTCAGCATCCATGTCTTGTAGGTGGCTCTCTCTCTCTCTCTCTCTCTCTCTCTCTCTCTCTCTCTCTCTCTATCAATAATCGAAGAAACAACTTTACTGACATGCATACATTTACTAAGGAAATGATGATAAGGTTTATTTTATAACTGATTTCCACTCTGGGACGCCCTTATCAACAAACACAAATGCGCATGTGGATGACACAACACGGTCAGGCGTTGGCGAAGACACAGAAATGTGCCCATTTTCTTGTTCATTATTCGAATTGTCTGTGTTGATAACGCTGATTTTAAGAACATCAAATTACACCATAGTCATATACCGTCTGGTATATAACTATTACTCCTTAAATTATTTGAATCTGTAATGAATAATGATATTCTCCATTCAAGGAAATTCCATTTGGCAGCGCTGTTCCAAACTCGTCCCACCAACTTTAACTATGCTGATGATTGTTATCTTGGTCACTTATACAGGGAAATGACTTACCATCCATGTGTTCTGATGAAGAAAGGAAATATTAAACACTTTCATAAGTAAACTCAGGTTGCTTCCCATATAATATGAAAAATTCACACCATTTTCTAGTAAAAATGTTCATTCTTAATAAAGAAACGGTCGTTGGAAAATTTACCAACTACCATTTTTTCTAGCCTCTACCTGCCTACCATACGTTTTTGACACACGTGCTCTTCAAATAATTGACTATATTAGTTTGGACAAGGTGCCTCTGATGCCATCTATTGGCAGTAAAGTAAAACTTGTGACAGTGTACGGGAGGGAGGTAGAGAAGTCTGCGTTATTATGCCTTTGGAAATGTAACCATATTGATATTCTAAGTGGTTTTTACTAATAATACATGTCATACCATGAAACCTATTAATTATATTTTGGTTTTATTAAAAGGTAATTGTAAATTAGATCAATTAACTGTGTAATTACTCGATTATCTCACCAATTTCAGTACATGTGGCATGTCTGGCGACACCACTGACCCCCAAATGTAATTGAACTAACGATTGTTTGCTGGGGAAATATTTCTGTGACATTTATTGAGAAATTTGTAATTTCCTCAGAATTAAGTTGTAGTCAAACAACAACGAACATCAAGTTCATGTGCGTCTGCTTTATAGCAGTTTTGTGCCCAAATAGAAACAGAAATAAAGCAATAGATATTATATTGACTGAATGATGGGGTAATTAGCAATTTGGTACTATACTGCTAAGGCCATCTATTGGCCATGAAAAGAAATAATATGGAAAACTCTTTAATCCTTACATTCTAGAACCTTCCATGACGTCATAAATTGCCAAAAATAGCATACTTAATGTGAACTTAATATAATCTATACCTGACATACATATTTCTACATAAGTATCAATCTATCACCCTTTTCCAATAGAATCAAATTATTCGCATGAATGGAACAACAAGGGACGTGTGCTGCCATCTTTTGACAAGAAGTGAAACGATTGGATTGTATTCGAATTTGAAGAAGCATATGATTAATGAAACATAATTTTATGGTAGCTTTTTTTTCAATTCATTCATTAAAAATTCATAATTCCAATACTACTATTTTTCTTCTGATTTTAAGCTCCAAGTTATAGTAATTATAAGTAAAATGCAGATATTATGTAATAGAAAAGTACATAGTACAGATCCCCTTATTCTAAAAGCAAATGCACTTAATTCTCATAAACGCATTAAGTAAAATCACCGGGGAAATATTAAACCATCTTCGCTACTTTCGCTTTCCGCTTAATTCATTGTTTCACAGATTAAAGAGTTGAAAATACCATTGCTTCTACAAACGTTATCTCTGCACCAATTCTCCGAAATTCCTTTCAAGAGAAAAAATGCGAAGAGAAAAGGCGAAGGAGGAAAGAAAAGACGGAGTCTCATTAAAATAGTCTTTTGTGAGACCTCCTTTCGTATGTATACATTTGTTGGTTTTCCATTTACTCAGAAAAACTGCCTCTCGACCTTTCTTTTAATAAAATTTATCGAAAAAAAAAATTCTGAATATATCTTGAGTAACAAAGATCTTTTTCTCGCGTCTTAAGAATTCCTTCAAAGCAAAAATGAATTTCTCAAGAATCTTCCAGCGGCTTTTGGTCTCTTCAAAGAATTTGGAAAAAATTCTCGTTATGTTAGAAAAAAAAGTACTTTTAAAACACTTTAAAAAAAAAAAAATAAATGAAAAAAAACTTTCAAAGGGACCAGGGATTTTAGTCGGGAACAAAAGAAGTCTGCTACTCAAAAATCCATCTACGAATGTGTGGCTTTGTGTTTGTGGGTAAATTATTTATTTGTTTGTCTTTGAAGAGCAGACTTCATTTCCTTAATAGGTGATGATCTGCATCTGCCGTGATCCCACGCATTAACATATATATATATATATATATATATATGTATGTGTGTGTGTGTGTGTAAACAAATGCAGTCGTTTCTAGTCCACTCCAGGACAAAGGCCTATATATATATACTGTATATCTACAAATATATATATATATGTATATATATGTGTGTATATATATATATTTATTTATTTATATATATATATATATATATATATATAACAAATACAGCCGTTTCTAGTCCAATCTACGACAAAAGTCTCAGACATATCCTTGTCATGTCTGGAGTTTGATCATTTTTCATCACTACGCAAGCCACTGCGGATTAGTAATGGTGGGAGACTTTTGCCTGATCACTCACAGCAAACCAACCTAGTATGGGTGTTCCTGGCTAGAACAGGTTTGGTGATTATGGCGATACACAAACCCTCTTACCACCTTAAGATATCATCACTCAGAAAGGTGTGTGTATATATATATATATATATTATATATATATATATATATATATATATATATATATATATAAACTGTATATTGTTATCTTTATTACAAGACAACCCTCATTTTTTCTTATTCTATTTATCTAAAGTATTAATATAAAGAAGGCCCAGAAATGCTCGCATTTGGAGATTTTTATGAAATCTTTTCTTCATTTCTTTATTTCTCTTAATAAAAGTGAAATCTTCTGGGACGGTCTTTACAACGACATGGTATTCTTACCCAATTTCATCTCACGAAGTTTATTTCCTCGAAGAGAATTCTTCTAACAATAATCTCCGCGTTTCTTTTGATATTTCCTACGTTTCTAATACGTTATCTGTGACTCAGATACGATGAAACGAATGGATATTCAGTTGGTAACCTTTGTCCTAATCCTTGAATGCAAAATATGTGTTTTATACGTCAAGGTAAATGAACTCTATAATCATGAGGTGATGTAAGTGACAGTATATTTCCATCGCAGTGGAGATTTTTACAAAACCTAACAATTCAGCATGTTGTTGTAGCAAGATTGCATCTTGCTTGCGAGGGGTAGTCAGTAGCCTTTGTGCGTTCATTAGACAAGGTGCTCACCTGAGAGTATCGGCTGTACACAATGTATTCAAGAACTTTTTTTGTAATAAAGTAAAAAAAAAAAAAAAAAACCATGTTCCGATGTCTCATTATCCGTTGACATGGGACACCTTTGCTGTCTCAGATAGACCATCTGACCAATATGTTTTTCTTCAGCGGTGTTTACTAATATTATAAAAAAAAATCCAATGATTCAGTCTGATATGAGTTCATCATAAGTATTACTGCGTAGATTTCTATCACAATTTCACAACTTTTTCTTATGCAATTTCAAAACATCAACATCATATTTTGAGGTTTGATAACATTTAAAGTCTATGAGCGATCTTAACATGAATAACTGAATTGATAGTTCAGAAAGTCTTAAATCTTTTAATTATTTAGGCTTAAATAAACAACAAAAGAAGATTAATAAGAGAACAGAGGGTTTTTATAGGAAGGGGTGTTGTAAAACTGTCCATTTTCACATTTGCGAATTTAAATAAGTCGATTTATTCATGATTTATCACATAATTAAAACTGGAGGGGCAATCAGTAGAACCAGACCTCCGCTGAGGCAGCTTATTACTCAACCTTGGCCTTGATCTTTGACCTTAACATGAATTAATTGAAGTGGATTTTCATACACTCAACCTTAAACCAAGTTTGAAGTCTCTGTGACAACGATGTCCAAACTTATGACTAATTACGTGATGTGAATTGGACATTTTGCGTGATTGTGACCTTGACCTTTGACCTTGACCTTCCAAAATTTAATATTCTCCAGCTTTTTGCATAACAGTTAGTCCCTGCAAGTTTCATTAATCTATGATTAAAATCATGGCCATGAAGGTGTCCATAAACAAACACATATACACAAACAGGGGGTAAAACATAACCTCCTTCCAACTTCGTTGGCGAAAGTAAAAAAAAAGAAAAATGAACTGTTCCCCTTTCCATATTTTCTTTTCAAGAATCGAGTTTATATAGGAGATATTTATCTTAATGTTGTTACTCCCCCTAAAATATTTTTTTTCCTTTTTTCCTTTCCTCACTGGGCTATTTTCCCTTTTGGACCCCCTGGGCTTATAGCATTCTGCTTTTCCAACTAGGGTTGTAGCTTAGCAAGTAATAATAATAATAATAATAATAATAATAATATACATCCTCTCGTATTCCAATAATCTTAAGGTTTGTACACCAAGCTTTTCTTTATTCATCGTAATAACTAAATATGGCTCATGTGGTGCTATTGCTTCCTCTTCAAAGAATATATAAGAGGGCTAGATTTAGCCACTGACGCTTACTGCAGTCATTTATTCGGCGACATCTGCTCTCTTTATAAAAGTGCTTCTTCTCTCTTTCTAACTGGGAAAATGTTTGTCTTTGATTATCAGCTCCATTTGGACTATCTCTCTCTCTCTCTCTCTCTCTCTCTCTCTCTCTCTCTCTACGATATCAAACTAAATTTTATTTTGTATTCGATATGGATTCCTTTGTATAAGCCTTATATATATATATATATATATATGTATATATATATATATATATATGTACACATATATATATATATATATACAGTATATATATATATATATATATACATATATATGTATATATATATATATATGTGTGTGCGTGTGTGTGTGTGTGTGTGTGTGTGAACAATATTATTTTCAATAGGTACTTTAATGTCTGTCTAAACTTTATTCTGTATTCTTTTGGCTTAACTTAATTACAATGAGCTGTAAACAATATTGCTGTTACCATGTACTCAAATGTCTGACGCCAATGGACGTAATAAATTGATTAAAACAAATCTCTCTCTCTCTCTCTCTCTCTCTCTCTCTCTCTCTCTCTCTGTCGGGGAAAATATTTGCCTTTGATTATCTGATCCCTTTATAGTCTGTCTTTTTCACACTCAGTCAGAGAAAATATTTTTCTTTGATTATACGCTCCCTTTGCAATCTGGTTTTTCTGTCTTTCTACCTGTGAAAACATTTGCCTTTGATTCTTTCCATCTATTCCCCGAGTCATTTCCATTTGCTTGTCACTTATCACTAGATCAACGTGCTTGGAGGTTTTTTCTTTGTATTCTATGCAATAAAAGATGTCATAAACTTAATTATCCCTTTTGTATTTCCCCCTCTATTTCGCCTTATTTTCTTTCATGTGAGATGCAATCATAAATTGTATTATTTGCCTTTGTATCAAAAACAATGATGAGTTGTATAACTCTACGTAAATAAATAGATACAATTAAGTGTATTTTACAAGTAGATTAAAAAGCCCAGCTGAAATAGATGAGCTGATTATCACAGGGTTTAGGGTGGGCGCTATGTTCTTGACCAAGCCTAAGACATATAGGTTATCAGGAAATTGGAGTTAAAAAGAAAAAGAAAAAGTTAGCAGAAAACATCCTGAGGGGAGGTCCTGGCACCCGGCCTCTATATACCATTTCTTACCTGACATCCTCTCTCTCTCTCTCTCTCTCTCTCTCTCTCTCTCTCTCTCTCTTTCAATTGATGAAGTAGTATTTTTGTGCGTATATTGTGGGTGTTCGAGAAGATCATATCCCGTAATCTCTCTCTCTCTCTCTCTCTCTCTCTCTCTCTCTCTCTCTCTCTCTTTTTATTAAGATAGATTTAAAATTAATTAATGTACAAATACAATTATCTTGAAACTTATATGAAAAACATTTCGTCTATATGAGCATATCAAAGCAAGTGTGGAATGATCTTCCAAATCGGGTAGTTGAATCGGTAGAACTTCAAAAGTTCAAAATTGCAACAAATATTTTTATGTTCAACAGGCTGACATAAGGCTTTTTATAGCCTATATATAAATTATCTATTTTAATATTAATAATGTTTTTTTTTAAATATTTTTTTATTTTTCTTTACTTCTTATATCGCTTATTTGTTTCTTTGTTCCCTTTCCTCCCTGGGTTATTTTTTCCTAATGGAGCCCCTGGGCTTATACCATCTTGCTTTTCCAACTAGGGTTGTAGCTTGGCTAGTAATAATAATAATAATAATAATAATAATAATAATAATTATAACGAGTAACGAAACAAATGCATATCATCAGATAACAATCACAGAAAATCACAATAGAAGGTTTAAAGGTTGCGCATGAATAGCCGAGATAGTGCCCTGGAGACCATACATAGCCTACCTATGATCAGCACCCAAAACCCCTCTCCACCCAAACTAGGACCAGGGAGAGCAAGGCAACGCCTGCTCATGTATCAGCGGGTAGACCTATAGGCTCCACAAAACGCCCCATCATTAGCTCACAAGGATGGTGATTTTGTAAACCTTATAAAAAAGCTATCGAGCTTGAGCGGGTCTTAAACACCAGTTCAGCAGATTACCAGGCAAGGATGTTTTCAAAAGTGTAAAATAAAAAAAAATTAATCTGAAATGGAGACAAACAAAGCAAATTGGGTGGATTAGAATTAACGTAGAAATTTAATCCAAAATTACCTGATTGCATCTCACTTAAAATCCCATCAACTATTGGTGCTTTTCTATTCTTTATCAGCCAATGGTTCTTTTCTATTCTTTATCAGCCAATGGTTCTTTTCTATTCTTTATCAGCTACTGGTTCTTTTCTATTCCTTATCACCCACTGGTTCTTTTCTATTCTTTATCAGCCTATGGTTCTTTTCTATTCTTTATCAGCTACTGGTTCTTTTCTATTCTTTATCAGCCACTGGTTCTTTTCTATTCTTTATCAGCCTATGGTTCTTTTCTATTCTTTATCAGCTACTAGTTCTTTTCTATTCTTTATCAGCCACTGGTTCTTTTCTATTCTTTATCAGCCTATGGTTCTTTTCTATTCTTTATCAGCTACTAGTTCTTTTCTATTCTTTATCAGCCACTGGTTCTTTTCTATTCTTTATCAGCCTATGGTTCTTTTCTATTCTTTATCAGCTACTGGTTCCTTTTCTATTCTTTATCAGCTACTAGTTCTTTTCTATTCTTTATCAGCTACTGGTTCTTTTCTATTCTTTATCACCCACTGGTTCTTTTC
Source organism: Palaemon carinicauda (assembly GCF_036898095.1). NCBI lineage: Eukaryota > Metazoa > Arthropoda > Malacostraca > Decapoda > Palaemonidae > Palaemon > Palaemon carinicauda. The sequence continues at coordinate 23,142,738 of NC_090731.1, read as the reverse complement.
TATTCTTTATCAGCCTATGGTTCTTTTCTATTCTTTATCAGCTACTGGTTCTTTTCTATTCTTTATCAGCCACTGGTTCTTTTCTATTCTTTATCAGCTACTAGTTCTTTTCTATTCTTTATCAGCCACTGGTTCTTTTCTATTCTTTATCAGCCTATGGTTCTTTTCTATTCTTTATCAGCTACTAGTTCTTTTCTATTCTTTATCAGCCACTGGTTCTTTTCTATTCTTTATCAGCCTATGGTTCTTTTCTATTCTTTATCAGCTACTGGTTCTTTTCTATTCTTTATCAACTAATGGTATTTTTTTTATTCTTCGTCAACTACTGTTGTTTTTCTATTCTTTATCAGCTACTGGTTCCTTTTTTATTCTTTATCAACTTCAGAGGTTTTTTATTCTTCATCAACTACTGCTGTCTTTCTATTCTTTATCAACTACTGGTTCTTTCCTATTCCTTATCAACTACAGGGTTTTTTTATTCTTTATTAACTACTGTTGTCTTTGTATTCTTTATCAACTACTGGGTCTTTTCTATTCTTTATCAACTACTGGTTCTTTCCTATTCTTCATCAACTACAGGTTTTTTTTTTATTCTTTATTAACTACTGTTGTCTTTTTATTCTTTATCGACCATTGGTACCTTTCTATTCTCCAACCGCTTAATTTCGTATCTTGTATTCTCAGCAACCCCTTCCACAAGCTTTCTTTAGGTCTCATAAACATCATATCTTTTCCTTGGATCAATCTAATCCCCCTATTTTTTAACCTCACATCTTTCACATCAGAAAGCCTCGTTTTCACTCCATCATTTACTCTAACATCCATTTGCTCACTTCCTTTTATTACTTCTCTCCCCCCCCCCCCCCATTACTTCTTTCTCTTCCTCGAATTCGGGCAAGAATTCTTATTTCTCAGTTTTCCAATGTTTTCTTGCGTCCTTAGCCACCTTATTTAATTCGGACTCAAAACAGCTACTAAAATTCTATTAATTGACTGGCCTGAGATGCTTGTCTTGTATGTACACGTATGTGTCAAGTATTGTTTTATCTTATTTTCAAAATGTTTAATGGGACAGAGGTAGATGGGGAAAGCTGACCAGAAACATCGACCCCACATAGAAGTGGGAAAAGATGTAGACAAAGAAGTTTAATGGTTAGTGATACAATGAACATCCACATTAACCCAAATTTAAGCTTTTTGAGCAACTTTGTACACATAGAAAACTATAAAACCTTTTGGACGATAATTTACTTTTATCGATCTCCTGATAAGACTTGAACCGTGCTATTGCTTCAATGGAGCAAAACATTGAGAGAAGAAACTCGGACGCAAGTTCGGGTAATTTCGAATGCATAGACGTATCAAGGAAATGAGAAAGAAGAAGAACTCGAGAAGTAAAGGAGAAAAAAGTGATAATCCGAAACTTGAAGGTTTTCTGGCCAAGTTTAAGTTCTTTCAGAGAACGTTTCGGATCGAAAGTCTGCGAGTTGTTTGGGAAATTTAGATAAAAATCGCCTTTATTATCAGACCTTTTCGAAATATTAAGTTCTTTCAGGGAGCAATCGAAAGTCTGAGAGTTGTCTTCGAAATCTAGATCAAAATCGCCCTTATTATCAAATCTTTTCAGTCTCAAGCTTCATCCTTTGTCTTACCAAAAAACTAAAAACGTAACGAAATGTTTAAGAAGAAATTTTGGTTTTTTATTTGTAAAGTTTACATGATTTCAAATCTAAGATGGAATATCTATTAGAGTAAGAAAATAAACTATTATAAGTTTAACAGTCATAAACAAGTAAATATATCTCCGAAATTATATATTATTCTGATATATATATATATATATATATATATATATATATATATATATATATACATGCGTATATATATATATATATATATATATATATATATATATATATATATATATATATATATACACCAATGGCTTTTAATATCTCTTTTGATAGCTCGATTGGTAAAGTGGTCCCTGGTGGCATTGTTTCGACTCAGAGGGAATAGGTTCGAATCATTGCCCAGCCAGATGCATTTATCATAAATGAATTTCTAGTGGATATAAATTTCCAAAGGTAGCATTCGATATTAAATGTCCTTGTGGTTAATATTTATATTGATTAAAATCATGAATGTTAGTGATATATATATATATATATATATATATATATATATATATATATATATATATATATATATATATACAGTATATGAATGTGTGTATTTTAATGTATATAATCCTAATCAGGCAGTTGAATCATGGGTACTTCAGAAGCAGCCTGATTGGTAACTTTTCTGCCCGGTGTTTGTCAGTCGGGGGTTCGAGTCCCGCTCAGACTCGTTAGTGCCATGTGTCTGCAACCTTACCATCCTTGTGAACTAGCGTTGGAGGGTTTGGGGGCGCCTATATGTCTATCTGCTGAGTCCTCAGCAGCCATTGCCTGGCCTTCCTTGGTCCTAGCTTAAGTAGAGAGGAGGCTTGGGCGCTGATCATATAATATATGGTCAGTCTCTAGGGCAGTGTTTCCCAACCTTTTTTAAATGATTACCCAAAATTTTATTTCCAACTAATCAATGACCCCATTGAACATATACCCTGTAACATCGGATGTATTTTGCGGCCACCTGATGAACTGTATGGATCATGTAGCCCGCTATTGGCTGCTTATAGTTAAGGATCCAAAACAAATGCAAACTTTTCCATTTTAATTTTAATTATTGTACATCAATGTTAAAATTATTGAGTTTTCCTATAGAATAATTATTGAAGATTTTGTGTATGAATTATGGCAATAATTATGGGAATCTGAGTAACTCAATTTCAGGACATCTTGATTACCCCAAAATACGGGTCCATTACCCCACTGGGGTAATTTACCCCAGGGTTGGGAAACACTGCTCTAGGGCATTGTCCTGCCTGCTAGGGCAATGTCACTGTCCCTTGCCTCTGCCATTCATGAAAAACCTTTAGATGTTTCCATGTTGAACGTTTGGACATGGGTCTCTCTTCATAGTTTGTATATGACATATCTATCTTAACGTTTTTACTGATCTAAAGATATTTTATATTCTTTATTCATTAATGTTTATAGCTTATTTATTACTTAAATTCCTTTCCAAACAGGGCTATTTTTCCTTGTTGTAGCCTATATATATATATCTATATATATATATATATATGTGTGTGTTTGTGTACATATATATATATATATATATATATGAACATATATATATATATATATATATATATATATATATATATATATATACATGTATATCTATCTATATATATGTGTATATATATATATAAATATATATATATATATATATATATATATATATATATATATATATATATATATATAGCGTCCTGCTTTTCCAACCAGAGGTGTAAATTAGCCAGTAATAATCATAATAAAAATATATACATAAGAAAATCTACAAGTGTTAGTGCTAAATTAAGATAGAACGAACTCACAAACATTTACAAATGGAAACTAAAAAACTTTAAATCCTGATCACATCCGATTAGGTACAAAAACAATTCTACAATATTTATAGATTCTAATTCTATAAATAAATGCACGTGAATGGAAATAGGCAAATACAGTTATATGGGTTTCATAGCAGCAATAAACCGGTTTAGATATACCACAGAGATAACAGGTGTGATTAAAAGATGAAAAATTTTATGCGTTTCGTAAAAAGTACATTGGTGATTTCTTTTATTATTATTATTATTATTATTATTATTATTATTATTATTATTATTATTATTATTATTATTATTATTATAAAATGGATGGACAGATTTATTATTATTATTATTATTATTATTATTATTATTATTATTATTATTATTATATAAGCTACAAGCGTAGTGGGGAAAAAAAGGATGCTATGAGCCAAAGGGCTCCAGCAGGAAAAAAATAGCCCAATGACGAAAGAAAAATAAGGAAATAAATAAAATGCACGAGATGCAATGAACAATTAGAATGAAATATTTCAAGAACAGTAACAGTTTGAAATAATCTTTTGCTTGAGGGTACACTAGGACACACTGTTCTATCTAATTTCTCTTGTTGTTTTGGTAAAGTTTTTTTTATAGTTTATAAAGGAAATGTTTATTTTAATGATGTTACTGTTCTTAAAACTTTCTATTTTTCCTTATTTTCTTGCCTCACTACGCTTTTTTCCCTATTGGGGCCCCTTGGCATAGCATCCTGCTTTTCCAACTAGGGTTGTAGCTTAGCAAGTAATAATAATAATAATAATAATAATAATAATAATAATAATAATAATAATAATAATAATAATAATAATAATAATAATAATAATATAAACTATTAAGAATTAGGCCTCGACCTTAATATCATCTTACAGAGAACCCCAAAACTATCCCACTGTTACCATCAAAGTATTTTCCCTCTCGCTGTAACATAAACAATTATTGAAACTTGATGGAAAAAAAATCTTTATTTGTGCAACGTTGATCCTCGACTTAAAACCATTTTTCCTTGGCATTCTTTGGTGGACAAAAACGAAAAGGGAATGAGAAGTCTGACAGCTATTCAGAAAGTTTCGAATGCTTGAGTTTATCTGGGAAAAGAGAGAGCAAATGTGAAGAAACGAATGGAAAAGCAAAGGTAATTGCCCGAGACAGCAAAGCCGTTTCACTGGAATTTTCTCGCGAAACGAACGCTTCCATGTCAGACACTCCGTTAAGCGTCTGTTCTTAAGAGTTTTGACGAAAAATATCTCTTTAAACAACAAGGATATAAATGGAGAAAAAGCTAAAACTCTGTTAGTCATCGTTGTAACATTTATCTTACCTTGCGAAGTATATTCTAGGAAACTATCAAGAATAGAAATAAATGATGTTACCGGAGGTGTGACTCCAAGACAGGACTCAACAACGCGTAGCTTTTACCCCAACGGGAATGATCATAAATTCCTGATGAGTTTTAAAAGATTTTATTAGATAAGAAAATAGGAGATCAGCATTAATCTAGCGAGGATTTGAATGCACTTACACGTAAGTGGTTGGGTATTAGATGGTTGCAATTGATAGTTTATATCTCAGCTTGTTACTTACCAGTCGACCAAGCTTCTGTCCCGCATATCCTATTCTATCAGCCCCTTATTTCTAATGTCCTGTTATCCTTTCACATGACCTAAGGGTTTTTTCTTCTCCTCCTTCCTTCCACCTACATGTTCATAAATCTTCTACAAATTGTTAACTCAGAGGTAAGGGATATGAGCCTGTTTATAGTTGCCCCTATGTCAGTACTTAATGCTACTTAAAGGGTACCTCATAAACTGTTAAAAAACCGGATTTCAGTAAAATACAGGCTACCGTAATATTAACCTATTTTGTTATTATCTTTTACAGGTTGGTGTCCGCAATATCAGTTTTTAAAACTATAAATGCCTGTCAACCTTTATTCCAGGATTTTTACTATTTATTTTATGGCAAATTTTAGACAGTGGGCTATATAGCATCTTTGCACCTAATGAAGTAGAATCCTTATGTCAATTTGTTTCAGAATAAAAGAAACAATCATATGGGCTGTTAATTATATCTCTATGAGCTTCTAACTACTCGGCCGAACCTTGGGAAATGCAGTTCTTTCATTCCAGTTGTGATGCTTTTTCAGTTGTGCAAGGCTCTGAAATTGAATTGTGTGGTGTCTACACTTTGTTGGGATGTGGGAGGACAGTAACTGTGGTGGTATTAAATGTCCTGATGCTCTAACGGAAAGTCTTACGTATGTGAGACGTTCCACGATGTGAGCATTGACCTTTAGATATCTTGTATGATCTTGAAGAGAGCTCTGTATATATATATATATATATATATATATATATATATATATATATATATATATATATTTGTCTGTGTTTACACTATATGTATTCACATATATATACAATATAGATATAACGATATAAGCATATACTTTTGTAGGTAAAAAGATTTAGCTCAATGTGTCAGAGTAGTTCAGTGTTTCAGTCTATCAATAATCACATTATTTAATTGGCCTAAATATAAATTGCAATCCAATCACAATACCATTCGTATTACAACAATTGCCACACCCAATTCCATGTGTTTATTAAATCTAGTACAAAGAAGCATTTTCCAAGAGGAACCAAATATGACTCCTACCAGGAGAGTTGCAGTATATGCTGCTCACGCGGTGAACTGTAGGCATTTCGAAACGGTATTTCCCCAGATTATTATTATTATTATTATTATTATTATTATTATTATTATTATTATTATCTAAGCTACAACCCTAGTTAGAAAAGCAGGATGCTATGTGCCCAAGGGCTCCAACAGGAAAAATTAGCTCAGTGAGGAAAGGAAATAAGGATATAAATCAACTGCAAGAGAAGTAATGAACACTTAGAATAAAATATTTTATGAACAATAACAACATTGAAACATATCTTTCATAAATCTAAACTATAAAAAGAGACTTATGTCAGCCTTTTTAACATAAAAACATTTATTGTAAGTTTGAACCTTTGAAGTTACACAGACATCCTTCAATAACCTATCATAAAACTCTGGCTAAAGTAAAGATATATACACACTTTCTCAATAACATCATTTTTTGCGCAATTGAAGAAGAAACAGACCAAATGTTATTCACAAAAGTGAATTTGCAATCAAGAATCACACCTAAAATTGTAAAGTTGTATATTTTTGAAGAGACATTGTCAATGCAAAGATTTGGATATTGAGAAGCCACTGTCCTAGACCTACTTACAATCATACTTTGAGATTTCTAAGGGTTTAACTTCCTTCTCCATAATTCGCACCTTTCACTGATTTTGGCGAGATCTCTATTAAGGGATTCAGAACCATAAGGTTTAAAGGCCACTCATGAATGGCAGGGACAAGGGACAGTGACATTACCCTATCGAGCAGGACAATGCCCTAGAGACTTACCATATATACATATGATCAGCACCTAAGGTCCCTCGCCACCCAAGCTAGGACCAAGGAGGGTAAGGCAATGGCTGTTCCCCAAACCCCCCATCCATAGCTCACTAGGATGATGAGGTTTCTAAGACCGAAAAAACTAACGAGTTTGAACGGGACTCAACACCCAGTCTGGCGTTCACCCGTCAGGGACGTTACCACATCGGCCACCACAAACCATTCAGGAGTTGGACTTGAAGAAAAGAAAAAAAAAAAAAGAGTAGCACCATTTGTATATGCAATGAGCTTGTTTTCTAGGACAAACCACATGTCATGCGTTTATAGTATGAAGAGTTATGGGACGAGAACGCTATATCCTTGTATATTTATTTCCATTGTGAGTCCTATGATGTTACCAATAAGACGAAATTGCCAACTCTATTTAAGTCTTTTTACTTTGCCTTTTGTGACCAATATATATATATATATATATATATATATATATATATATATATATATATATATATATATATATATATATATATATATATATATATATATATATATATAAATGTGTGTATATATACGTATATACATATATGTACACATGTATACATATCTGTATGCATACCGAATTAATACCAGGTCGAGAACAATTTTCAAACAATGAAAATCATTTATGATAAGTCCCCATACCCTTACTGGGATTCGATTTCACGACTTGCATTGTAGGTTGGGTTCGGTTCCCGGTCAGGGTAGGTACACGTAGGGTACATGATTGCCTATGGCTATGAAATTATTCTCAAGGTACTGTGTGTATATAATATTAATAGTATATTTGTAGTCTTAATATATTTTTA
>NC_090731.1:23118655-23134435 GCF_036898095.1 Palaemon carinicauda | reverse complement strand
AAATGATTGTTAGTAGAATTTAATGTTCGATTCCTTTATCTTTGTCTTTAAAGATAATAACGGTTATGATATCACCTCTATCTTGCCATGATGCAATTCAAATCAGTGAGAGGAATGATTGGAAAATCATGACTCTCACACGCCAAGATTATGTTTGTCTAGAAGCTTCTAAATACTCGTTTTTAAACATGATGAGGATTATTATTATTATTATTATTGTTGTTGTTGTTGTTGTTGTTGTTGCTGTTGTTGTTTTTATTATTATTATTATTATTATCATTATTGTTGTTATTGTTGTTGTTCAAGTTGTTATTATAATTATTATTATTATTATTATTTTGCGGTAGTACTGGAACGGTTTAATAACTCTGATTGTCTTCAATTTCCGACCAACTCGAGAACTTGATTAAAAACGCTACACTTGGGATCACTGTGGAAGCTTCGTTCATCGGGAAGGTCTCTCGTTTATTATCTAAAAGTAACTTATTTGAGTTATGTTATTATTATTATTATTATTATAATTATTATTATTATTATTATTATTATTGTTGTTGATGTTGTTGTTGTTGTTGTTGTTATTACTATTATTACTATTATTAGTATCACAATTATTATTATTATTATTATTATTATTATTATTATTATTATTATTATTATTATTATTATCATAATTTTGTTATTATTTCTATCAATATTATTACTTGCTAAACTACAACCCTAGTTAGAAAAGCAGTATACTATAAGCCCAGGGGCTCCAGGAGGGGAAATAGCCCAGTGAAGAATGGAAATATGGAAAACTAAAACATCCCAAGGACAATAACAACATTAAAATAAATATTTTCTATATATTCTATAAAAACTTCAACATAACAAGAAAATGAGAGATAAGATAGAATAACGTGCCCTAGTGTACCCTCAAGCAAGAGAACTCTAACCCAAGACAGTGGAAGGCCATGGTACAGAGGCTATGGCACCACCGAAGACAAGAGAACAATGGTTGGATTTTGGAGTGTCCTTCTCCCAGAAGAGCTGCTTACCATAGCTGAAGAGTCTCTTCTACCCTTAACAAGAGGAAAGGGGCCACGAACAATTTCAGTGCAGTAAGAAGAATTGTTTGGTAATCTCAGTGTTGTCAGGTGTATGAGGACAGAAGAGAATATTTGTAAAGAATAGGCCAGACTATTCGGTGTATGTGTAGGCAAAGGGAAAATTAACCCTAACCATAGAGAAGGTTCCAATGTGGTATTGTCTGGCCAGTTTCAGGACCAAATAACTCTCTAGGGGTGGTAACTCAATGGGTGACTGGTGCCTAGGCCAACCTACTACCTATGAAAAGGCTGTTAAACAAGTTAAGACTTTTATGATTTGTATAATTGCAATAGCAACTTAAATTCTTAAGAACACCAAGTTTACGCAAAATATTATGGCTATTAACTAGGACTTTGGTCATTTGTTGCAATACTTGTAAATAGTAACTATTGTCCATTTCTTTTAGCAAGGCATATTTGCACCGACTAGCAGCAGTGCCCTTTTAGCTCGGAAAAGTTTCCTGATCACTGATTAGTTGAACAAGATCATTCTAACCAATCAGTGATCAGGAAACTTTTCCGAGCTAAAAGGGCATCGTTGCGAGTCGGTGCAAATATACCTTGCTAAAAGAAATGGACTATAGTTTTTGAAGTTTTCCCTTTTGTAAGGTAATTTCTGACAATATATTTCATTTAAATTTAAATCAAGAGTAGTTACTCTTATTCAAATCAATTTACATCAAAGGCTGATATACACACACACGCACGCATGCACATATTTATATACATACATATATATATATATATATATATATATATATATATATATATATATATATATATATATATATACACATATATATATATGTATATATATATATATGCATATATATACATATATATATACATATATATAATATATATATATATATATATATATATATATATATATATATATATATATATATGTATATATATGTATGTATGTATATATTTCTGGTCATGACACTGCCATCTCAATATAGCAAAGGACATACTCAGTACTCCCAGTTCCTCGGGTGTGGGGAGAGGGGGTAGTCATACCATGATGAGAGGAGTGTGCATGTGCGTGTGCGTGTGTGTATGCGTGCTTGTACATATTTATCTAGATATTTAGCCGCTATTTTTGAAGGTTCGCTATAGTAAGTATATAGCTAAGAAGAAGGAAGACCTACAAACCCCCCAAACGTATCTATTTGGTCATCTGCCTGATAATGGAAGCCTAATTTACGACAGCTCAGGAATCAGCTGCTGACGTCAGTCATCCGTCAGCGTGCGAACACAAGTGCCTTGTGAATGCCAGACTCAATTCAGCTGATAAATCACCATAACGGGATGCTGACGCTGGAATCCTCTAAACGATTTTAGCTGATTGGAAAGATTGGTGAGAGAAGAGTGAGGAGATTTAACTAACTAACCATATTAGAGAACAATTTTGAATATTAAGTATTATTAAGAGCAATTTACAGTGTGGTTTAACCACAAGTTTATTTATTTAAAGTTACATTTTTCTTTTTATGTTATCAAAATTGATTTGATACAATAATTGTTCATCTTTTTTTAATTTCTTGTTTTCTAGTATTCTTGGTTACCATTTTTATATTAATCTTCGATGATTTTTGTCTTTGTAAACAAAAGCATATAACTGAAGTGATAGATTCTCTGCTGTGGAAACAGTTTTAACAGTAATGTCAACATCAACCAAATGAATAACTCGACTCTCCTGTCCTGTATCGATTCCGTGGCCAAGGTTCGAATCCCGGTAGGGGTGATTGCACTCTATTATGATTCCCCGTTTATTTAGGGCATGTTATAACCACCGTACAGTGAGTTCTATATTAAAAACTATTGGTAGACTTGTATGTGTGCTTATGAATATATACATATATATATATATATATATATATATATATATATATATATATATATATATATATATATATATATATATATATATGTGTGTATATACATATATATACATATATATGTATGTATATATATATATATATATATATATATATATATATATATATATATATACATATATATATACATTTATATATATAAAACATATACTTATCTATCTATCTATCTATCTATCTATCTCTCTGTATATACGTATATATATATATATATATATATATATATATATATATATATATATATATATATGTGTGTGTGTGTGTGTGTGTGTGTGCGCGCGCGCCTGTACATATCATATCCCATTATGAGATCTTTATGGTAAGATAAAAAAAAGCAATATTTTTTTTTATCACGATTTTGAAGACGAACCTCTCTCTGCTTATAAAATGTATTGCCCATTAATTTCCTAATCTGGTCTTAACGAGATGACCGAATCATACACCATCAATATCTCCTGGAATCTTCACTAATTAGGATACACCTCATAAAAACATGCCTATTGAAATACCTGAATAGGTTCTGTGGATTTTACAAGTCTTTATTTTTTTTTTTTTTTTTTTTAGGAAGCGGTGAATTTTCGATACGCGTTTAGTCTTTTTGTTATTCTGTAAGAAAAGACTGATTGGCAACATAATTTGTTTCTCTTTCTTATCGCATAACCATTGTGGTGGTGTATTGGTTGTTTAATAGAAACAACTTGCATGATTGTATACGTGGATATGGGTCTGCCTATATACAGTACGTGTGTATATATATATATATATATATATATATATATATATATATATATATATATATATATGTGTGTGTGTGTGTGTGTGTGTATATATATATATATATATATATATATATATATATATATATATATGTGTGTGTGTGTGTGTGTGTGTGTGTGTTTGTAAATATGGGTATAGATATAGTCATATATACTGTATATATATATATATATATATATATATATATAGAGAGAGAGAGAGAGAGAGAGAGAGAGAGAGAGAGAGAGAGAGAGAGAGAGAGAGAGAGAGAGATACAAACATGAATGCACATGTATGTGTGCATTTGCGTAAATTTACTGAATGATTCAACAAACATTATTCCTCTGTTAACGGAAAAGTAATAAATTCTAGCAGTGATTTTCTCTCCTCCTTTTTACAGTAGTTTGAGCAAACAACGTCAAACGCATTCCACGAAATCATTCCATCTCATCAAAGACGAGAAAAGGATACAGAAAAGGCGAAAAGATTTACATTTTTAGCTTCCATTTCTTTCACTCATTTGGAGCCAGAGAAGTTCACGGATCAAGAACTAAAGCTTTGACTCTGTATATATAAGATATCCTATTTTAAAGGATTCGTGTTTTCGTTTGATCTCTTTTCCCTATTACTACATTGCTTGAAATGGGGAAATGGGAAATATCGGAAAATGGAAAGGATCGGGAAATGGAAAATATCGCTCGTTCAAGCCATTCATATTTTCTTCATTCATTGATCAGCATTTTTATTATTATTATTATTATTATTATTATTATTATTATTATTATTATTATTACTTGCTAAGCTACAACCCTAGATGAAAAGGAAAGATGCTATAAGGCCAGGTCACCAACAGGGAAAATAGCCCAGTGAGGAAAGGAAATAAGGGAAAAAAAATTCAAGAACAGCAACAACATTAAAATTAATATTTCTTGTATAAACTATAAAAACTTCAAAAGAACAAGAGGAAGAAAAATAAGATAGAATATTGTGCCCGAGTGTACCCTCAATGAGCAAGAGAACTCTAACCCAAGAGACAGTGGAAGACCATGGTACAGAGGCTATGGCATTACCTGACAATAGAGAACAGTGGTTTGATTTTGGAGTCTCTACAATGAAAACTCCAGAAAGAGACTGTGCTTTCTGTTTATCTTTTTAAAGGTGGCCTGATTGGTAACGTCTGACTGGTGATCGCCAGAATGGGGTTCGATCTCGCTCAAACTCGTTAGTTCCTTTAGTGGCTGCAACCTCACCTTGTGAGCTAAAAATTGGGAGGTTTTGGGGGAGTCTATAGGTCCACCTACTGAGACATCAGCAGACATTGCCTGGCCCTCCCTGGTCCTAGCTTTGATGGAGAAGGGACTTGGGCCTTGATCATATGTATATATGGTCAGTCTCTAGGCTATTGCCCTGCTTGATAGGGCAATGTCACTGTCCCTTGCCTCTGCCTTTCATGAGCGGCCTTTAAACCTTCAAAGGTCGCTTATAAATGGCAGAGGCAAGGGACAAGTAAATCAAAGGAAACCAATAAAAAGTAGAAAATTGAATAGGGCTTAGAGCGACTCTGCTTGGTAATAAAAATGAGAAAACTTTTAAAATCGTCCACCTGTCCCTTCCCATGAATGATGTTTGTAGAACTTTCAGTATAAAAAATAAATCGTTCTTTAAAGAGAGTTTTTTTTTTTCGGTTGGTTATCAATAGGAAATACAAACAACTTTGCTTTGAAAACGGACGAACTTTAATGGTAGAAAATCGATATAAAAATAAATCTTATAATAGACGGTTCATAGAGATAGGAAAATAGAAAACGGACATATTTTAATGGGGGCTGGGTGGAAATTGATATGAGAATAAACCAATTTATAAAGAAAAAAAGTAAAATGATATAATCTCTACATATTCTAACACTTCCACGAAACCATTATACAGAAATTACTTTGCTTCCGTCCAATAATTATTCTTTATCTCAGGATACAAGAAATGACGCTCATCAGGGAGAGGATATGAAAGGGACATCATTTCGGTCGCTAACTGCAAATGAAAATCCCTAAGCGCTAATGATAGCGCATCTTGAACGACGAGTGAAATATCGCCGATGCGATGTCGGTGAATGATCATTGCCTCTAATTACTCTAATTAGACTTCCGGTGAATTTAAGTGAATTTAAGTGAATTAAGTGAAGTTGTTAGAGAGATATACGTTCCTGCTCTCGCTAGATTACAGTAGGTATTCTTAGCTCGGGCGTGGTGTGTGCGTATGTCTGTGAGCATACGCAATTACCTTCAGTATAAAAACAAAAAAAAAAACGATTCAAAATTCTTGATAAGTGACAGATAGAATTAGTGTCTTCTTAAGTATTTCTTAAATAGATAGATAGATAGATAAATAGATAGATAGATATTCAGTAAAAAAACAGAAAACAAAATTCGTGGAGTGTGCGTATGTCTGTTGAGTATTTCATAGATAGATAGATAGTTGAGTCAATGGAACCTTCAAAAGTTCAAACTTGCAGCAAATTTTTTTATGTTGAACAGGGTGACAAAAGTCTTTTTATTGGTATAAGAGTTATTGACCTAGCCGCCTAAAATAGGTGAATTATTCTAGGAACAATTTACTCCACCTGCACCGCCAAAAATAACCATTCAACACATTCCGAAATGAAGGTTTGCTCTGCCTTTTTTATGCCAGATATAAACATGAAAATCGGTATGGACAAAGTAAATATCCATCCCATAAATCCCTGAAAATTTCATTTAGATATGTGAAGTATTCTGCGAGTAATTTACGGCGGCGCCGAAAATCGACCTCCCGAGGCTATCGAAAAATGGCTACTGTGACTTTTCTATAGCAAGTATCAATACGCACACACCTCTGGCTATGAGTACTTTAATAATAATAATAATAATAATAATAATAATAATAATAATAATAATTATTATTATTATTATTATTATTATTATTATTATTATTATTATTATTATTATTATTATTATTACTATTATAAGTACTGCTATTGCTATGTATAATATTACTGTCATTATGTTTAGGTTCGAGGCATATATTTCTATAATCATTCCTACAATTATTTCTAATATCTATCATATTCCTATTTCCTCCCTTCCTTAAATTACTTTAAAGTTTTTAAAGGTCACTCATGAATGGCAAAGACAAGGGACGTGATAATGACCTAATGACTAAATATACATATCAGGACCAGGGAGGGTCAGGCAATAGAAGCTGAGGACTCAGTAGGATCCCCCTAAACATAAGGATGGTGAGGTTACAGACATAACTGGATACCATCGAGTTCCAGCGGGTCTCGAACTTCATTCCAACAGATTGCTAGGCAGGAGCGACATAGGCTATCACAAGTCTTTTTTTTAGTTCATATATGAAATATCTGTTTTAATGTTGTTAATGTTTTTAAAATATTTCATTTTGATTGTTCATTACTTCCTATATCGTTTACTTATTGCCTTTCCTGACTGGGCTATTTTTCACTGTTGAGCCCTTGGGATTATACCATCTTGCTTCTTCAACTAGGGTTTTAGCTTAGCTAGTAATAGTAATTATATCAGATAATGTTCAGATAGACCTGTCATTCTCATTTGCATAAGAACTTCCATTAAATTACTTATGTACTGTACTCTTTATTTACTTTTTGCTGGCAATCTAGGCATTCTTTCACCATTTCTTTTCGAATTAAGCAAATTATTCTATCATACATCCAAATATTCAAATTCTAAGGTTTAAAGGCCACTCATGAATGGCAGAGGTAAGGGACAGTGACAATGCCCTAACTAGCATGACAATTCACTAAAGGCTGACCAGAAATAGTGTACATATGATCAGCACCCAATCCTCTTCTCTAAAGAAGCTAGGACCAGAGAGGGCTAGGCAATGGCTACTAATGACTCAGCAGGTAGACTCATAAGCTCCCCCAGAAGCCCCATCCTTTGCTCACAAGGATGGAGAGGTTGCAGACACTACAAGAAACTATCGAGCTTGAGCGGGGTTCGAACCCCAGTTCAGCAGATCAACGGGCAGGGATGTTTTCAATAGGCCACGACAATTGACACACATCACTAACTTATAAGACCGTTTCTAATTTCATTTATTCAAGACACTCGATACTTATCCTATAGGAGTCAACACTACCTCTGTTCCGCGCCACCTGGTGGCAGATGTGATAAAGTCCCTAAATGGCGAAAGCCAGCCTGGGTTCGAGTCCCCTTCAAACTCGTTAGTTTGTTTAGTCGGCTCAACCTCACCATCCTTGTGAGCTAAGGATGGGGTGTTTTTGGGGGAGCCTATAAGTCTATCTGCTGAGTCATCAGCATCCATTGCCTGGCCTTCCTTGGTCCTAGCTTGTGTGGAGATGGGGCTTGGGTGCTGATCATATGTATATATGGCTAGTCTCTAGGGCATTGTCCTGCCCGATAGGGCAATGTCACTGTCCCTTGCCTCTGCCATTCATGAGCAGGCTTTGAAACCTTCTCTCTCCTTTATCCCTAACAGGTGAATGTAAAAACTGAGATTTTTCTAAATCAATTTCTAATTCTTTCACTTAAGTAAGTGAATGTGTTTTCCCCTATGACCGAGCTTCATCCCTGTAACTCTTGGCCTTGAAACATTTATACACTTTCTGCTATCACCTCTGTCTTCCTTGTTATACATTTATAATGAGACTAAACTTTAATTTTTAATGTACTTTTAAGACCTGCACTGACTTCTGTATCATATGGGAATATACGTATAATATTTAGAGTTTCAACTATTTTATATAATATGCGTATAGTATATATATATAAATATATATATATATATATATATATATATATATATATATATATATATATACACCCATGTATATATATATATATATATATATATATATATATATATATATATATATATATATATATATATATATATATATATATTATATATATTATATATATACATATATATGTGTGTGTGCGTGTGCTCATAATACATATCCTTTGCGCCCAAGACCCCATCCAAGCTAGGACCTTGAGGGCCAGGCAGGTCGACCTATAGGCTCACCCAAACCCGGACCCCATCCTTAGCTCACAAGGATGGTGAGGTTGCAGACACTACAAGAAACTATCGAGTCTGAGCGGGTCTCGGACCCAAATCCAGCAGATCTTAGTTAGGGACTTTTCAATGTGCATTAAAAGAGATCAAATTAGTAATTATGTTTTAGATTGGCAATCGAATACAAATTAATATCAACAGTTTTTCTGAATCGACCAGAGATAACCAACTTCATAAATATTATTATTATTATTATTATTATTATTATTATTATTATTATTATTATTATATCACTTGCAAAGCTACACCCCTAGTTGGAAAAACAAGATGTTATGAGTCCAAGGGTTCCAACAAGGAAAATAGTCAATTGAGGAAAGGAAATAGGAAAATAAATAAACCACAAGAGAAGTAATGAACAATTAAAATAAAATATTTTAAGAACAGTAACAATATTAAGATAAATCTTTCATACATGAACTATAAAATCTTAGAAAAAAAAAACAGAGGAAGAGAAATAAGATAGTATAGTATACCTGAATGTACACTCAAGCAAGAGAACTCTACCACAAGAATGAATGAAAAATTTCTCTTATGTCTCCTATCCAGTTGATTGATTGATTGATATGAAGTTTTCAGGCAAGAGCCGTGTCATTTGACATGAATTACTAATAAATTCCGAAAATGAAGGTTTATTATTTCTAAAAAAGGCTGAAAATTAATGTAAAAAAAATCAATCTATTGGAAAAAATAATCATGACTAGAAGGAAAAAGGCCACGGCATTATTCATTCTAATTATTGTTGAACAAAGTAGTTATTTGCTTGATATCTGTAATTAATGTAAAAAGAAATCGTATTTTCTTATATAGATATTGAATTAGATTTCATCATTATCCTTTATATGATCACCATTATTGTCGTTATGTTTTAAACCCAAAATCGCTGCCCTTCCCTTAAGTATATGAGAAAGCGTAAACAAATAAATAATAAATAATAAATAAATATGATCCAAACATATGTACAAAGCTTCATTAAATAGAAAAAAAATGGCATTGGAAATCCCCAAAAGCGCAAAGATAGAGGAAAAGATAATACGTCGGCTGCAGTGAATTTTGCTCATAAAGAGCCGAAGAGAAGAGACCTGGTGGTGCCATCTTTCGAAGCAATTCACCGATGAAAAAAGACCACCGCAGACGATTAGAAATGCCACCACCATGTCTGTCGTCATCAATTCCCGATCGGCGTAATGTCGTTTACATATTTCAAGATGTTTGAGTTATATATTCGTTTTCCCGATGGTTTGAACCGTTATTCATGGGTTCAGTTTGATAAAATACATCTACTAGCTGACCAGTTGACTATGTGAGTTTCGGGTTTCTGTTCTGTAGGGAAGGAACGATTTTTCATACTACTATGAGTATGTGGAATTGGTATGCTGGTATTTTGTCATAAAAAGGTGGGAAATATCCACGGTCTTTTCTTTAATCTTGTTATATTTATTTCTTCTTTTTTTAACAAAACGAATGTTGGCTTGTGATGGCTGGAAATTGGGTTAAATATATGCTGAAACCTGGTCCGCCGTTTAATTAAGGAGCTACGTTATTTTCATTGTCAAAGAAAGGGAGATTTTTGCTTTGACAGGAATGTATCATTTATATATCTTTTCCTATGAAAACTAAATTCTCTTGTTTCATTACTAAATCATCATGCTCTTTACATCCCTATAACTCGTTTTATTACCTGTAATGATAACAGTAGCAAAAGCGGTAATTGGCATTACCCAGTAAACCAGTATTTACATTCTAATGGTTCCGAGAACTTGCCTTCCACCTTGCAGTCTGTTTATTTCGTTTCACTTCTTGAAGAGAAAGAAATGAACCTGCTCAAGGTGAAAAAATCAGTATAATACGTTTGAAATGGGGGGGGGGTGGATTTTACAGTAGATATTGATAGTAGGTAATTGATTTGATTTTCTTAAATTTTCTTTTTATGATTTTGAACAATGTGTTTTTCTCATAAGTAAATTCATCATTGAAAAAAGTAAGGTTCAAGGAATGTTATGAAGTATCAGGATTGAAAAGTATGCCTTGTGTAATAAAGGGCAGGTGTGTTTGTGTGTGTATATATATATATATATATATATATATATATATATATATATATATATATATATATATATATATATATAAAGAGAGAGAGAGAGAGAGAGAGAGAGAGAGAGAGAGAGAGAGAGAGAGAGAGAGAGAGAGAGACTTACTCTATATTATATGAAGGAGATTTTGGGCCTGTGCATAATACTCGTACCTTATATAGTATTATTATTATCATTATTATTATTATTATTATTATTATTACTAGCCAAGCTACAACCCTAGGTGGAAAAGCTAGATGCTATAAGCCCAAATTCTCTAACAGGGAAAAATAGCCCAGTGAGGAAAGGAAATAAGGAAATAAATAAATGATGAGAACAAATTAACAATAAATCATTCTACAAACAGTAACAACGTCAAAACAGATATGTCATATATAAACTATAAAAAAACCTATGTCAGCCTGTTCAACATAAAAACATTTGCTGCACCTTTCAACTTTTGAAGTTCTACTGATTCAACTACCCGATTAGGAAGATCCTTCTACAACTTGGATACAGCTGGAATAAAAACTTCTAGAATACTGGGTAGTATTGAGCCTTATGATGGAGAAGGCCTGGCTATTAGAATTAACTGCCTGCCTAGTATTACCAACAGGATGGAATTGTGCAGGAAGATCTGAATGTAAAGGGTGGTCAGAATTATGAAAAATGTTATGCAACGTGTATGATGAACTAATTGAACGACGGTGCCAAAGTTTAATATCTAGATCAGAAATAAGAAATTTAATAGACCGTAAGTTTCTGTCCAACAAATCAAGAAGAGAATCAGCAGCTGAAACCAAACAGGAGAACAGTACTCAAAACAAGGTAGAGTGAAACAATTAAAACACTTCTTACTTTCTCAATGAGCCAATTTTTTATACAATTAAAGAAGACACAGACCTAAAGTGTTTCTCAAAAGTAAATTTGCTGTCGAGAATCACACCTAAAATTCTAAAAGTCATACAAAGTTAAAGAAACAACTCAATTTACCTCATGAAAGCCACATAACTTTGTAATCCATTTAGTGCTTAGAAATTTTAAGTAAAACCTTGAAAAGAAATTTCGTAAAACTAAAGTATACAACTAGTTTGCTTGTTTGCAATTTCCAATGGTCCTTTGATCTTATAGCGTTAAGGGTTGTGGTGGCCGATGTGGTTTCGTCCCTGACTGGTGAACGCCAGACAGGGGTTAGAGTCCCACTCAGATTCGTTAGTTTCTTTGGTCGCTGCAACCTCCCCATCCTTGTGAGCCAAGGATGCGGAGTTTGGGGGAACCTATAGGTCTATCTGCTGAGTCATCAGAAGCCATTGCCAGGCCCTCCTTGGTCCTAGCTTAGGTGGAGAGGGGGCTTGGACGCTGATCATATGTATATATGGTCAGTCTCTAGGGCATTGTCCTGCTTTATAGGGCAATGTCACTGCCCCTTGCCTCTGCCATTCATAGGCAACCTTTAAACCTTTAAACGTTATAGAGGCAGTTTGGGCAAAGATCCGGCATCAACATTTGCCTTCTGGAAGCATTATAAACATTTTAGAGGTTTTGCATTAGGTGCGTGTTATGTTACAGTCAGTGATTTTAGCCTTTTAACGTAAATTTTCTCAAGTTAACCTTTGCTTGAGCACAGGGTTATAACAATAGACCGGTTATTAAAGATCTCACATTTCACTTCTTATCAATTTGTGATTTGATTCAAGTCTATATCATTTTTAAAAAAACAGAAAAACATTTTATCCTTCAATTTAAAAATATCTTCAGCACCTCATTGACTCAATATCTCGGAAAACATCTGACAAGGGAAAGAATCAAAGAAGAATAAGAAGCCAAGAGAGAGAGAGAGAGAGAGAGAGAGAGAGAGGAGAGAGAGAGAGAGAGAGAGAGAGAGAGAGAGAGAGAGAGAGATGTTTCTTCGGGGAATCGGCAACAGCCGGTTATTGGAAAACAATCAGAGTTCATCCTGGTATTTGCTCTCACTTTTGACCCGTCACGTGATGATAAAGATTTTAGAAAAAGGTGAGATTTAGCCTCTCTCTCTCTCTCTCTCTCTCTCTCCTCTCTCTCTCTCTCTCTCTCTCTCTCTCTCTCTCTCTCTCTTTCTCTCTCTCTCTCTCTCCCTCTCTCTCTCTCTCTCTCTCTCTCTCTTTCATCATTCTTTGTGTTAATTTGACAGACATATAATTAAAATGCATAACAAATATATCTTTTTATTTTCAATGATACACAATAAAAATAGAATCAGGTTATATATTAAACAAATCAAAGATACAATTCAATAGAATTTTAACCAGAGGGGCACTCAGTAGAGCGCAGATCTCCACCGCAGCAACTTATTTCTCGACCTTTTGCTCGACCTTGACCTAGATCTTTGACCTTAACATGAATTAATTAGAGTGGATTTCCATACACTCAAATATGAACGAAATTTGAAGTCTCTGTGACAACGATGTCCAAACGTATTACTGATTACGTGAATTGGACATTTTGCTTGGCCATGACCTTGACCTTTGACTTTGACCCTCCAAAATTTATTAATTCCCAACTTTTTACATAGCAGTTTATTCTTGCATGTTTCATTACTCTACGATTAAAATCGTGGTCAGGAAGCTGTTCTCAAACAAACAAACATACATGCAGATAGGGGAGTAAACATAACCTCCTTCCAACTTGGTTGGCAGAGGCAAAAAACGCTAAAATATTAAAAGACAGAATAATCGAGAGACTTCCAATAATTACCAACATAATACGCAAAACTAAAAACAAAAAAACATCTCAAAGTACTCTTCAATAGATCCAGATGCAAATTAAACAATAATCAGAGGGTAACCCGAACACTAGAATGATTCCATTTGTCGTCGAAAGCCTCAATGTTAAAGGGATTTACAGGAATGACCCGAGCGAGGTAAAGCAATGTGTATTGGGTCGAGCGTTACGGCATTTATAGAACGTTAAGGTCTCGTTGGGAGAATGTGGATTATCAGAGTCAATGTCGACTCCACCTGGTTTCTCTAGGTTGTCTTGAATATACAGTATATATGTATTTATGTATATATATATATATATATATATATATATATATATATATATATATATATATATATATATGTGTGTGTGTATATATATATATATATATATATATATATATATATATATATATATATATATATATATATATATATATATATATATATATATATACACATGGATAAAATTACTACAGCCAACACATTATTAACACAAAATATGTTTCAAGCCCCGTCATGAAAATAGAAATTTAGTTTTATACATATAAAGAAAATTATTTCCAATTGTTACGGCATAACCTTATTATTATGTAATACTGCATCATATACACGGATTCATATTATCTAAGTTGAGCCAATAGACAACCAAGGCAGCATTTAATGGTTTCAAGGTTTAAAAGGTCTCTCATGAATGGCAGAGACAAGGGACAGTAACAAAGCCCTATCGAACAGGACAATGCCCTAGAGACTGACCATATATACACATGATCAGCGCCTAAGCCCCCTCTCAAAACCAAGCTAGTACCAAGGAGGTACTGGCAATGGTTACTGACGACTCAGCAGATAGACCTATAGGCTACCCCAAACCCCCAATCCTTACCTCACAAGGATAGTGAGGTTACAGCGACAAATTTTTTTACCCTTTGGAGATTGGATACTTATGTGGTTTGCTTTTATGTATATATTTGCCTTTACGTGTTTGCCCTACAAAATATTAAACTACATTCTGTGATACTATAATTTGCATCATATATGACAGAAGTATTCTAATGATGTTACCGTTCTTAAGATATTCTATTTTGATTGTTCATCACTTGTCTCGTGATTTATTCATTTTGTTATTTCCTTTCCTCACTGGGCTATTTTTTTTGTTGGAGCCCATGGGCTAATTGCACCTGCTTTTCCAATTAGGTTTGTAGCTAAATGATATTTTTGTCATTTATTTGTTCAAGTATTATATTAATTGACGAAAATATGATAAGGTATGTAGATAAAGAAATACTAGAACAAATGTTGAAACAAGCAACAGATAACAGCTACTTGATGTTAAATGGCGAGTACTATAAACAGAAAGATGGGTTGGCAATGGGACAACCTTTTAGTGCACCACTAGCAAATGCTTTCCTATCTTATTACGAAAAGAAATGGTTAGAACAATGTCCAATAGATTTTAAGTCTATATTTTACAGACGGTATGTGGATGACACATATATAATATTTGAGAAAAATGTATAAAAAGTAGAAAATATGACGTGGATTGTATTGTTGAAGGCCCTACAATTTCTTATTATTATTATTATTATTTTTATTATTATTATTATTATTATTATTATTATTATTATTATTATTATTATTATTATTATTATTACCATCTACAAATCTCAACGTGGCCATTGAGACTTGACTGACAAGTGGCCTCCCTCCTTCCCCCAGACCGTGGGAAAAAATCGAGCAAATACTCCCACAGTCGAGCTCAGATTAGGAATTAACGAAAGGTAACCAGAATAATTGATAGATATCAAATGAAGAATGAAATAACGAGAGATAATAGAATAAGTAGGTGTTATAGTGAATAAAATAAACGGTTCTAAAACACAATGTAAATTTATATATATACTGTATATATATATATATATATATATATATATATATATATATATATATATATATATATATATATATATATATATATATATATATATATACAAACATATATATATATATACATATATATATATATATATATATATATATATATATATATATATATATATATATATATATATATATGTATATATATATATATATATATATATGTATATGTATATA
>NC_090731.1:23103655-23106155 GCF_036898095.1 Palaemon carinicauda | reverse complement strand
TCTCCCGGCAGTTAGAGTGGAGGTGGAGAAGCAGTCTGCTTTGTTTCAGACGTGCAGACTGTTAAACGAACTACCTCATGATCTTGTAAAGCCTTAGGCTGTTGTAACTTTGAAGAGGAAATATAAACATATGGTAGTTTCTCAGTATTAGGTCTCCTTTGATATAAGTTTTATATACTATTTTCTTATATTTTTAGTAAATGAGTTTGCAGTAATCGCTATGTATAAAAACTTTAACTAGGTGATTGTACTTACGATAATGATGTTTTATATTCCAGATTCTTTATTACTTCAAGTTTTATATTTCAGATTCTTTATTTCTTTAAGTAAACCTTTTCTTTTATCGAAAAACTATTATTGAAGTAAAGTTTATTTTTAATTTACTTTAAAACAGAGTTTACTGGCTTATTGTACATAATATATTATTTATTGAATTTTAAAATAATTTTATTGTTAATGTGTTATTTATTGTATTTTAAAGTATTTGCTCTGTCCAATATGTTTGCCATAGCAGGACTTAGTTCCTTTATTGGCCTCTTATATGTAGTTTATATGTAAGAATAAATAAAGTCTAAAGTCTAAAAGTCTAAAGTCTATTATTATTTTTATTATTATTATTGTTATTATTATTGTTATTTTTATTTATATTATTATTATTATTATCATTATTATTATTATTAATAGTATTAAGATTATAATTATTATTATCATTTTTACTATTATTTTTATTGTTATCATCATTATTATTATTATTATCATTATTATTATTATTATTATTATTATTATTATTATTATTATTATTATTATTATTATTATTATTATTATTATTATCATTGATATTTTCATTATTTTTGTTATTATTATTGGTATTTTACTATTATTGTCATTATTATTATTATTATTATTATTACTATTAGTTTTATCACTATTATTATTATTATTATTATTATAATTATTATTATTATTATTGTTGTTGTTATTGTTGTATTTATTTGTAGCATTATTATTATTATTTTTATAATTGATATGATTATTATTATTATTATTATTATTATTATTATTATTATTATTATTATTATTATTATTATTGTTGTTGTTGTTATTATTATTATTATTATTATTATTATTATTATTATTATTATTATTATTATTAATGTTAATATTATCCTTATTATTATTTATATCATTATTGTTATTATTGTTATTATTTTAATTATAATTATTATTTTTATTATTATTATTATTTTCATTGTTATTATCATTATTATTATTATTATTATTATTAATATTATTGTCATTGATATTATAATTATATTATTATTTTCATTATTATTATTATTATTATCATTATTATTATTATTATTAATATTATTGTTATTATTCATTATTATTATTATTATTATTATTATTATTATTATTATTATTATTATTATTATCATTATTATTATTATTTTTATTACTATTATTATCATTACTATCATTACTATAAATACTCTTAATATTATTATTATCAATATTATCATTATTATTATTAATATCATTATTATTATTATTATAATTATTATTATTATTATTATCATTATTATTTAAATTGTTATTATTATATATATTATTGTTATTATTATTTTTACTATTATCATTATTAATTCTAACTACTATAAATAAAATTTTTAAACTCCTAACTCATTCAAGGATGGTCAAATTCATTGATCTTTTTAATGCACTTTCGAACCTTCAGTTCGGTTTTAGAGAAGTATGTAGCACTACTACCTTAAGGTTGTAAGTGATATTTTACGCTCTTTTAATCAGATGCCGTATACGATAGCTCATTTTTTTTATCTAAAGAAGGCTTTCGATAATGTGGATAGGAATATCCTTCTCCTAAAGTTATCGATAAGAGGATTTAGAGGTGTTGTCAACTCCTTCCTCTTGTCATACTTGAGTAACCGAAGGCAGTATGTTTGTATTGATGGCCAAGTGTCTGATACTGGACCTATAAATTTTGGGGTACCACAGGGTTCGGTTTTAGGACCCCTTCTATTCAATGTTTTTATTAACGATATAGTACACATAAGGATTGAAAAAAGGTTCTATTTGCTGATGATGCGATTTTTTTATATCAGATAAAAATCACTTGAATCGTGCATTAGCAAAATAAGTATATTCATTGCTGAACTCACAAATTGGCTCCAGAATAATAGACTAATTCCTAACGTTACAAAAACTAAATTAATGTTGTTCACACCAAGGCTTGTTGAAAGCTTGCCAGACATGTATTTTAACGGAACTAAGCTTGAGTGGGTCTCCAATGTCAGGTACTTGGGCATCATTATTGACAATAAGTTAAGTTTCACTCTGCAATCAACTGAAGTTTTTAGGAAATTAAGCAAAATCCAAGGCGTTTTTCATCCACTTTCCTCGCTTGTGCCTCAATCTGCACTTATGACCATGTGTTACTCCATGGTGTACCCTATGATAATACAAAATGTTATCATTTGGG
>NC_090731.1:23083655-23086155 GCF_036898095.1 Palaemon carinicauda | reverse complement strand
TACTCCGATCAAATTAGCGTCGTTAACTGACTAAACTGAAGCTTATTGAAGCTTACTGTATATAAATAAAAGTTTGCAGAACACACACACACACACACACACACACACACATATATATATATATATATATATATATATATATATATATATATATATATATATATATATATATATCATCACCATCCAATGTTATCGTTAGTTTCTATGGTAACGATACTCCAGACGCTTATTAATATCGTTTACTGTTTCTTATAACTGTTTGTTGCTATGTGAGATCCTTCGGATGAGAAGCCTCGTTAGGTAAAATGAGGAAGTTTTCCTGGAAGTTATTATTGAAAAGTGAGACGAGTTTTTGTTCCTTTTCTTATTGATAGCTATAATGTAAAGCTGTGCCGTTTCATATGTGTGCTTTGTTATATGAAGTATTGTATTTTAATACATGTGTAGCAAGGATGACCTACTTCTGTTTTCTTTAGTGCTGTAACCGTCTGCGTATTTTTCATAAAAGTGTTATTGAATGTAACAAGTTGATGTCCATTCCATTGTTATTATTGTTACTATCATTATCTTTATTTTATTAATACTATTACTATTAGTATTATTATTATTATCATTATTATTATTATTATTATTATTATTATTATTATTATTATTATTATTATTATTATTATTATTAACCTAGAAATAAATCTTTCCTGTGACTACAGTTAAATTTTTATCATTCAAAGAGGTTACTAACTGCAAACAATTTCAGGACATGAATGTTATTTCATGATATCAATAACATGAAGTATAACTTCAATAACAGAACAGGAACTTGATTTGACTAAAACATATAAAAGAACATAAACAAGTAAGTAAGAATAATTTACGAGAAAATGTGTGTGCTACTCAAGATTGAAAAATAGTACATACACATTCGAAATGAATGTTTTGCATGTGGCTAAGCATCCAGTTTATAAACATGTAAGTGAATATGTTGGTCATGATTTGACATATATATATACAGTATATACATACATATATATATATATATATATATATATATATATATATATATATATATATATATATATATATATATATATATATATGCATATATATATATATATATATATATATATATATATATATATATATATATATATATATACATATATACAAATACATTAGGCTACATTATAAAATTGGTTATCACTATGAAGAGATATACATCCACATTCCTTAGTAAGAAGCACTACGTATCTAATCGAGTGTTTACTGCGACCTACTTCCATTTTCCTTTTTGGAGCCCCTGGGCTTATGGCATCTGGCTTTCCCAACTCGGGATATAGCTTAACTTTTGATAATAATAATAATAATAATAATAATAATAATAATAATAATAATAATAATAATAATAATAATAATAATAATAATAATAATAATAATAATAATAATACTAGAAAGAGTTTGCAACTTCACGATCCTTGTGAGCTAAGGATGAGGAGTTTTGAGGAGCGTACCTACTGAGTCATCAGCAGCCATTACCTGGCCCTCCTTGGTCTTGGCTTGGGTGAAGAGGAGGCTTGGTCGCTGATCCTGAATGTATGGTCGATCTCTAGGACAGCTAGGGCACTGGTCTGTGCCTCTGCCATTCATTATCGGCCTTTAAACATGCCAAACATTATTATTATTATTATTGTTATTATTGTTATTACTTGGTAAGCTACAGCCATAGTTGGAAAAGCAGGATGCTATAAGCCCAGAGGCTCCAACAGGAAAAATAACCCAGTGAGGAGAGGAAACAAGGAAAAAGAAAATATTTTAAGAACAGTAACAATATAAAAAATAAATATATCATATATAAACTATAAAAACTATAAAAAGTCTATGTACCATTTTTCGAATATTACATACACTTTCGTATAAATTATTCTTACTTCTTAATATTGTTTTATATATTTTCGTCAAATCAGCAGCCATTGCTTGGCCCTCCCAGGTCCTAACTTGAGTAGATACGGCCCTTGGGCACTGATCATAATATGGTCAGTCTCTAGGTCATTATCCTGCTGGGTCATTATCACTGACCCTTGCCTCTTTATTATGTTCGACCTTTAGACCTTTAGACAAAAAATCAAAACGGCGGTCGGCCGGAGACACCCTCAATGTCAGCTATGAGCAAATCGTACCGAAACAGGAGAACGACCTGTTCAATCCTCATTGTGTCTGGAGTCACCCGGGTCGTTGTTGTTGCAAACAGCGATGTCGTTCGCTTTACGATGCAAACACTAGGGAATTTGCATAGGGTACGGCGAGCTTTGCATATGAATCCCCCTTTTAAACGTGGCTATGAAGGTGTCATTAAGGAATATGAAGTATATTCAAGCGCATGCGCAGTTAATACACACGCTTGTACACTGATTGGATATATGGTTACGCCCTTACATACGCATTTGTATTTGTATTCTTATGTTGTATATTTACATAAACATAAGCAAAATCATAAGTTAAGAGATGT
>NC_090731.1:23068655-23078655 GCF_036898095.1 Palaemon carinicauda | reverse complement strand
TTCAAATATTTATGATAAATATCTATCTTTAATATTAAATTGAATTTATTTTTACTCAATGAAACTTGATGGAAGAACCAACAAGAGAGAGAGAGAGAGAGAGAGAGAGAGAGAGAGAGAGAGAGAGAGAGAGAGAGAGAGAGAGAGAGAGAGAGAGAGAGAGAACTATTATGTCTTTAAGGTTATCTCATACTCTTGGAACCTGTGTGAGAGCTCTTTTTATTGGCAATAAAAGTCATTATACTTTTATCTCATAAACTCGTAATAGAGACTTCCCCCCCCCCCCACCCCACCCCACCTCAATAAGTTTAATAATATCCATGGGGAATTTAGGAATACGCAGAAACAGAATTAGAATTACTATTCCAGAATACCGGACTAATTTTCTCCTGTTTGTTTTCAACTCTCCGCTTCCCACGGGTCGTTATAGTCCTGAATTATTTCAATTAGCATCTACTTTTCAATTCTATTTTCATTTTCTATCTAAAGGAGGTTTTGTTTTCGCCCATATTAGTGTGAGTGTGTTTGTTTGTGAACAGCATCCTGGCCACAATTTTAATCGTAGAGTAATGAAACTGTTATGTTAAAATCTGGAAATGGTTGAATTTTGGAAGGTCAAGGTCAAAGATCAAGGTCATGGCCAAGCAAAATGTCCAATTCACATAATTAGCCATACGTTTGGCCGTCGTGGCCACAGAAACTTCAAACTTGGTGTATAAAAATCTGCGCCAATTAATTAATGTTAAGGTCAAACATCAAGGTCAACGTTGAGCAAATGGTCGAGATATAAGCTGCCGTGACGGAGATCTGAGCTCTATTGAGTGCCCCTCTAGATTGTTAAGTATTTCTTAATAAACAATGTTATCCTCATCACTTAGTAAATACAACTCAACATTACTACTTATATACTTCAAAAAAAAAAAAAAAAGTTATTTTCTCTAGTGAAAAAATGGAACGAAAAAAAATCGTTCTAGTTTTTTGTCTTATTTTAATTAATTGACCAAATCACTTCTCTTCTCCCTTCCTATCCTCTATCCTCTATCCTCCTATCCCCTGACCTCTATCCTCCTATCCTCATTAATTCAACCTTTTTGTCTGCATTCTGTTAAAGGGAAAGTGCCATCGAAAGTATATATGATTATTAACTTCATGTAAGAGAAGAACCTTAAAAATTATTATTATTATTATTATTATTATTATTATTATTATTATTATTATTATTATTATTATTGTTGTTGTTGTTGTTGTTGTTGATGATGTTGTTGTTGTTATTATTATTATTATTATTATTATTATTATTATTATTATACGCGCCATAAAAAATGACGTCTAAATATTTACAGAGATATGCACACAGACACACGCGCACACACAGATTCAATCCTTCCCACAAGTCCACCCCTTTGCCTTTTCCTGACTACAGCCCGAGTATTCCTCTCGGGGTACCTCCTCTCGCCAGGTTATGACTAGTCCCTCTCTGCACTGAACGTGACAGGATATATATATATATATTTATATATATATTCATATAAGCCATAAATTTAAATAGATTAAAATCTGGATTCTCTTACCGACCTTGGGATCAGAGCCCTAGGCGGAACCACTCAAAGACAATAGCTTCTAACCGGCCGGGAATTGAACCCTGGTCCAGGAAACTTGTAGTAACAGTAACATAGCACTTAGCCACGAAGAAAGATAAAAGTCAATGACAATTCCTCTGTACCTATACCTGTCGAATTTGAATATGAAAAACAGGTCTAAATCTGCAAAATTTATCATATATAATATATATATATATATATATATATATATATATATATATATATATATATATACATATATATATACATAAGTGTATATATATACACATATATATATATACATATATATATATATATATATATATATATATATATATATATATATATTTATATATTTATATATATACATATATATATATATATACATATACATATATATATATATATATATATATATATATATATATATATATATATATATATATATATATATATATATATATATATATATTTATATATATAAATACACACACACAGTCAGACACTTACTCTTTATTATATAGGGGAGATTTCCATTCCTCAAAATCTCCCTGGGATTGAGATTCTATGAATGTGTTGTGTTGCTTCTGTTAGTTTTACATCTCTTGTTCTTCGACGTGTGAGTTTATCGATACTTGTCAAATCGATGGATAAGTTGAAATCTACAAAGATTCCTTCACATACAAATCATCATCATCATCATCTCCTCCTACGTCCATTGACGCAAAGGGTCTCGGTTAGATTTCGCCAGTCGTCTCTATATTGAGATTTTAATTCAATACTTCTCCATTCATCATCTCCTACTTGGCGCTTCATATAGTTCTCAGCCACGTTGGCCTTAACAAATAAGTTATCAGAAACTATTTTAATATTTGGTGGTATTTTTCTTTCCCGAATGATCTACAATGTAAAGTACCAAATATGAATTTTGTGAAGCCATATTTTTTCATGTATTGAGGAGGAAAAAGGAATACCAAAAAATCCATAAATATAATGCTTTACGCGGAGTACATTATTAGAAGTGCTCGATCAAAACGTGAATTCATTAATCCTAATTGTTTCTGTAGAGGTAATCTTAAATTTGCTCAGGATATAATTGAAATAAATTGGGTAAAATAAAACCCTTGTCATTCAAAAATTATAACCCTCATTAGACTGTGACTCAAACAATAGAAACATTGTTATGAACATCATTAGACTAGGACTCAAACAATAGAAACAATAGACGATAGACAAAAATTGTTACGAGCATCATTAGACTAAGACTCATACAATAGATAATAGACAAAAATTGTTATGAGCAATAGAAACAATAGACAATAGAAAAATTGTTACGAGCATCATTAAACTGTGACTCAAACAGTAAAAACAATAGACAATAGACAAATATTGTTAAGAGCATCATTAGACTGATTCAAGTAATAGAAACAATCGACAATAGAAAAATTTTTACGAGCATCATTAGACTGTACCTAAAACAATAGAAACAATAGACAATAGACAAATATTGTTAAGAGCATCATTTGACTATGACTCAAGCATTAGAAACAATAGACAATAGAAACAAATTGTTAAGAACATCATTAGACAGTTGAAATACTGTCGCTAGAGAGTTATGGTGTCCTTTGACTGGCCAGACAGTAATACATCGGATCCTTCTCTCTGGTTACGGTTCATTTTCACCTTACTTACACATACACACCGAATAGTCTGGTCTATTCTATACATATTCTCTTCTGTCCTCTTACACCTGACAATACTGAGATTACCAAACATTTCTTCTTCATCCAAGGGGTTACTGCACTTTAATTGTACAGTGGCCACTTTCCTCTTGGTAAGGGTAGAAGGGGCTCTTTAGCTATGGTAAGCAGCTCTTCTAGGAGAAGGACACTCCAAAATCAAACCATTGTTCTCTAGTCTTGGGTAGTGCTATAGCCTCTATACCATGGTCTTCCACTGTCTTGATTTAGAGTTCTCTTGCTTGAAGGTACACCCGTGCACTCTATTCTATCTTATTTCTCTTCCTCTTGTTTTTATTAAAGTTTTTATAGTTTATATAAGAGAGATTTATTTCATGTTGCTGTTATTAAAATATTTTATTTTCCCTTGTTTCCTTTCCTAACTGGTTTATTTTCCCTGTTGGCGCCCCTGGGCTTATAGCATTCTGCTTTTCCGTCTAGGGTTGTAGCTTAATAATAATAATAATAATAATAATAATAATAATAATAATAATAATAATAATAATAATAATAATAATAATAATAATAGAAACAAATTTATTAATACATTTCATAAACTTGATTTCATTTGTACTGTGGAATACCCTGCTGTCATATTATTTCATATTCAATTTGATAGATGGATATTATTCATCCTCTTAATAGCATCTGTAACCTTTGAGATCTGAATCATTGTTGGATAAAGAACATATTTTTTTCATCTTTTATCAGGAAATATACATTTGCAATCATATAATCTATAACATATATACATCATAGTATATTTACATAAATAAATCTTTATTTTACATAGACTGTATTTACAATTGAAATTTTTACTATTTATTTAAACACGTTTTTAAATAAAACATTTATCGACTCGTGAATAATTTTTTTAATAATAGTTTTAAATCCTATGTGACTATGCAAATAAAACATTTCTTGCTCACAATATTTTTTATTGATATAGCAAATAATTACAGTAAAAATAATCTTTATAACAATCATTTAAAAGACAAAAGAAATGATAAGGATGAACTGGGTGGGTTTAAGGTATTGAAAAGTACATTTCTGAAATGTTGATTATAATTCAATTGTGTGGACAGTTTGAAAGAACAAAGGGTTGTGGTGGCCTGTTGGTAGCGTCCTTGCCTGGTGATTCCAGTGCCGTTCAAACTTGTTAGTTCCTTTGGTCACTGCAACCTCACTATCCTTGTGAGCTAAGAATGGGGGTTTGGTGGAGCCTATAAGTCTATCTGCTGAGTTATCAGCAGCCATTGCCTGGCCCTCCTTGGTCCTAGCTTGGGTCGAGAGGGGGCTTGGGCGCCGATCATAAGTATATATGGTCAATCTCTAAGGCATTGTCCTGCTTGATAGGGCAATGCCACTGTCCCTTGCTTCTGCCATTCATGAGCGGCCCTTAAAACCTTTAAAACTTTAAAGCCGTGAGAGGTATGCATGATCCTCAAATACCTTGTGACAGAATTGATAAAGAGCATAACATGAAGGATGTTGAAGATCTAGTTATCGAGAGCAAGTTAAACGTTTTAATAATAATAATAATAATAATAATAATAATAATAATAATAATAATAATAATAATAATAATAATAATAATAATAAAGGTAATTGGGGCAAACCTTAAAATTCCTTATTCTATTTCTCAGACTTTCCGACTTGAAAGAAACATCCTTCACGAAAGCCAACCATCCGTTAGAATCTATAGACGGAAGAGAAACTAATCTTGTTCGGAAGTGAACTTGAAAACTAGCGTCCTATGTCTCCATAACTTTTTGATATATTAATTGGAGTAGTTTGTAACCTCTGAGAAACTCCAATAGTTAAGGTGAAAACTTTTGGGATAATAACATAGTTCGCTAATGAAGTATTTAGCAGCAAGTGATGATATGATTAAGGAGAACTTCAAGACTTATCATCTAACCTCATGGGTTTTTGCATTTTAATCTTATATATTCTCAGGCTGTAAATCAGACTTGTATATTTTTATTTGTATTAAGAGTGTGATGTTTGTATGTAATTTTGAAATAGAAATGAGGATTATTAAAGTAATTAGAGGAAAATTTTAGAGCATTTGATGCATACTTCCAATCAGACCTTATGGCTTGATATATTGTTTAGTTAAATTGAGTGTGATGTTTATATATAATTTTGAATTTAAGGAATGAACTATAACGAGTAATCGGTAGAGCGCATACCTTTGCCTATATCTTGTATATCACAAGATAGGCAATTTAATTATCCACATTTTGGCACTAGTTTCATGCAGATAAAAATGGCCACGATTAAAATATGCACATTTTGAGAATAGTTTCATGCAAATCAGATAAAAATTGGCCATGATACTGAAAAAAAAAAAAGACGTTTTTGACCTTTTCGTGACCTTCGTCTTGACTTTTGACCCAATAACTCCAAAAATCTAGTTAAATTGTTATTTGATAACGGTTAATCATTCCACCAAATTTTACGAGATTCGGTCAAATATTTTGTTAAGTTATGCGAATAATAAACACACACACATACAAAAGAATAAATAAGTCCTTATCAAAACATAACCTTCGCCGCAACGAAATTGGCGGAGATAATTAGTATTATAGGAATTAGAGGAAAATATAAATTTTTTGAAAAAAAAAATCACTTTTCCTGAACGAATAATGAAGATATTTCGAGTCCAGGCGACAATGACCTTCGATGTCAGGAAGCCAGAAAACTCAAAATCAATCAAACAATCAGTGGAGACAAGGAATTTCCTGTTTTTTGGGCTGCTAAAAGGGAATTGAGAGGAAATTCAATTAGAGTTTCAACCCTCCGGTGCTTTGCATAACATCCCCGCACTTGGAGAGGAAAAGGAATTTCCATTTTCGAAATAAAAAAAGATGAAAAATAAAGAATTCTTTGCTTTTCTCCTTGGGTTTTCTGACCATTATTTTTCATAATCAAAAAAATTTAATAAATATACGGAATCATCCACTAGACAATATTTTCTTTAACAAGAGAGAAGAGAGAGAGAGTGAGAGAGAGAGAGAGAGAGAGAGAGAGAGAGAGAGAGAGAGAGAGAGAGAGAGAGAGAGAGTGAGAGAGAGAGAGAGAGCAGCAAAGTCTTAAGAGACAATATTTCTTTAAAGAAATATTTCATAAAATCAATTTCCCTAACTTGAATGATTTGAATAAATGATTGCGTCTCTCTCTCTCTCTCTCTCTCTCTCTCTCACTCTCTCTCTCTCTCTCTCTCTCTCTCTCTCTCTCCTCTCTCTCTCTCTCTCTCTCTCCATCTGTTAATTCTGTCTATATCTCGTTTGTAAGTTTTTCAAAATTAAAAAAAAAAAATAATAAATTTACGGAATCAACAACTCAACAATATTTTCTTTAACAAGAGAGAGAGAGAGAGAGAGAGAGAGAGAGAGAGAGAGAGAGAGAGAGAGAGAGAGAGAGAGAGAGAGAGAGAGAGAGAGAATGACACACAATCCCCCGTTCAAGTCCTTCCAGTTATAAAAATAAAATATATTTTGTCCTAAGGGCCTGATGCTGTCCTGCGATTATATAATATTGAATAATATTACAACACAGGCGAAAGGAGATTATATTAAAGCAAATCAAAGGGAGACTTTTAAAACGTATCGTAAGATTAAACACGTGGACAAAACTTACTTTAATTAGCTTACACGCTGTAGTTGATTAAATCTTTAAATCCATCAAAATGACTCAGTCAAAACAAAGGAGATAAGTTTAAATTACTCAGGAATCATTCCTTTGTAATTAAACATTAAGCGAAGACTATATAGAGGGATATAACGGAATCTGGATCGTGTAATATTTCTAGATAAAAGGAGAGAAAAGCCTTTATAATATGTACATTGGTACAAAAAAAAAAGGTGTTCAGCTCCGGATACAAAGAAAAGGCGCATGGCGTCAGATCGATCCCAGCCCGGGACCGTGAGTTTAAGTTGTTTACTGGGGAGGTCACGGCTGTGATTGGGTACCACAGTGGGGGCCTGGGCAAGCCCGGCTGTCGTTCTGGTGAGTATCTATTCTGATGAAACCGGAACTAAAACTAGAAATCTTAAACCGTAAATGTTTTGAGATAATTTTTCCATCCTTTACAGGAATAGAATTTCCACTATTTCATTTCATTTCTCTTTCTCTTGTTTTTTTGAGTTTGTTATTGATTTATTTATAAAATATTTATTCTAATGTAGCTACTCTTCTTAAGATATTTTATTTAATTGGTTATTAATTCTATTGTAGTTTATTTTTTTCTTTATTTCCTTTCATCACTGGGTTATTTTCCCTGTTGGAGCCCTCGGGCTTATAGCGTCTTGTTTTACCAGCTATGGTTGTAGCTTAGCTAATAATAATAATAATAATAATAATAATAATAATAATAATAACCAATACCCAAACACGTTAACTTAACTAAGCATTTGTATGGTGGTTTGAACACGTTGTATAATGTTAATATTCACCATTGGTTTCATATTTACTTATAATCTGGATGCTTGGTTTGCTCGATATAATGTGATAAGTTGGCCAAGACACCAGCCGCCCATTGAGGCCCTACCGCTAGAGAGTTATTGTATTGTTTGACTGGCCAGATAGTATTACATCGGGAGCAAATGGAGTCTCCGCGGATGGACTAAAAGGTCTTTGAGATATCCAAAGGCCTTGTAACTCCATGTAACTCTGTGGTTACGGCTTATTTTTCCTTTCCCTACATATATACTAAATAGTCTAGCCTACTCTTTACACATTTTCCTCTTTCCTCATACACATAACACTAGGATAAACGAAAATTCTTCGTCACTTAAGGGGTTAATTACTGCACTGTAATTGTTCAGGTCTTTGAGATATCCAAAGGCCTTGTAACTCCATGTAACTCTGTGGTTACGGCTTATTTTTCCTTTCCCTACAGATATACTAAATAGTCTAGCCTATTCTTTACACATTTTCCTCTTTCCTCATACACATAACACTAGGATAAACGAAAATTCTTCGTCACTTAAGGGGTTAATTACTGCACTGTAATTGTTCAGTACCTACTTTCCTCTTGATGAGGGTAGAAGAGACTCTTCTGGGAGAAGGACACTTCAAAAACAAGCTATTGTTCTCTAGTCTTGGGTAGTGCCATAACCTTTGTGCCAATGGACTTCCATTATCTAGGGTTAGAGTTCTCGTGATTGAAGGTACACTTAGGCGATTATTCTATCTGTTTCCTTATTTCCTTTCCTCAATGGACTATTTTACCTGTTGGAGCCATTGGTCTTATAGCATCCTGCATTACCAACTAAGGTTGTAGCTTAGCACTTAATAGTAATGAGAAGAACACTTTTCTCTTTTTTATTTGAGGATCGTTATTCATAGTTATATTGACGAACATCATTTTTCCATATCATTCATTTGACTTATTAATTTAATTGGCGTCTAAACACAAAAAAAAAAAAAAAAAATCATATACTGTAACAGTAGGTCTATGTTGTTTATTAGTATTTGGATGCGTCGGTGCATATTTCCGGTTTTATAGCTGGTAAAACATGTGGCAACAGGGTAAATAATTCTTCAGGATATATGTTTATCCATTATTATTATCATTATTATTAGAATTATTAATATTAAAATTATGGAAATTATTGTCAGTATAAAAATTATTACATTTATTATTATATATTATTGCAATTACTAAAATTATTATTATTATTAGAATTTTTAAGATTATTATTAAAAATATTAGAAATATTGTTGTTATTGTTAAGATTTTCAAAATTATTATTAATATTAAATTTCAAAATCGTTATTGTTTTTAAAACTATTATTATTATTATTATTATTATTATTATTATTATTATTATTATTATTATTATTATTATTATTGTTGTTGTTGTTGTTGTTGTTATTATTATTATAATTATTACTATTTTTGGTATTAATATCCACACTTATATACGTTGTATATTTTAGACATAGCAGGAGCTTTTGAACTTTTTCAAAGTGACTTTTCAGCTGAAGAATAAAAAGTTGTGCTTTTTATTCTGCTATTATATTCTGCTATTTTTGAAATATACAACGCATATAAGTGTGGATTTTATTACCCAAAACCAACAGACACGACATGGTGTTTTATTCAAGTTATTATTATTATTATTATTATTATTATTATTATTATTATTATTATTATTATTATTATTATTATTATTGATATTGTTTTTAAAATCATTATTATTATCAAAATTATTAAAATTACTATTATTATCAAAATTTTGAAAAATATCATTGTGTTTAGAATTATTATTAGTATTTAGATGCATCGGTGCATATATTCAATTTTCCAGAGGGAAAAACTTGTGGAAATAAAGTAAATAATTCTTTAAGATTTATCTTTATCTATTAGGAAATCATTAGAAACAAAAACTCTAAAATATAATTGGTAAATTAGTTTGATATCGTTTTTGGTACAAAATTACTAACAATAAACTTTTTTTAACGTTTTCAGTGCTAGTTCTTTTAATATATTTAATCCGGATGTAAAATTCCTCAATATTTAAGCTAATTGATTATCCAGATTTTCAACCAAAAACCAATTATTGTAGTTCATCGGATACCATCATAAATAATAAACTTCCTTTGTTCATAAATAATCAATTTCCTTTGTTCATGAGTAATAAATTTCCTTTGTTCATAAGTAATAAATTT
>NC_090731.1:23056155-23063655 GCF_036898095.1 Palaemon carinicauda | reverse complement strand
GATAAGACATTTTCAACAACTTCTATTAAGATATGAGAATTTTTAGTGATTTTATTTTCTCCGCAATGCACTAGAAGAGTTGGAAGACCCAGACCTACATGGCTGAGGGCTATGAAACGTGAAGTAGGAGATGATGAATGAATGGAGAAGCATTGATTTATAAGCTCAAGATAGAGACGACTGACGAAATGTAACCGAGACACTTTGCGTCAATAGGCGTAGGTGGAGATGATGATGATGATGATGACGACGTATGTTTAATAGTTTGTTATAGCTGTGGGCGTAAGGTGATAGTGGTGTACCTTTGTTAAGACTATAAATTTTCATTCCATGTATTTCTATTACAGCTTTTTTCCCATAACAATTATATATCATTGGGTATTAGTAATAAGTTTCTTAGGGAATTGAATTTCTAAGAATTATCTTTAGTATTCAATCAGTGTTTATTTCGATAAATATTTCCAGGATGTGAATAAATGTTTTTAGAATATTGATATGAAATAATTGAATATCGCTGTTAAGAAGAAAACATATCCAATAGATTTGAGAGCAGTTCTGAATGAGGTAATTTCCTGTTAGAATGTCTTTTTATAATCATTTGTATTTAATATGTATGTATATATATATATATATATATATATATATATATATATATATATATATATATATACATACGTTTATATATATATATATATATATATATATATATATATATATATATATATATATATATATATATATATATATATATATCGTATATAATTTACATACCCAGTCACGCTCAGTTGCACTATCAGATGTAAAACTACTCGGTCTCTCCCGGTCCCTCAGGTAAGGGGAGAGGGATTAGCCATACCCTTGTGAGAGGGGGCACCCCGAAAGGAAAGAAGTATGGGATGGAAGTGGTTGAATGTGTATGTGTCTGTATGCGCGTATGTGCCTATCTATCTAAATATTTAGCCGACTTTTTTGACGGGTCGCGTACTTTACCTGCATATATTTACCGAAAAAACAGAAAGCACAGAAAAGGAATGCAATGTCATCTTCTCTCCATGACCATCTTCCAGATATGTATTCATTTTCTTCTTTCCCTTCCAGAACCGAATTTTATACTTTGAAGATACTAAAATTATACTTTATACTAAATTCGTTACTTCTTCATTTTCTTTCTGCACTGTATTGCTTTCCCTAGAGTAGCATTCTGCTTTCCCCATTAGGGTTGTAGCTTGGCTGATGATAATAATTGAAGACAATTATTGTATTATTAATGTTATCATTTCATCACCATTAGTATGTTGTTGTGGTTACATCTGGCAAGTGATGAAAAATCCTATGGAGAAGTGAAGCCTTATTCATAAGACCGCGTTAAGTACAAGCAAGTTTGAGACCGCTTTAGACCTTTGAAGCTTGTAGTCAGAGGAACCAAGAAAGAACTGATAATATAAGAGGGAAAAAATCCTGTTATAGAAATAGAAAACCGGAAAGAACTTCAAATCAATCAATCAATCAACATAGCTCTAGCATGAGAAAAGAACGAAGACCTGGTTCACATGTGGCGTTTTTTACCGCGCGGTTAGATACGCGCGGTCGACTGTTCAATGTTAGCTTACGGATAGTTCACAAATAACCGCAGCGTCTTGCGGCGGTTTCCAGTATGCCGCGTAGCAAGATTTCCCTCGCAAACGCGCGGTTGCCAGGCTTGTCGAGATACATGCAGGTGAATATGGCCTCGTTCACATACAGCCAAAAGCAAGGTCATTCTTCCACGAACATTCTTTCACTGGATGCCACAGTGAAAGGTAAATATATATATATATATATATATATATATATATATATATATATATATATATATATATATATATATATATATATATATTTATATATATATATACAATTGTATATATACATATATATATATATATATATATATATATGTATGTATTTATATATATATATATATATATATATATATATATATATATATATATATATATATATATATATATATATATATATATATGTATGTATTTATATATATATATATATATATATATATATATATATATATATATATATATATAAAATCTATATATATATATATATATAAAGAGAGAGAGAGAGAGAGAGAGAGAGAGAGAGAGAGAGAGAGAGAGAGAGAGAGAGAGAGAGAGAGAGAGAGAGCTGAGGTTAAACTTTTGCTTGTGAATAATTATAGTTAAACGTCCGGTGGCCACTGCGGTTAAGAACGCCTTATGTGAACTTACTTTACAGTCTGAGGAACCAGAAGGCAAGAACTATGTAATTAGAGGGAGGAAAAAAGTCCGGGTATGAAAATAAAAAACCTGAAAAAAAAAAAAAAAAAACATGTGTACAGCATAAGAATAAGATTTTTTTTTTTTTTTTTTTTTTTTAAAGGGCCATGACGATAGAGTCGGAAGAACCATTTTCAGCTGGCAGAACTTTTAAACTTTGAAAGGATAGGGACGGTTCCCTTGGAAACATATTTCACATGAGACTTCATACTTCATGAGAGGAGAAGGCGGTGAGATGGGACGATACTAAATAAGTTTATGTAGATTCGGATTTTTCTTAGATAGGTTAATACAGTTTGTAAGCTTTTAAGTAACTTTGTGCAGAATGAAATTATTATTATTATTATTATTATTATTATTATTATTATCATTATTATTATCATTATTATATGCTAAGCTACAATCCTAGTTAAAAAAAGCAGGACGGTATAGGGCTAGGGGTCCCAACAGGGAAAACAGCCCAGTAAGGAAAGAAAATAAGGAAAAATTAGATATTTTAAGAACAATAACAGCACCAAAACAGATATTTCCTTATATAAACTATAAAAACTTTAACAAAACATGAGAAAGAGAAATTAGATAGAATAGTATGTTTGAGTGTACCCTCAAGCAAGAGAACTCTAACTCAAGACAGTGGAGGGCCATGATACAGACACTATGGCACTACCCAAGTCTAGAGAACAATGGTTTGATTTTGAGTGTCCTTCTCCTAGAAGAGCTGCTTACCATAGCTAAAGAGTCTCTTCTACCCTTCCTAGAGGAAAATAGCCACTGAACAATTACAGTGTAGTAGTAATAGATCTCAAAGAGTTGTTGTTGATGGGCACCATAGTGATTATAGGAATGTGATATCCGGTGTTCCACAGGGTAGTGTTTTTGGCCCATTACCTTTCATACTATATACATATAACATGTGGTTTGGCCTAGAAAACAAGCTTGTTGCATATGCAGATGATGCTACTCTCTTTGCATCAATTTCATCCCCTGAATGTAGATCTGGGGTTGGTGAATCCCTTAATAGAGATTTAGCTAAAATTAGTGCATGGTGCAAATTATGGGGTATGAAGCTGAATTCTAACAAAACTCAAAGTATGATTGTAAGTAGGTCAAGGACGGTGGCTCCTCAACATCCGGATATCAGTATTGATAATGTTTCTTTAAATTTGTATGACTTTTAAAATTTTAGGTGTGATTCTCGACACTAAATTTACTTTTGAGAAACACATTAGGTCTGTGTCTTCTTCAATTGCACAAAAAATTGGCTTATTGAGAAAGTCTTACAAGATTTTCGGTGATCAATCTATTCTGAAGAAGCGTTTTAATTCTTTCATTCTACCTTGTTTTGAGTATTGTTCTCCTATCTGGTGTTCAGATGCTGATTCTCATCTTAATTTGTTAGACAGAAACTTACGGTCTATTAAATTTCTTATTCCTGATCTAGATATTAATCTTTGGCACCGTCGTTCAATTAGTTCATTATGCATGTTACATAAGATTTTTCATAACTCTGACCATCCTTTATATTCAGATCTCCCTGGACAATTCTATCCTGTTCGTAATACTAGGCAGGCAGTTAATTCTAATAGCCAGGCCTTCTCCATCATGAGGCTCAATACTGCACAGTATTCTAGAAGTTTTATTCCAGTTGTGGAATGATCTTCCTAATCGGGTAGTTGAATCAGTAGAACTTCAAAAGTTCAAAGTTGTATCAAAAGTTTTTATGTTGACCAGGCTGACATGTCTTTTTATTGTTTATATATGACATATCTGTTTTTGACGATGTTAATAGTTTATATAGGACATACCTTTTTGACGCTGTTACTGTTTTTAGAATGATATATTGTTAATTTACTCTCATCACTTATTTATTTCATTTCCTCACCGGGCTATTTTTCCCTGTTGGCGCCCTTGGGCTTATAGCTTCTTGCTTTCCCAACTAGGGTTGTAGCTTGGCTAGTAATAATAATAATAATAATAGATTTATGCAATGTGTACCTTCCGGTAAGTTTAGTCAACTTGTAAATTATTATTATTAGTTAGTAGAATAAACTTGTAAATTATTATTATTAGTTAGTAGAATAAGGAGATCGAATTCCATATACATTCTTGCAGAAAGTAAATGAATTCAGTTTTCCATGTAAGTCACGTTTTCTTCATTACCTCCTTTAAATATCCTCTGCTCTTTATTTAGAGCACTTCTTAATAAACAAATCATTGTCCTATCTACATGATTAAATTGATAATAAAAGCCAACTTCTTGATATGGAATTCAAAATTACCGTCTATCTCACACACGAATAGAGATAGTAGAATGTAGGAAATAACATCTTTTATGGGTTTCAATTTAGTAAAATGAACCATATAATTATTATTATTATTATTATTATTATTATTATTATTATTATTATTATTATTATTATTATTATTATTATTATTGTTGTTGTTGTTGTTGTTGTTATTACAAGCTAAGCTATAACCGTAGTTGGAAAAGCAGGATGCTTTCAGCCCAAGGGTTCCAACAGGGATAAATAGCCCAGTGAGGAAAGGAAACGATGAAATCCACAAACTACAAGAGAAGTAATAAAGAATAAAAAAATGAAATATCTCAAAAACAGTAACGACATTAAATAAACATAAATA
This sequence comes from Palaemon carinicauda, assembly GCF_036898095.1. Classification (NCBI taxonomy): domain Eukaryota; kingdom Metazoa; phylum Arthropoda; class Malacostraca; order Decapoda; family Palaemonidae; genus Palaemon; species Palaemon carinicauda. The sequence goes on along the minus strand of NC_090731.1, from coordinate 23,058,700 downwards.
AAAAAATGATGAAATAAGAGATAAAAATATAAAAGAAAGATTTTATGAAGATAGAAAACAGAAAAGAATGAAAAACGACTCAAGAGCTGAAAGAGAACGTATTTCTGAAAAAAAAAAAGAATAAAAAAAAAAGATTGAGTGAGTTAGGCGAAAACTTTAGTTCATGAATCTTCTCGAGCTTTTAGTTATAATGTATTCTTTTGTCACTTCCAGATGGCGAATTCCTGCTTTCAGAACTTCTGTTATTTCCTTCGGCGTAAGGAATCGGAAATATTTTGGCCCGTGTTCATGTCAAAATGTTCCTCGGCTTATTCAGAATCATGAAGATTCATGGTGTAATATTTCACTCCTACTAAATCTAAGGTTTTTAAAATTTTTACTGTCTCTTTGCTGGTATTCGTTATATTTTTCTAAAATTTAAGTAAGGTTTTTAGAATTTTTAGTCTCTTTGCTGGGAATCATATTTTTCTAAAATTTAATTAAGGTTTTCAAAATTTTTAGCCTCTTTGCTGATATTCGTTATATTTTTCTAAAATTTAATTAGGGTTTTTAAAATTTTTAGTCTCTTTGCTGAGAATCATATTTTTCTAAAATTTAATTAAGGTTTTCAAATTTTTTAGTCTCTTTGCTGAGAATCATTATATTTTCTAAAATTTAATTAGGGTTTTTAAAATTTTTAGTCTCTTTGCTGAAAATCATATTTTTCTAAAATTTAGTTAAGGTTTTCAAAATTTTTAGTCTCTTTGCTGAGAATCATTATATTTTCTAAAATTTAATTAGGGTTTTTAAAATTTTTAGTCTCTTTGCTGAGAATCATAGTTTTCTAAAATTTAATTAAGGTTTTCAAATTTTTTAGTCTCTTTGCTGAGAATCATTATATTTTTCCAAAATTTAATTAAGGTTTTTAAAATTTTTAGCCTCTTTGCTGAGAATTATCATATTTTCCTGAAGTTTAATTAAAGCTTTGGAAATTTTCACAGCCTCTTTGATCAGAATCATTAATTTTTTTCAAAGTTGAATTAAGGCTCCAATTTTTTTTTCAGTTTATTTGCTGAGAATCATTAAATTTTTTTCAAAATTTAATTAAGGCTTGGATGTTTTTACAGCATCTTTGTTGAGAATCATTAAATTTTTTCAAGGTTTAATTAAGACTTTTAAATTTTTTACAGACTTTTGCTGAGAATCATTAATTTCTTTTAAAGTATAATTAAGGCTTTAAAATCTTTGGCAGCCTCTTTGATGAAAATCACTATATTTTTTTTAATTTAATTAAGTATTTGAAAATCTTTACAGCATCCTTACTGAGAATCATTACCTTTTTTAAAGTTTAATTAAGGATTTAAAATGTTTTATAGGCTCCTTACTAAGAGCATTATATTTTTTTTCAAAGTTTGATTAAGGATTTGGTTTTTTACAGCCCATTTGCTGAAAATCAATAATTTTTCAAAGGTCAATTAAGGCTTAAATTTCTAACAGCCTCTTTGCTGAAAATCAATACATTTTTCTTCAAAGTTCAATTAACGCTTTTCAATTTTGTTGCAGCTTCTTCGCTGAGACTCATTACATTCTTTTCAAAGTTCAAATCAAATATGAGCTACTGATTTAAATTATTATTATTATTATTATTATTATTATTATTATTATTATTATTATTATTATTATTATTATTATTATTATTAAGCTACAACCCTAGTTGGAAAAGCAGAATGTTATAAGCCCAGGGGCCCCAACAGAGAAAATAGCCCAGTGAGTAAAGGAAACAAGGAAAGATAAAATATTTTAAGGACAGTAACAACATTAAAATAAATAATTCCTATATAAACTATAAATACTTTAACAAAACAAGAGGAAGATAAATAAGACAGAACAGTGCGCCCTAATGTACCCTCAAGCAAGAGAACTCCAACCCAAGACAGTGGAAGACCATGGTACAGAGGCTATGGCACTAAAATACCAATCTTTTCTACAGGATATGAAATCAAAAGAAAAAGGATTCATTAGTTCTTAAAAAGTATCTTTAATAAGATTAGAATAAATACAATCCTAATAAATGTAATCCTCTTCACACCTTTTAAGAAGGGGATTTATTTGTTAGTGGTTTTATTTAAAAGAAAAAGATTCATCAATATGAGTGATCTGAAATCCATCAAATATTGTCACTATCCGCTTAGTCATTCACTATTCTGTCATTATCCATTCAGTCCTTATTCTTTGAGAGCCTTTAGACCAAATCAAATTGAAGTTTCATTGGCAAGATTCTTTCATCGAGATATCAGCTTCGTAAGAACATTGTAGAGCAGGAAGTATATTTCAAGTAGTTGTCGAGTGATCCTTATTGATATTTTTGATATATTGAATTGGTCTTAAAGACTAATAATGTCAAAGCGTAATTTATCTGTAGGTGCTGATCGACCAGAGTGTGATACTTCAAAGGAAATATGTTGTAAATACTCAGTACTTAGGTACTTTTGATAGCACAAATAACGCTGGTTTTTATTGGGTACTGATACTCTCAGATCTATTTCAAAATGAAAACTAAAGACTC
>NC_090731.1:23048655-23051155 GCF_036898095.1 Palaemon carinicauda | reverse complement strand
AAAAGAACGAAGACAAGTGCATTACTCTGTGCATTTACTGTCTATATATATATATATATATATATATATATATATATATATATATATATATATATATATATATATACATATATATATATAATTATATATATACATATATATATATATATATATATATATATATATATATTTATATATATAATATATATATATATCTATATTTATACATATATACATGTATATATAGATATACGTATATATATATATATATATATATATATATATATATATATATATATATATATATATGCATATATATATGTATGCATATATATATGTATATATATACATATATATTTAATATATATATATATATATATATATATATATATATATATATATATATATACATATATATATTTATATATACATCTATATATATGTATATATATATATATATATATATATATATATATATATATATATATATATATGTATATATATACAGTAAATATATATATATATATATATATATATATATATATATATATATATATATATATATACTAATCACCATCGCTAGACAAAAATAGCTTCAGAATTAGAACGCAATATTAAAAGATCATATTTTTTTTCGGAATATTTGCGCACAAAACTGAATAAGTTCCTGATTCTCATGAGTTATAAAACTCCGCTAAATTCAAATAATTCATCTAATTTCCCTCACTAATCGAAAGCGAAGACATGGGTAATAGCACCATTTATTCTTCGAAGAGAATATAGTCCTTTTATTTTATCTTCGTCTTTCACTCTCTTCTTCATTTATTCTTTATTTAAACACTTATTCTATTCTCCGTTTACCCGTTCATCCACATTTATATTCTTACATTCCTCGCTTTTTTACTCTTTATTCCACACAGATTCTCCTATATCTTATCACTTATTCTTTATTCCACATCCATTTTACTCTCTTGTTATCTTTTATTCTATACTTATTTTCTTTTCCTTTTACCAGTTCATCCCCCTCTATTATCTTCTTATTTTACACTTCCTTTCTCATTCATTTACTTCGCCTTTTACTCTTTAATTCACATTTATTTTTTTTCTTGGTTTACTCTTTATTCCACAATTATTTTCCTCCTTTTAATCTTCAACCAGCCTAAATTTTTCTCTCCTTTTACTCCTTATAACACAATTATTTCCTTTTTATTTTAATCTTTAACTCACCTCAATTTTTCTCTATATATACTCCTTATTCCACAATTTTTTCCTCTCCTAATCTAAACTACATCTTTATTTTCCTTTTGCTGTAATCTATTCCACAATTATTTTCATCTCTCCCTACTTCTCATATTAGTCAAATATCTATCAGTTTATCAATTTACACAACTCCAAATTTCCTGAACTACTTACTACTCATAAGCAATAAGTACCGTTTTACGTGTGTTTGTTTTCGTTGGTAACTTAATTACCTATTTGGACAAATTCAATCTGTAGGACAAGTTAATTAAAATCATTGCATTTTAATCTCCCCATATAATAAAGAGCAAGTGTTTGACTATATATATATATATATATATATATATATATATATATATATATATATATATATATATATATATATATATATATATATTATATATATATATATAATATATATATATATATATATAATATGTATATATATATATATATATGTATATGTATATACAGTATATATATATATATATATATATATATATATATATATATATATATATATATATAGTAGGTTGGCCAGGGCACCAGTCACCCGATGAGATACTACCGCTAGAGAGTTATAGGGTCCTTTGACTAGCCAGCCAGTACTACATTGGATCCTTCTCCCTGGTTACGGTTCTTTCCCTTTGCCTACACGTACACCAAATAGCCTGGCCTATTCTTTACAGATTCTCCTCTGTCATCATACACCTGATAACACTGAGATTACCAAATAATTCTTCTTCACCTAAGGGGTTAACTACTGCACGGAAATTGCTCAGTAGCTACTTTCCTCTTGGTAAGGGTAGAAGAGACTCTTTAGCTATGGTAAGCAGCTCTTCTAGGAGAAGAACACTCCAAAATCAAACCACTGTTGTCTAGTCTTAGGTAGTGCCATATTCTCTGTACCATGGTCTTCCACTGCCTTGGGTTAGAGTTCTCTTGCTTGAGGGTACACTCGGGTACACTATTCTATCTAATTTCTCTTCCTCTTGATTTGCTAAAGTATCTATAGTTTATATAGGAATTATTTACTTTAATGTTGTTACTGTCCTTAAAATATTTTATTTTTCTTTGTTTCCTTTCCTCACTGGGCTATTTTCCCTGTTGGGTACCGTGGTTTATAGCATTCTACTTTTCCAACTAGGGTTGAAGCTTAGCAATTAATAATAATAATAATGATAATAATAATAATGATAATAATAATAATAATTATAATAGTAATAATGATAATAATAATAATAATAATAATAATAATAATATATAAATATATATATATATA
>NC_090731.1:23036155-23041155 GCF_036898095.1 Palaemon carinicauda | reverse complement strand
ATATATATATATATATATATATATATATATATAGCCAGACACTTACTCTTTATTATATAGGGAAGATCGATTTCTGGAAAAAAACTCAAACCTTACTAGTAGGAGTGTAATGTTGACAACTATTGAATTTTGGCAACTCTTTGTTTGTCAATAAAGTCTTTATTTATAATAAATGAAATGGAGAGATGTAATTTCCATTCCATATGAGACCATTCAGCTCTTTTACAAATCTAAAAGATCTAGATTTTCATTCTTATAAAATAATTACCTCTAAAAGTTTTATAGAGAAAACCGCTCAAGACCTGACGGTACTTATCAATGCGCAAGGTACTTGGAGGCAATTTGAGAGAGGAGGTAAAGGGTAATGTATAAAAGTTTAGGGAAAAAAGTTTTAAGAGCAATTAAATAGATAACTGATTGATTGATTATGAGTTATCTGGCATCCTGACATCTAAGGTCATTGACGCCAATTAATAACTGATTATGAAAAAGACAAAATAAAAAATTCTAGGTCAGTAATCATCGTGTTTTGGCTAATAAAGTTTAAAGTTTTAATGGCCGCTCATGAACGCCAGAGGCAAGGGACTGTGACAATGTCCTAGAGACTGACCATATATTCTTTTGATCCGGTGCTCTTCTCTCCTCTCCACCCAAGCTAGAACCAAGGAGGACCAATCAATGGCTATTGATGAATAGGTAGGTAAACCTATAGGCTCCTCCAAACATAGCAATCTTAGCTCAAAGGATTGATGAGGTTGCAGTCACCACAGAAAACTATCGAGCTTAACTGGGTCTCGAACCCGAATCCAGTAGAACGCTACACAGGAATGTTTCCATTAGCCTACGACAACCCCTATAAAACATCGATCAAATAGAGATAAGACAGAGATTAAACAGAGATAAAACAGAGATTAAACAGAGATAAAACAGAGAAATCCAAGGAAAATTATCATTCAAAGTTTATCACAAAACTCTGATAGATGTTCTGTCTTTTTTATAAAAGGAAGATGGAAAAGAAAAAGGAAAACAAAATCTCTTTAATGGAAAATAGAATTACAGCTGACTTGGTGTTAATTACCGAGGGAAGGCCGGGAATAGAGGAAGTGCCAAGGGCGGTAATTGGGTAATTTAGGAAGGCGTTTGGCGGTCAATTCTCTCCCTTGGTCTGTTTTTTGCTAAAACATATTGCACATCTTTCGGAACGTGTCTCATAAATAACGACATAAAAATTGCTTTAAACTAGTTCCATGAAAAAAAAAATACTCAATTATAATTCGATAGATCAGAAAGCACTATATTATTATTATTATTATTATTATTATTATTATTATTATTATTAGCTAAGCTATAACCCTAGTTGGAAAATCAAGATGCTATAAGCCCAAGGGCTCCAACAGGAGAAAATAGCCCAGTGAAGCAAGGAAATAAACTATATAAAAAGTAATGAAATATCAAAATAAAGTAACACTAGTTGATAACATTATCATATTTTGCGTTCGTTGTATCGTTAATTATCTTACAAATGATAATCATGTTCATATAATCTCTTAAGTCACCAAATCCTTAGTCTTATTTTTTTGCCAACTCTTACACTTTTTTACAAATTAAGTTTATTTTCGCGAGCTAAGAGATGTTACGACATGACTATACCATTATTCATAATGAAGAAAGCATTACTAGTCTGCATTTCAATTCATTTATAACGTTAAGGTCAAATGAAACTATTCGAATATCAAAGCCCTTTGAATTGCACAAAAATGTAATCAATTGTAAAGGTCCAAATGAAAAGGTTTAGTGGAAGAGGATTCCTTTGATAGAAGGCATTGGCGAGGGCATATCAGGCAACCGACCCCTCAATGTAGGGATGGATGCCTTTGATAGAAGGCATTGGCGAGGGCGTGTCAGGAAACCGACCCCTTAACGTAGGGATGGATGCCTTTGCTAGAAGGCATTGACGAGGGCGTGTCAGGCAACCGACCCCTTAACGTAGGGATGGATGCCTTTGATAGAAGAGTTTGGTGAGGGCGTGTCAGGAAACTGACCCCTTAATGTAATGATGGATGCCTTTGATAGAAGGCACTGGCGAGGCCGTATTAGGCAACCGACCCCTTAATGTAGGGATGGATGCCTTTGATAGAAGGCATTGGCGAGGGCGTATCAGGTAACCAACCCCTTAATGTAGGGATGGATGCCTTTGATAGAAGGCACTGGCGAGGGCGTATCAGGCAACCGACCCTTTAATGATGGATGGATGCCTTTGATAGAAGAGTTTGGCGAGGGCGTGTCAGGAAACCGACCCCTTAATGTAGGGAGGGATGCCTTTGATAGAAGGCACTGGTGAGGCCGTATTAGGCAACCGACCCCTTAATGTAGTGATGGATGCCTTTGATAGAAGGCACTGGCGAGGCCGTATTAGGCAACCGACCCCTTAATGTAGGGATGGATGCCTTTGATAGAAGGCACTGGCGAGGCCGTATTAGGCAACTGACCCCTTAATGTAGGGATGGATGCCTTTGATAGAAGGCACTGGTGAGGGCGTATCAGGTAACCGACCTCTTAATGTAGGGAGGGATGCCTTTGATAGAAGGAATTGGCGAGGGCGTATCAGGTAACCAACCCCTTAACGTAGGGATGGATGCCTTTGCTAGAAGGCATTGACGAGGGCGTGTCAGGCAACCGACCCCTTAACGTAGGGATGGATGCCTTTGATAGAAGGCACTGGCGAAGCCGTATTAGGCAACCGACCCCTTAATGTAGGGATGGATGCCTTTGATAGAAGGCACTGGCGAAGCCGTATTAGGCAACCGACCCCTTAATGTAGTGATGGATGCCTTTGATAGAAGGCATTGGCGAGGGCATATCAGGTAACCAACCTTTTAATGTAGGGAGGGATGCTTTTGATAGAAGGAATTGGCGAGGGCGTATCAGGTAACCTACTCCTTAATGTAGGGATGGATGCCTTTGCTAGAAGGCATTGACGAGGGCGTGTCAGGCAACCGTCCCCTTAACATAGGGATGGATGCCTTTGATAGAAGGCACTGGCGAAGCCGTATTAGGCAACCGACCCCTTAATGTAGGGATGGATGCCTTTGATAGAAGGCACTGGCGAAGCCGTATTAGGCAACCGACCCCTTAATGTAATGATGGATGCCTTTGATAGAAGGCATTAGCGAGGGCGTATCAGGTAACCGACCTTTTAATGTAGGGAGGGATGCCTTTGATAGAAGGAATTGGCGAGGGCGTATCAGGTAACCAACCCCTTAATGTAGGGATTTGCTAGAAGGCATTGACGAGGGCGTGTCAGGCAACCGACCCCTTAACGTAGGGATGGATGCCTTTGATAGAAGAGTTTGGCAAGGGCGTGTCAGGAAACCGACCCCTTAATGTAGTGATGGATGCCTTTGATAGAAGGCACTGGCGAAGCCGTATTAGGCAACCGACCCCTTAATGTAGTGATGGATGCCTTTGATAGAAGGCACTGGCAAAGCCGTATTAGGCAACCAACCCCTTAATGTAGGGATGGTTGCCTTTGATAGTAGGCATTGGAGAGCACATATCAGGCAACAAAACCCTTAATGTACCAGGGAGAAACAAAAAGAAATGGAGACTGATTAGATTTTATTAAAAAAAGAGTACGCTACATGTTCCCAACCTTTTTGTTCTTCTGTACCCCTTGGACATTTTTATGTATTCATGTTCACCACTAAAAATAGGATAAAAAGTGAATGAAATTGATATTGTGATTTAATTTTATTATTCAATCACATTGCAAATTACTATAAGTATTATGCAGTCCTGGCTATTTTCTCAGATCTGATGTACCCACTGTAAAGTAAATATGTACAACTTGGGATACAAGTACCCCAGGTTGGGAACCCCTTGGGCCCTATGCATTTATAAATTAAGGATAAATAATCTATTTTCTAGAGCTGGGACATCATTAATGTCACAATGGAGGAATAATAATAATAATAATAATAATAATAATAATAATAATAATAATAATAATGACTGTTTGAATACAATATATTTCTTCTTCGTCTTTCTTTCTATTATGGAAGAAATATTTGTAACTCATTTCACATTCATAACCTTCATAAATTCACTTTAACATAAGTGGAATAACCTTCGAAAATCATTTATAAATAAAGGCAAATGAAATTACTCGCTAACTCTGCAGTGACGTAACCAGAGGCCTAATAAGAGAGGCTTTTGCGTCTGTCAAGAACACTCGACACGAAATTAATGAAATTAATTATCTCCTTACCATTTTCCCGTATTTCAGATAGAAACTGCAACTCATTCTCTAACCTTGACCTTAAACCTTTCCATTTCAGACATATTAAACTATCATCATCTCCTCCTACGCCTATCGACGCAAAGGGCCTCGGTTGGATTTCATCAGTCGCGTCTCTCTTGAGCTTTTAATTCAATACTTCTTCATTCATCATCTCCTACTTCGCGCTTCATAGTCCTCAACCATGTAGGCCTGGGTCTTCCAACTCTTCTAGTGCCTTGTGGAGCCCATCTGAATGTTTGGTGAACTAATCTCTCTTAGGGAGTGCGAGGAGCATGCCCAAACCATCTCCATCTACCCCTCATCATGGTCTCATTTTAAACTATATGATTAGGATACTACTAATGTTGATGTGCGATTATTTTACTTAATTACATTCCTTTTATTTAACTTTGTAAATAAGGATGAGGCAACAATTACCTCACTTTGTCTTCCTGTTATTTATCTGTAAAAATTCAGATTATGATAACAACTACAGTAGAAAGTTAATGAATTACCACGAATACTAATTATTATAACAAGAGTACAAAAAATTACTCGGCTAAATACAACCAGAATTCTGTAATAATTGTATCCTATGTTTTGTAAACGAAGTTTAATATCTATCTAGCTTATGCGACCCGTCAAAAATAACGGCCTGTATTTAGGTAGATATGTAGACACGCACACACACAGATTCAACCCTTCCGACTACCTTCACCTT
>NC_090731.1:23026155-23031155 GCF_036898095.1 Palaemon carinicauda | reverse complement strand
TATTATTATTATTATTATCATTATTATTATTTAAGCTACAACCCAGAAGGAAAAGCAGGATGATATAAGCCCAAGGTCTCCAACAAGGAAAAATAACCCGGGGAGAAAAGGAAATAACGAAATAAATAAAATACAAATGAAGTAATGAACAATTAAAAGAAAATATTTGAAGGACAGTAACAACATTAAAAATGATCTTTCATATATAACCTATAAAAAAGAGACTTATATCAGCTTTTGCCAGCTACGTCACTTATATATTTATCAAACCAGTTAATAGTAGTTAAATTCGTGAATTATTATGAGATTTAGCGTTAAAATTTCTAAATTAGTCAAATTCTAGCAATCGCTCTGACTAGTACAGTTCGTCTAGAATTTTCATATTGCACTATTGCAATATTTCAACCAATGAATACTCTAGATAAATCTTATCTTAATTGTTCATTGCTTATCTTGTAGTTTATATATTTCCTTGTTTAGTTTCCGCACTGGGTTATTTCTCCCTGTTGGAGCCCTTAGGCTTACTGCATCCTGCTTTTCCAACTAGTGTTGTAGCTTTGCTTGTAATAATAATAATAATAATAATAATAATAATAATAATAATAATAATAATAATAATAATAATAATAATAATAATAATAATAAAGTTTTCATATAAAGCATCTGTGTATAGTAGATGAAGGTACTCAATATTTTCGAGCAAAATGAAAAAAATATGCAATCTTCTTTTGCATCCAGCTAGCCTCCTGGCTAGTACAGTGCTAACGTGTTCGCCTAGCATTCACATGGCGGCATGTGAATGGGACCGTGAGTTCAAGCTGTTTACTAGGGAAGACACTACTGTGTTTAGGCAGCACAGTAGGGGCTTGGGCTGCCCGGTTGACATTCTGGTGAACAATCTGATGAAACTGGAACTGAAACCAGACACATTTACCTTTACCTTAAGTAACATCAATTAAAATCAAATGCAAAAATTTATCTGGTAAATTCTAAACAATCACATTTTAAGGGAAAATTGCTTCAAAGTATCGTTATTCAAAGAAACTTTCATATAGCAATATTTTAATTATGCAATTGCCTAATTTCACTTGCTCTTTGGTATGATCAGTCAAGATGAATTATTGTGTACATGTTATTTATGTTATATAGAAGAGGGCATCAAAGTATAATTAACCCTTCAAAAAATATATAACTCTATTTTGATAAAGTGCTCTTAGAATATATAACTCCATTTTTATAAAGTGCTCTCAAAATATTCAACTCCATTTGGATAGAGTGCTCTTGAAATACAAGGAATATTTTCATTCCATTAACACGTAAAACTGAATGTTAATCTCCTTGTCATTTTCAAATTTAAATGTGGTGTGGATATCATTGACTGAAATTATATCGAATATATTCAATGCTTTACTGTGTACATTTTCAGAACCAGAATCCAACTATAAAAGAATGGGAGAGATCTCTTCATACAAAAGAAGCCAGAATGTCTGATGAAAATCTTAACAATTGTAGAGTGCTTCTACTAAGAAGGTAATCAGAAGCGAAAAAGATTATATTAATTTTCTCGATAAAACTACCTCTGTTTTTTTCTATATATGTTTTTTTATTTGTACACTTGTGTGTAGTTAGATAAGAAATAACATATAACAACAAAATAATGGAATTTATATATATATATATATATATATATATATATATATATATATATATATATATATATATATATATATATATATATATATATATACATATATATATGTATATATATATATAATTGTGTATGATATATATATATATATATATATATATATATATATATATATATATATATATATATATATATATATATATATGTGTGTGTGTGTGTGTGTGTGTGTGTGTGTGTGTGTGTGTATACACAAACACACACACATACATATACATATGTATGCATACATACATATGTATACATATGTGTGTGTTTGTGTGCATATATATATATATATATATATATATATATATATATATATATATATATGTGTGTGTGTGTGTGTGTGTGTGTGTGTGTGTATACAGTGCTTACTTACTTTGATGGCTGCTTTTCCGGTCCCATACAGCAGGGGAACCCCACTCTCTACAGGACCTCCACTGTCGTTTTACCTTGTTCGTTCACAGTATTTATCTTTTCAAGTTACATATTGTTCATTTACTGTTATATCGTCACTGTTAAAAGACTCATGAAATAAGAAAGTCTTCAGTTTCCTCTTGAAAGCCTTGATATCTTCAATCATTCGAATGTTTCGTGGGAGTTTATTATAGTCTCGGGGCCGCCTATACAAAGGCTCTGGAGCCCAAAGTGGACATAAATCTAGGTTCAAACAGTTCTCGCTTTAATCAGCAGCCAGTGTAAATCAATTAGTATAGGGGTGATCCTTTCTCTAGGTGGGACACCTTTTATCAGTCTTGCTCCTCTGTTTATTATGTTTTGTAATTTCTTAAGTTGGACTTTTGGTAAATTGTAATAGATAGAGTTGTATTAGTCAATCCTGGTAATAACACAGTTTATCACAAGTTTCTTAACAGAATTTTCGTCCAGGTACTTTTTTATAAACGCAATATTTCTTAGATGATAACTAGCACTTTTTATTACATGATTTATTTGGCCATTTAGAGACAGGTTACAGTCAAGAAATACACCTATATCTCGAACTTTACTAAATATCGGCACCGAGTCATTATTTATGTTCATTTGAATATGACCTAAGTATCTCACGCTGTTTCTCTTGCCAACCACCATGAATTCAGTTTTGTTCTCATTTAAGTTTAGTTGTTTAAATGTCATCCATTCTCTAACACTATCAAGGATTCGGTTTAGAGTCTCAGTAGTGTCATATATATCATTTATGGAGAGGTAAAATTGTGTGTCATCTGCAAATAGTTTAAACTTCATGCCATGCCTTTGTAGCATTTTCGATAGACCAATAGTATAGATGTAGAATAATATTGGGCCAAGTACACTCCCCTGGGGTACCCCTCTGTTTAAGGGTTCATATGATGAATAAGAGTTTCCAATTTGTACACAGTAATTTCTACCAACCAAGTAGTCTTTTAGGTATTCGAAAGCTTGATCTTCAACGCTGATGGACCGTAGATCATTTAGTAGCAGTTCATGCACAACTGTATCAAAAGCAGCACTGAGATCGAGCAATATTAAAATAACACATTTATTTTCATCCATCATTTCTAGCATATCATTTACAACAGAGCAGATGGCTGTCTCCGTAGAGTATAGTTTTCTGTAAGCAGATTGCTTGTCAGGCAAAGCTTCAATTACTTCTAAGTGGCTGACTAGTTGTTCAAGAATTACATATTCACGCACTTTTGAGACAAAGGATAGATTTGAAATAGGTCTATATGAGCCTAATTCCTGGTAGTCTAGTGCATTTTTTTCAGAACTGGTGTGACTATAGCCATTTTCTCAGATTTAGGAAACTTACATTCATCAATGCTTGCATTTGCTATTCTCATTATTATTTCGGCTAGACTAGAAAAGTCTCTCTCTCCAATTACTTCAGATATTGGCATAGGATCGATCGAGCAGTTTGTTTTCTTTGCTCTCTTGATAATTCTGGTAATGTCATCTTGTGTTATGTTGTTAAATCGTATTGATTTTGTCTGTGTGCCTGGTGTATCATCAATGTGATGTTGAGTATTTACAAATGATCTGGTTATGTTTCCAATTTTGTTTTTAAAGAATATTAAAAAATTATTTGCTACTTCCTGGTCACTGTATCCATCAGGTAGCTTCTTTTCTTTTACATTTCCCATTATACCATTCAGGAGACAATATAACTTATTTAAGTCTGTTGCTGCTTCGAGGATCCATCTCCTATAGTATTCACTTTTTTTTCCTTCTTAGTAGGTAGTTATATTGACACGCAGCAGTTTTGTATTCTACCCAAGTACTTTCAGTTTTTAACCTATTCGCTGTCTTTCTTAACGTCGTTTTTCCCTCTTTTTTACAAAGTCTCTCCATCAAACCAAGGAGATGGTCTTTTACGGTTATTGTCTTTTCCATCGGTGGGCACATGGTACCATATTCACTTTTACTCACTTTATTGTAAGTGGTCATAAGACAGTTAGCACACTTAGCTCCTAACAGACGCTGGTCATCATGATCACAGGGAATGTTGATAGCATCATTTATTTTCTTTGTAACTTCTTCAATAAATCCAGTAGGAGAAAAATTTCATTTATGTCTAAAGTTTATTTTCTCTACTAGTGCAGGTTTCTGTAGAAGTAGACTAAACGTAATAAGTTTGTGTACCGGGGAGATAGTACATTTCTCTTCGACTTTTATATCGGATACAATATTATTCATGTCATCACTTATAATTAAGTCTAGTGCATGACCAGTTAAAGTAATTGTACAATCGACATTATTCACTAGTCGATATGATTCTAGTGACTCACTAAATGCCAAAGCGTCAGGATTTGATGCGTCATCCATCCAAAAATTGAAGTCTCCACAGATAATTAATTCGTTTTTTTTTTTTTTCGTGATAATCATCCCAATGAGAGCACCGAATTCTTCAAAAAAGATACTAGAGTTTGTTCTAGGAGGTTTATATTTTGTTACAAAGGAAATTCTTCTATTTTTTGGCGTAAATTTTATTTCTATATATTCAAAGCTTGATACACAATTTCTTTTCCACATTTTGAGATTTGAGTAACTTTTACGAATAAAGAGTATATATATATATATACTTATATATATTTATATATACATATAAATGTATGTATATAAGTATATATAAACATAAATAAATACATATATATATACCAGAAACTTCAATATTTCGTTGTATATCCAAATATATGATGAGAACTGGTCCACTTTGTCCAGTAATTCAATATACTGCCATTTCTCTCTCGGTTGACATACATAATCTAACTCTATTACTGTCAACCTAGATAAGTACTCCCATAAAATGAAAAGTGCAAATTCCAAATTGAAATTA
>NC_090731.1:23021155-23023655 GCF_036898095.1 Palaemon carinicauda | reverse complement strand
GCCCAAGGGCTCCAACAGGGAAAAAATAGCCCAGTGAGGAAAGGAAATAAACTAGAAGTAAAGTAAAGAACAATAAAAAAATAGTAATTTAAGAACGGTAACAGTATCAAATTAGTTCGTTCATATATAAGCTAAAAATTTCAAAAAAAAAAAAGAAAAATAAATTCGAATAATGTGCCCGAATGTACAGTTAAAATCAAAAGAACGCAGACACTTGGGGGAACTCTTTCGTCAGCTGTCGCAGGTGTTCCCATGACAATACAGGAAAGGTGTTGCTCTTCTTACAACTACTATGAAATGGGCGGAGCCCTCTCCAAACCTTAACGAATCAAAGACATCAAAGGGATGTTTCTGCTAGTGAAAGCATTAAAATTTTACAAATCGAGTTGCCATATTTCATTCTATTTCATCATTTGACGTTTCGAATATCCACTGCAAATACTGAATACACACATTTATACATACATATATATATATATATTTATATATATATATATATATATATATATATATATATATATATATATATATATATATATATATATATATATATATATATATATCATGAGTCCACAAAATGATATAGAAATTATTGGAGTATCGCTGCTAAACAATTCCTTCCGTTTACAGCTACTTGTTCCAGTCACCGATGAAAGAAAATGTACTTTCAGATATGGTTCGATGTAAATAATAGAAAGACAATTGGTAGAATGACAACTCGTCGAATGACAATTCGTTGAACTGACAATTCATCGAAATGAATGGTAGTTTGAAATGATTTCTGTTTTTAAGTATCTAATATCAAACATTTCACTATAGCCCATGAGCTAAATGGAATTCATCAAGACCAAGCGAGTTGCTAGAAAACTTTTGCATGAAGGTTTCTTACACAATTGATAAGAAACATTGTGATAAAACAAACTGGAGATGTGAAAATCGGAGTGACTGTGGAGCAGGATTACAAACTATTAATGATATGATTCAAGGAAATCGTTCGCGGGATTACCATCCGCCAAATGATACTCAAAATGCTGCCTTGTAAGTTGTAAATGAAATTAAGCTAAGGGCTTGTGAAACCGAAGAAGTGACTGCTGCATAGTATATAATGCAACATGTAACATGCCTTTGAGTGTTGCAGGACCAGCCAATGAGAAGGGGGAAGCCCCTCCATGCCAGTGGGAAGGGGGGAGCCTCGCCCTGCCAACAGGAAGGGAGAGCCCCGCCCTGCCATCGGAAAGGGGGGAGTCCCGCCCTGCCAGCGGGAAGGGGGGAGCCCCGCCCTGCCAGCGGGAAGGGGGGAACGCCACCCTGCCAGCGGGAAGGGGGGAGCCCCGCCCTGCCATCGGAAAGGGGGGAGTCCCGCCCTGCCAGCGGGAAGGGGGGAGCCCCGCCCTGCCAGCGGGAAGGGGGGAGCCCCGCCCTGCCAGCGGGAAGGGGGGAACGCCACCCTGCCAGCAGGAAGGGGGGAGGCCCTCCTGGCTAGCAGGAGGGGGGAAGCCCTGCCCACCCAACAATAGAGAGTTTCTGTATCTAGCTTATTTTTAAAAAAACATGAAGGATGGAATCAGAAAGGCAGTCATGAAAAGCAAAACAAGAATATTGAAGACTTCTTCTCTCTCTCCATGGGGAAGAAGTCTTCAAGAATCTTGTTTTGAAGACTTCATCTTTCTCCTGGAGAGAAAGAAGAAGTCTCCAAGATTCTTGTTTTGGAAACTTCTTCTTCCTCATGGAGAGAAAGAAGTCTTCAAGATTCTTGTTATGAAGACTACTTCTTCCTCATGGAGAGAAAGAAGTCTTCAAGATTCTTGTTTTGAAGACTTCTTTCTTCTAAGAAGAAAGGGATCAACGACAAGTGGAATCAGGAAGGCAATCATGAAAAGCAAAACAAGAATCTTGAAGACTTCTTTCTCTCCATGGGGAAGAAAAATTCTTCAAGATTCTTGTTTCGAAGACTTCTTTTTCCTTATGGAGAGAAAGAAAAAGTCTTCAAGATTCTTGTTTTGAAGATTTCTTTCTTTTAAGTAGAAAGGGATCAATGACAAGTGGAAACAGGAAGGCAGTCACGAAAAGCAAAAGTAGAATCTTGAAGACTAATAACTGATTTATTTGAAAGGATTCGGACAGAAAATACAGAAAGAAGAGAGAGACAGGAAAAATAAAGTATCCGAAAAGGAGAACTAGTTATTATTTGTTGATCAGTTTACGATTGTGCGGATTTGAAATGAGAAAGTATAGCCCATAATGTTGAAGATCCAAAAGTAAAGATTGTGCAGAATAAGGCGGAAACTGCACAGAAGTAGAGAATATTGAAGGACCAAATCCGAAATAGTCTTCAACATTCTCCCAACTCGTTGTTCGACTACAATTTGTTTTTCTTCATCAAAAGGAAAGTTGAATGCTTTCCCATCAGAACTCCAAAAGATTCTTAGTCTCTCTCTGTTAGGAGAAATATGGAATACCGGTGCACCAAATCGGATTCAAATTGTCATTCGTCTTGAGC
>NC_090731.1:23001155-23016155 GCF_036898095.1 Palaemon carinicauda | reverse complement strand
TTTGGGGAAAGCCTATAGATCTACCTGCTGAGTCATCAGCAGCCATTGCCTGGCCCTCCCTGGTCCTAGCTTGGGTGGAGAGAGGCTTGGGTGCTGATCCATTGTATATATATGGTCCGTGTATATAGCACTATCCTGTTTGCTAGGGCGATGTCACTGCCCCTTGCCTCTGCCATTCATGACTGGCCTTTAAACCTTTAAAACCTGAGAAATAATATCAATTAAAAGATCTCCTCTTACAATGGCTCTTTTAGTATAAATAAGTCACACATAAGTTAAAAGTTAAATAATATTTTCTTCGTAGTTATACAGAAACAACATGGACTTCATCTTTAAAAGGAGATTTTAGGGAACCCATTATTTGAAAAGAATCAAAAAACATTTCTTACTGAAAATACCATATATATAAATATTTTTTACAGCTGCACGCACTAATATTTTGAAAAATCCAAATCATTGGAAGAGCAAAACAATAACCAATTAAAAATTTGCATTGCATCAATTATTCTTTTCAATTTAAGCAAATTGAAACAAATTTTCAATTAGAACAAATTTTCAATTGGAGCAAATTTTCAATTGGAGCAAATTTTCAATCTAAACAAATTTTCCATTTGAATAAATTTTCTATTTCAACAAATTTTCAATTTCAACCAATTTCAACAAATTTTCAATTTTTCAATTTAAATATATTTCCAAACTAAAAACATTACCCATTTAAACAGTTTCAATTTAAACAGATTCAATTTAAAGAAATCATCAATTTCAACAGTTTCAATTTAAACAAATTTCAAATTCAAACCATTTTTCAATTTTAACAAAGTTTTAATTTAAACAAAAAGTAACATGCATTTATTCGATATAGATAAGAATGAACCAAAAGATTTCAATAAAATCCTGTTACGAAAAAAAAAATAATGCTTTATACATATGAATAGATATATGCAATTGAGTATTGCATGCAGCTCAAAGGTTTCAATCAAAATGAATGCAGTACACAAGGGAGGTATTGCGTCTCCCATTGAATAATTCCTTTTTAATCCAAACAAAAAAATAGATCACAGCAATTGAAAGCAACTTTTCATAACGCGTTTTTTCATCTTCATCTGGATTATTTCATTCAAATTTCAGTGATATTTTAAAGTTTTTTATCTATGTAAAAGAAGAGTCATTTAGAAAGAATGTATATCAGTCTTTTGATTTACAGAGTATAAAATATAAGCAAATGTGTTCATCAAAGTCAAATGTCAGTGACATTTTAGAATTATTATTATTATTATTATTATTATTATTATTATTATTACTTGCTAAGCTACAACCCTAGTTTGAAAAGCAGGATGCTATAAGCCCAGGGGCTCCAACAGGGAAAAGACGAGGGAGGAAAGGAAACAAGGAAAAATAAAATCTTTCAAGAACAGTAACATTAAAATATAAATATAAACTACCCAAGACTAGAGAACGATGGTTTGATTTTGGAGTGTCCATCTCCTAGAGGAACTGCTTACCATAGCTAAAGAGTCTCTTCTACTCTTACCAAGAGGAAAGTGGCCACTGAACAATTACAGTACTGTAAGAAGAATTGTTTGGGTAAAGAAGAATTGTATGCAATCAAACAAATTTCAAGTCTCTCTCGTAAAGCGGATAGAATTAACAAGCACCTTCTTGCCTCGTAAAATACAAGGATGATGAAGCTGGCATCATTATGGCGGAAAACCGTGTTGCCATCACATCATCCCCGATAAAAGCTGTTGTTTGGTAATCCCGTCGTCCATCAGGGTCGCATCTCCTGGCGTTATTCGGCGATTAGCGTCCAAAACTGACTCCGTTAATATCTTTTTGATGATCCCGGTCCTGAATATATCTTGGCGATAATGGATTTTTTAATCAATTATTATCTTGAATGAATTAACAAAATATGATTTGATTTCGGGGTTATTATTTTCCGTTTTTTTTTCTAGAGGAAATATTAAAAAGTTATATATATTAACAATTTTGCCTAATTAGTTTATTATTCAGTAGATAAACTTGATTAAGAATGCAGACACACACACACACACACACACACATATATATATATATATATATATATATATATATATATATATATATATATATATATATATATATATATATATATATATATGTATATATATATATACATATATATATATATATATATATATATATATATATATATATATATATATATATGTATGTATGTGTGTGCGTGTGTGTATTTGCGTGTATGTATGTGTTTGTGAGTGTCTGTTTGAGGGAGAGAGAGAGAGAGAGAGAGAGAGAGAGAGAGAGAGAGAGAGAGAGAGAGAGAGAGAGAGAGCATCAACACTAGTAACACACACTTAACGTAACTTTAGGTCTGGAAATTCTTTGGTTAAGGGACGACCAAGGTGCCCAAAAACCTTCGACACATAACCACTTAGAGCACCCATGGGAAGAGGCTTAGGTCTAGAAACTTCATCCTACTTGCAGAAAAGCACTAAGCTAACATTCTTTGGTATTAACCCTTCCGAGTTACCACTGTTGGTCATGAAGCCCTTATTTTCCAACTTGAATAGATGGGAGTTGGTGTATCATTCCCTAGTGGTATCATTGATTTCCTTAACTAATAGACTGCAAACATTTCTTGTTTGAAGATCAAAATAGCTCCTACAAGAGTGTAATATCAGGTTGTTCCTAATGATATTGCATATGCAGATGATGCTACTCTCCTTGCAATGATCTCTATATATTGCAGACCCCTTTTCAGATTACTTCATAAGTAAAATTTCTTCAAAGCATTACAACTCATTTAAATTCTAAGTGATATTCTCAATTGCAAATACCCTTAGATTTGCGGACCATAATCTTCCATTAGAGTTCTCTTGCTTGAGGGTACACTCAACCACATTATTTTCTCTTCATTGTTTATATATGACAGATCTATTTTAAGAGATATATTTTACTGATCTTAAAGTATTTTTATTGTTATTCATTATTTCTCATAGCCTAAATAGGTTATTTATCTCCTTATTTCCTTTCCTCGTTGAGCTATTTTTCCTGGTGGAACACCCGGGCTTATAACATCCTGCTTTTTCAACTAGGGTTATAGCTTAGGAAGTAAATAATAATAATAATAATAATAATAATAATAATAATAATAATATAAGTTTCATTATCCATAATCTGGATATCATTCGCTAACACCGACATTTAACTATGTCATTCTCCATGTCACCACCATTTACACTGAGATCTTCCCAGACTATACCAGTTTAGCGTATGCCTTCTATCAAAGACATCCTCTTCCACCAATCCTCTCCTCTCCTTATCATCCATCCCCTTATCTCGCCATCTAATTCTCTGCATTCCTCTTGATCTTCTCCCCTTAATAGGTCCTCCCAAGCCCTCCTCACTTCCTCCCCACCATCCATACTCCACACGTGGCCACACCATCTCAGTCGTGATACTCTTATCACCCCTGTAATCTTTACTACGCCTGCCATTCTTCATAGTTTAGAATTTTTCAATCTTTCAAGCAGTGATATTCCCATAATCCACATCAGCAGTCCCATCTCTGTTCTCTAAAGCTTTTCTTCTTCTCTTCGTCTTATAGCTATCTGCAAAGGTAGCGAAGATGAGCTGGGTAGCCCATGATCGTGATGATATTTTGAAGCATATAATAGGGTCTTCCCGGAATCCCTAAAAAGCGTTGCCGTGTCCTCACAGGATTGAGCACAGAGCAAGGACTACAGAACAGACTCTTTCTGTAGGTCTTGGGATAGGGTCATTTTGCACCCCGCTAGCCGGAGATTAGACTTTTGCCTGACTGGAAGCTGAATCTTAGACAAAAAGGGAAAAGCAGAGAAGCTGAAACACACGACAGAGGTAATTAAGGGAAAAGAACTGAGGATAAAGAAAAAACTAATTATGAAGTTTTAATTAAACTTTTCCTGAAATTGGAAATTGAGAGGAAAGCAATCAATCCAAATCGAACAGTTTTCGAATTTTATTAGTTTCTTTTTTATGGTTTGTTTGAAATTATACAAATGTTATTTATATCACTCAAAGACAAATTCTCAATGTACGTTATATTCTGTCTTATTATACACAGTGAATGTAATGCATCTTCCATAAGCTCTGATAAAAGAAAGGTTGAAGCAAGGATCTGCGGTCCCTTTGCATATCATCATAATTATTCAATGATAAGATATAAGAAAACAAATGTATATGAATGAGATAACTAGAAACCTAGTATTTCTGACATCATCAATAATTACGACCATTTCCTGTCTCTCAGTGTCTTCCCTCATCGTGATGATATCTTGAGAAGCCATCTACAAATATCATCTTATAATACTCTTATTTAGAAATATCTCTAGACTGACCATAACTTTACGTAGGAGTCAGGTGATCATCGGGTTTTATTGACATTATGAAAAATAGTTCTTCATACACACACAAACACACACAATCTCACATGTGAGACACCCTTAAGACACCATACTGTGCCACAGCCTAAATATACACCAGGTATAGTAGGGTGAGGCAATTTTGGACACCTTTTTAGTAACCTTTGTACAAAATCTATATTAATCATTTATGACCAAATACCAAACATGTTTTCAAGAGAGGGAGGTCTCATCTATAAAAATGGTTTGTATCATAATCATCAAAGAATTAGAAATTCTCGTATTACAGTAATAGAAAAAAAATCTCAGAGGCGAGGCAATTTTGGGCAGTGAGGCAATTTTGGACACGTCTGTATCTCCGTTAAGCGCCAACGCTCAGTTGGGCAAACTATGACAATTTGTGGTCCCTGTCAATATAAATATGCTAGAAAAAAAATTATAGGCTTACATTAATTTTTGTGTCCGTAATCCAAGATTGTCCAATTTTGCCTCGCCAAGAAAAAAGTGAGAAGTTTGCCTGTCCAATTTTGCCTGACCATGGTTTTGAAAACTGTCCAATTTTGCCTGACCATGGTTTTGAAAACTGTCCAATTTTGCCTTACTATATGAATATGTAAATTAAACTTTCTATTCGAGCACACAAATAAACTTTTATATATAAATATGCATATATGTAATCATAAAAATTCAAAATAAGACATAAGGGGTGCAGTAAAAGGGGTGTCTGCCCAAGGTGACACCCTAAAAGTAAGTGACACCCTGAGAGTTACATTAAAAAAAAAGTTTCTTTCTAGCCCGATGGTTATGATATGATTTTCAAAAAGTTATTTAACACTGGGGACACTCTTAAAGCTATTGACACTCAGGGGGTGAAACCTTCAAAAAGATTGACCAAAACATGGTAACATCCTCAAGAGGGGTGTCAACCCAAATGCTAGAAATATCTAAAAAAAAACTCTACTATATACATTGTTCCTATAATAATTCACACATCCAAATGAAAATTTCAGGAATTGAAATAGAATATATTTTCACTGTTCCTCCTAATTTCCATGTTGATAACTGTCATGTTGACTTTTTTATATGGTGTTAAATGGAGCAACATTAGAGTGAACAGCATAATAGATACATCAAGGAGGGGCAAAGCTGATCCCATAAACAATATTCGTCCTAAGTTGTACCTATCCATTTTATTCTTATCATTGTTACCTCTTACTATGAACGAGCCATCAAAGAGATACTTTTACCTACAAAAGAAAGGGATACAATAGAAGATTTAAGAAAAAAAGATGAAATGAAGAAAAATAAAAGGAAAAACACAAAGAAAGAGAGATAGAAACATGACAAATCATGGAAAAACAAAGCAACCAAATATCTCTCGATTCTTAAGAAAAAATGTCTGCAAACACTAACGTAAATACAAAAAAAATCTAAATTGACCAGGGTAATAAATAGTGATAATTGAACTGCTAGGATAGTCCGGATAGTGAATGATAAGGATTTATTTATACCTAAAATAAAAGAAATAAAAAAGAAATTCAAATTATTTTGGAAGATATTAAGGATCGTCCATCATTTTGCATTGGTAGAGCAACAAAAGGGTTTTTAGAGGAAGAAGGAGGCTAAGTGACTCGCCTTGAGCTAAATGCTTGAAGCCACCGCCCACATATCATCATCATCATCTCCTCCCATGCCTATTGACGCAAAGGGCCTCAATTAGATTTCGCTAGTCGTCTCTATCTTCAGCTTTTAAATCATTACTTCTCCAATCACAATATCCTACTTCATGCTTTATAGTCCTAAGTCTTCCAACTCTTCTAGTGCCTTGTGGAGGCCAGTTTAAAGTTTGGTGAACTAATGTCTCTTAGGGAGAACAAAGAGCATCCCCAAACCATCTCCATCTACCTCTCACCATGATCTCATCCACATGTGGCGCTCGAGTGATCTCTCTTAGTTTCATTTCTTATCCTGTCCTGTCATTTAACACCCAATATTCTTCTGAGGGCTTTGTTCTCAAATCTACAAAATGAGTTTCATTAATATACCAAGATTCACGACCATACAGTAACACCGATCTCACTAAACTGATATATAGCCTGGTTCTTATATGTAATTTTAGGCGACCTGATTTCCAAATTTGACTTAACCTAGCCATCCTCTGATTTGCTTTTTTCAATCTTTCATTAAACTCAAATTCTAAAGCTCATATATTAGATATCATAGTTCCTGAATATCTAAATAATTCTACCTCATTAATCCTTTATCCTTCCAAAGATATTTCATCTTCCATTGCATATTCCGTTTTCATCATCTGTCTTTCTTCTATTTATGTCGAGCCCAACCTCATGTGATTTTCATGCATTCTGGTAAGCAAGCTTTCCAAGCCCTGTGGTGTTCTGCTAATTAGAACAGCATCATCAGCATACTCTAGGTCTCCTAATTTTCTGTTACCAATCCAGTCCAATCCTTCTCCACTATCCCCAACCGATTTATGCATTACAAAATCTATGAGGAGGATAAACAATATAGGTAACAACACATTCCCTTAGAGTTCTCCACTTTTCACTGGAAATTCGTTTGATAAGACGCCACTAACATTAACTTTGCATTTGCTATGCTTATGAACAGACAATTAAATTTACATATTTGAGAGGAACTCTATAATGTCGCAGGACTCTCCACAAAATTTGCCAGAGCACGTAATCAAAAGCTTTTTCATAGCCCACATATACCATCAAAAGTGGAATTCTATATTCTACATATTGCTGTACCACATGTCTTAAATGAAAATTTGGTCAGCACTACTTCTACCTTTTCTAAATCCTGCTTGTTCATCTCTCAACTTTTCATCAATCTTTCTCTCTAGTCTCTTTAGAATGAGCATTCTATATATTTTCATGACAGCTGACGTAAGTGTGATGCCTCTGAAATGATTGCAATCAGTCAGATCTTTTTTTGTCATTTTCACCAGCACTCCTAGCTCCCATACATAAGGCTTTGCCTCTTCACGCCACATTCTACAAAATAATCTTGTAGATAATCTGGGAGTCACTTTATTTTCAGGCAATATCATCTCAGCAGTTATTCCTTCGTATCCAGGGGCTTTCCATCTTTTGAGTTTTTTTTAAGAATAGCTTCGACTTCAAACACACCTAATTCATTCATGGGCACATCAAGATCTTCATCAGTTTCATGTATATCAACCAAATTATTCCCTTCATATTTCCTATTCATGACCTCAGTAAAGTGTTCAATCCAGCGTTACCTTTCTTCATGTTCTTTTGTTATAACAGATCCATCTTTCTTTTTGATGGGTATATGCTTCTTTTTTCCCGTAGAGATTTCATTAATAATTCCAAGAGCAAACCCACTCCCTGAATTCATAGCTTTGTCAGCCTCATCTTCTTTCCTGTCTAAATATTCTCTCCAATCATTCCTGATATTTCTTTTGACCTCACTATCAATACTGAAATACTTGGCATGCTCTGCCTTGTAATTTTCATTGCTTCCTCGAAAACTTTAAGAAATAATTTTCTGTCTTTGTCTTCTTTTTATAGTATCCCAAGTATCATTTGATATCCACGGTTTTCTCCTTGTAATGGCATGTCCCAAAACTTCGTGTCTTAAAGTCTCTTAAGACTGTAAATCGATTCCTACATTCAGTTACAAAGATTTCTGTGCTCATCCTCTAGAAGCTTAGTTGTATCAAACTTAAGTATTCTTTCTACATTTCTGTTGGGTTCTTTCAGTTTTAATATTTGTGTGGCAATGGGGAGCTGGTAATCACTACCAATAACTGCATCTCTATAGCTTGTTACATTTCCCAGAGTCCTCCTTCTCTCTTTATCAATGGCTATGTGATCTATTTGATATTTGTAATTGCCACATGGTGAAGTCCTTGTATATTTGTGGATCTCCTTGTGCTGGAAAAGAGTGCCTCCAGTAACAAGATTGTTTGTTGAACAATAACTTATAAAATGTGCCCCATTTTCATTTGCAACTTCGCCAAGAACCTCAACACCCATCACATTTTCTATCCCTTGATTATTCCTTCCAACTTTAGCATTGAAGTCTTTAATCACAATTTTCATATCTCTCTAGGTTCTCAGCTATTATACTCAGCAGTTCTTCACAGTATTCATCTTTCCTTTCTTCAAGGGAATCATTTGTTAGCGCATAACAAACTATAATACTCATATTGCACTGCTTTGATTTAATTTTTGTAGGTAACAATATGCTATATACAGCTCTCCATTTGGTTTATACCTTTTCTGCTCTTGGTGTCATCATCATTATTCCTACCCCTTCTCTTCTAATTCCATCTGTTCCTCGTGAGTAGATATATGTATTGCCTTAGTCTTAGATTTCTTTACCAATCCCCTTACAACGTGTTTCACTTAGGGCCAAGATAAGCAAACTATATTTCATAAATTCTTTCTCTACTAGCTGTAACTTCCCAGTTTCCTTTCTCCAGGGGAATCATTTGATTCGCCTTGGAAGATGGAATCTTCGGAATCTTGAACCCTTCTGTGAAGCCTCTTCCCTTTTTGCCCGGCGGGCATGCTGTTATGCGTTTGTGTGGAGGGGAACGGGGCAATTTTAACCTGTCAAAAAGTTTTCATTCGTTTTGCCTCTCCCGCGAGTGCGAAGGCGAGTACTGGAGCGTTGGCGCACAGGATGCTGCTGGTGCTCAGCTTCTGCTGAAGCACAGTTTTTGGTGAAGGTGCAAAAAAGCGCTGTCGCGCAGGAAACCAATGCGTAGGGTGAATATACAAAGAATAGGCCAGACTATTTGGCCTCTATTTTGAGGTACCTTACCTCTAGCATTAGAGGCTCTTTGACCTTTTATTTTGATGTGCCATACTTCCAACATTAGAGGATATTTAAGCTCTTTTTTGAGGTGCCATACCTTTAGTATTAAGGGCTCTATGACCTCTATTTTGAGGTACTATAATCTTAGCATTATATGTTCTTTAATCTCTAATTTGAAGTGCTTTACCTCTAGCATTAGAGGCTCTTTGACCTCTATTTTGAGGTTCCTTACTTTTAGCATTAGAGGGTCTTTGACCTCCATTTTGAGGCTCATTACTTTTAGCATTAGAGGCTCTTTGACCTCTATTTTGAGGCTCCTTACTTTGAGCATTCGGGGGTTTTTTACCTCTATTTTGAGGCTCCTTACGTTTAGCATTAGAGACTCTTTGACCTCTATTTTAAGACTGCTCACTATTAGCATTAGAGTCTCTTTGACCTCTATTTTAAGGCTCCTTACTTTTAGCATTAGAGGCTCTTTGATCTCTATTTTGAGGCTCATTCCTTTTAGCATTAGAGGCTGTTTGACCTCTATTTTGAGGCTCCTTACTTTGAACATTAGAGGGTCTTTGACCTCTATTTTGAGGCTCCTTACGTTTAGCATTAGAGGCTCTTTGACCTCTATTTTGAGACTGCTCACTTTTAGCATTAGAGGGTCTTTGATCTCTGTTTTGAGGCTCCTTACGTTTAGCATTAGAGGGTCTTTGACCTCTTTTGAGGCTCCTTACGTTTAGCATTAGAGTCTCTATGACCTCTATTTTGAGGCTCATTACTTCTAGCATTAGAGTCTCTTTGACCTCTATTTTGAGACTGCTTACTTTCAGCATTAGAGTCTCTTTGATCTCTATTTTGAGGCTCCTTACTTTTAGCATTAGAGGGTCTTTGACCTCTATTTTGAGGCTCCTTACTTTTAGCATTAGAGGGTCTTTGACCTCAATTTTGAGGCTCCTTACTTTTAGCATTAGAGGGTCTTTGACCTCTATTTTGAGGCTCCTTACTTTTAGCATTAGAAGGTCTTTGATCTCTATTTTGAGGCTCCTTACTTTTAGCATTAGAGGATCTTTGACTTCTATTTTGAGGCTCCTTACTTTTAGCTTTAGAGTCTCTTTGACCTCTGTTTTGAGGCTCCTTACTTTTAGCATTAGAGGATCTTTGACTTCTATTTTGAGGCTCCTTACTTTTAGCTTTAGAGTCTCTTTGACCTCTGTTTTGAGGCTCCTTACTTTTAGCATTAGAGGATCTTTGACTTCTATTTTGAGGCTCCTTACTTTTAGCATTAGAGGGTCTTTGACCTCAATTTTGAGGGTCCTGACTTTTAGCATGAGAGGGTGTTTGACCTCTATTTTGAGGCTCCTTACTTTTAGCATTATAGTCTCTTTGATCTCTAATTTGAGGCTCCTTACTTTTAGCATTAAAGGGTCTTTGACCTCTATTTTGAGGCTCCTTACTTTAAGCATTAGAGGATCTTTGACTTCTATTTTGAGGCTCCTTACATTTAGCTTTAGAGTCTCTTTGACCTCTATTTTGAGGCTCCTTACTTTTAGCATTAGAGTCTCTTTGACCTCTATTTTGAGGCTCCTTACTTTTAGCATTAGAGGCTCTTTGACCTCTATTTTGACGCTCCTTACGTTTAGCATTAGAGGCTCTTTGACCTCTATTTTGAGGTTCCTTACTTTTAGCTTTAGAGTCTCTTAGACCTCTGTTTTGAGGCTCCTTACTTTTAGCTTTAGAGTCTCTTTGACCTCTATTTTGAGGCTCCTTACTTATAGCATTAAAGGGTGTATAACCTCTATTTTGAGGCTCCTTACTTTTAGCTTTAGAGTCTCTTTGACCTCTATTTTGAGGCTCCTTACTTTTAGCATTAGAGGCTCTTTGCACTCTATTTTGAGGCTCCTTACTTTTAGAATTAGAGGGTCTTTGGTCTCTAATCTGAGGCTCCTTACTTTAAGCATTAGAGGGTCTTTGACCTCTATTTTTAGGCTCCTTACTTTTAGCATTAGAGGGTCTTTGACCTCGATTTTGAGGCTCCTTACTTTTAGCATTAGAGGATCTTTGACCTCTATTTTGAGGCTCCTTACTTTTAGCTTTAGAGTCTCTTTCACCTCTGTTTTGAAGCTTCTTACTTATAACATTAGAGGGTCTTTGACCTCTATTTTGAGGCTACTTACTTTTAGCATTAGAGGCTCTTTGACCTCTATTTTGAGGCTCCTTACTTTTAGCTTTAGAGTCTCTTTGACCTCTGTTTTGAGGCTTCTTACTTTTAGCATTAGATGGTCTTTGATCTCTATTTTGAGGCTCCTTACTTTAGCATTAGAGGGTCTTTGACCTCTATTTTGAGGCTCCTTACTTTGACCATTAAAGGCTCTTTGACCTCTATTTTGAGGCTGCTCACTTTTAGCATTAGAGTCTCTTTTACCTCTATTTTGAGGCTCCTTACTTTTAACATTAGAGGGTCTTTGACCTCTTATTTTAAGGGTCCTTACTTTTAGCATTGGACCTCTATTTTGATACTCCTTTTAGCATTAGAGGGTCTTTGACCTCTATTTTGAGGGTCCTTACTTTTAGCATTGGATGGTCTTTGACCTCTGTTTTGATGTTCTTTACTTTTACCATTAGAGGCTCTTTGACCTCTATTTTGACGCTCCTTACGTTTAGCATTAGAGGATATTTGACCTCTATTTTGAGGCTCCTTACTTTTAGCATTAGAGGCTCTTTGACCTCTATTTTGAGGCTGCTCACTTTTAGCATTAGAGTCTCTTTGACCTCTAATTTGAGGCTCTTTACGTTTAGCATTAGAGGCTCTTTAACCTCTGTTTTGAGGTTCCTTACTTTTAAAATTATAGGCTCTGACCTTTTTTGAGGCTCCTTACTTTTAGTGTTAGAGGCTCTTCAACCTCTATTTTGAGGCTCCTTACTTTTAACATTAGAGGGTCTTTGACCTCGATTTTGAGGTGTAGTATCTCCTGCATTAGAGGCGCTTTGACCTCTATTTTGAGGCCTTTTACTTTTAGCATTAGAGGCTCTTTGGCCTCTGTTTTGAGGCTCCTTACTTTTAGCATTAGAGGCTCTTTGGCCTCTATTTTGAGGCTCCTTACTTTTAGTATTAGAGGCCCTTTGACCTCTAATTTGAGGCTCCTTACTTATAGCATTAGAGGGTCTTTGACCTCTATTTTGAGGCTCCTTACTTTTAGCATTAGAGGGTCTTTGACCTCTATTTTTAGGCTCCTTACTTTTACCATTAGAGGGTCTTTGACCCCTATTTTGAGACTTCTTATGTTTAGCATTGGAGGTTCTTTCACCTCTATCTTAAAGCTCTTTACTTCTAGCATTAGAGGGTCTTTGATATCTATTTTGAGGCTCCTTATTTTTAGTATTAGAGGCTCTTTCACCTCTATTTTTAGGCTCCATACTTTAGGCATTAGAGGCTCTTTGACCTCTATTTTGATATTTCTTACGTTTAGCATTGGAGGGTCTTTGACCTCTATTTTGAGGCCCCTTACTTTTAGCATTAGAGGGCCTTTGACCTTGATTTTGAGGCTCCTTACTTTTAGCATTGGAGGGTCTTTGACCTCGATTTTGAGGCTCCTTACTTTTAGCATTAGAGGGTCTTTGGCCTCTATGTTGAGGCTCCTTACTTTTATCATTAGAGGCTATTTGACCTCTATTTTTAGGCTCCTTACTTTTGGCATTAGAGGCTCATTGGCCTCTATTTTGAGGCTCCTTACTTTGAGCATTAGAGGGTCTTTGACCTCTATTTTGAGGCTTCTTACGTTAAGCATTAGAGGGTCTTTGGCCTCTGTTTTGAGGCTCCTTGCTTTTAGTATTAGAGGTTCTTTGACCTCTATTTTGAGGCTCCTTACTTTTAGCATTAGAGGGTCTTTGACCTCTATTTTGAGGATCCTTACTTTTAACATTAGAGGCTCTTTGACCTCTGTTTTGAAGCCCCTTACTTCTAGCATTAGAGGTTCTTTGACCTCTATTTTGAGGTGCTATACTCTAGCATTAAAGTTTCTTTGACCTTTATTTTTATCCCCTTACCTCTAATATTAAAAGCTCTTTGACCTTTATTTTGGGTGCTTTATTTCTAGCACTAGAGGCTCTTTGAGACCTCGGTTTTAAGGTGACTAACCGCTAATAGTAGAGGCTATTTGACCTCAGTTTTTAGGTGACTTACCTCTATAATTAAAGGCTATTTTTTATACTACTTCATATAAAGGTTTTCCTTCTCTAATCTTTTCCGTCTTTTATAGTTTTTCAAGATCTTCTTTGCCTAGTTTGCCAGTCTCCTTCGAGATTTCAGGAGACATTTCAGTGCTGTGTGTCCTCGGTTCGTCAGAATCCTCGGAGAAATCGATGGCTTTCATGTCTTTACCTACAGGGGCGATGGGTAAAGACATGGATGCCATTGATTTCTCGGCATACCTTATACGCCATCATACTAAAGTCAACGAAGAGCAACACAATATATTTACCAATGCCGTCCTGATATGTTCTATCTTCAATGCCGAATTTTGAAGAAACACACGTCGCTCACCGCTTTGCACCAATGCAATCCAATTATAGGACATCGTCGCTAAACCGCAAGCAAATTATCCTTCAAGGCACTTACATTATGACCTTCAAAACTCGCCAACTTCGGCAGCACTTATCCAAACTATTTTTAGATGATGGTGTTCCGAATAGCCTCCAGTTCATCCTGTAGCTGTAACAAAATTCTCACAGTCAGTTACCTGTTCCGCCAGAACACGAGCTCTGTGAGTAAAGTGAAATCCTCCTCCCAATGTTCACTGCGTAAACTTCCATCGCTACAGTACATATAGCTCGTGAGGTGTTGCAAGGTATGTTTAAAAAAAAGAGAGAGAGAGAGAGAGAGAGAGAGAGAGAGAGAGAGAGAGAGAGAGAGAGAGAGAGAGAGAGATCAGGTCTTCAGAAGTCTTTTGGAATCCGGGGCGGAGCCGTTCAAAACTGCTGCAGGAAGATTCCGTTCTGGAGTCATTCAGAGCTCTATGCTAAGTCTACGGCTATTTCTTCTGAAGTCATTTGGAGAGGAGATTCAGGAAGATTTTCTTCCGAAATCGTTCAGAGATTTCCGGAATCATTCAGAATTCCATGCTGTCTATGGTAATTTCTTCTGAATCCATTTGGCGAAACACGATTTTCTTCCGAAGCCATTTAGAACTCGCGAGAAATTCTTTTTCTCTGGTTTCAATAGGCCCTTATAACTCATATTTTTAATAATAAGATAATAACAATAATAATAATAATAATAATAATAATAATAATAATAATAATAATAATAATAATAATAATAGTAGTAGTAGTTGTAGTAGTAGAAGTAGTAGTAGTAATAATAATAATTATAATAATAATAATTAATAATAATTGATAATAATAATAATGATGATGAACCGTGATTTGATCTACTGCTCCGGGAAGATTCCGTTCTTGAGTCATTTAGAACTCTATGCTAAGTCTACAGCTATTTCTTCTGAAGCCATTTCGAGATCGACGAAGATTTTCTTCCGAAGCCGTTTAGGACTCGCGAAAAATTCTCTTCTCTGGTTTCAATAGGCCCTAATAATAATAATAATAATAATAATAATAATAATAATAATAATAATAATAATAATAATAATAATAATAATAATAATAATAATAATAATAATAATAATAATAAACTACGTGATTTCATTTATGAATTTGAGTCATAAAGGTTTGAAATCGATCAATGCTTGGATAGGAAGATGAAAAAACAATGACTTATTAATCTCTCTCTCTCTCTCTC
>NC_090731.1:22986155-22993655 GCF_036898095.1 Palaemon carinicauda | reverse complement strand
TCTTAATATTTCATGAAATCTGGAAATTTCATTTTTAAATTCACTACATGCTACTATCATTCTTATGTATATAGTGCCTGACTACACACATACATATCTATATATATACATACATATATACACATACATATATATATATATATATATATATATAAATATATATATATATATATATATATATATATACATATATATATATATATATATATATATATATATATATATATATATATATATATATATATATATATATATATCGTATTTCTTTCCTGTCACAATCAAGGAGTGCAAAGAGATACTACCGCTAGAGAATTTTAGGGTCCTTTGACTGGCCAATACTGCATTGGATCCTTCTCTCAGTTTACTGATCACTTTCCCTTTGCCTGCACATACACCGAATAGTCTGGCCTATTGGTAAGGGTAGAAGTACTATGGTCTTCCACTGTCTTGGGTTAGAGTTCTCTTACTTGAGGGTACAATCGGGCACACATTTCCATCTTATTTCTCTTCCTCTTGTTTTTTTAAAGTTTTTATAGTTTATATGGGAAATATTTATGTTGTTACTGTCCTTCGAAAAATTCATTCTTTTCTTTGTTTCCTTTCCTCACTGGGCTATTTTCCCAGTTGGGGCTTGGGCTTATAGAATCCTGCCTTTCTAACTAGGGTTGTAGCTTAGCAAGTAATAATAATAATAATAATAATACCTGGTGAAAGGAGGTACCCCGAGAGTTATACTCTGAAACCACACTCCCGCAAATCGACGAACCATCAGGTTGTATCTAAATATTTAACCATCATTTTTGACGGGTCGTGTACACTACTTTAAAAGAATTTGGTTTATTGATCTGTAACCTGGATATTTCGTTGCAATGAATTTTTATTACTTACTTATTCATCTAGCATTTTAAAGGGAGAGTTGGAGAAGGCTTTATATTCCTTATCAAAGATAAGAGAGATTTCCAAGGGCATGACAAGGGATCTGGAGGCCCGGGGGTGGTTTGATTTGGAATTTTCCCTCATGTATATATTACTATCTGAGCTTTTGGAACTTTCTTAATTTCTAGTTGATAATGTTAAACGTCAAGAAAACGAATTGTAATGTTCTTATAGACACTCATTCAGCTTCTTAGACCTTTCCTCACCTCTTGTTAATAAAGTTAAACGTCAGAAAAAAAACTAAATTGAAATAAACAAAACTCCAACATTTTCGATTTCCAAATCGGCACCACACATCAACTTTTACTCTTCCGCAGCGCTTCAACTCTTTATAAAGCTAAATGACCAAGTTCCTCTAATGTCTTCCACTCCTTCGCAGGCGCTGTTGAAAGGAAATCGGAAGACACCTACAATTTCACTTCTGTCTGGAGCAGAGCCAATATTGAACCGAGCGAGAAGGAGTGATTAAAACTGGCACGATCAATGCCTTGCAACGTGAGTGTTGCCGACTGATATTACTTCGAACCAAGTTTCTATTGAGACTGCTGACTAAGGAGTTTCTCTTGAGGGGCAAGGCGGTCTTCCTTTCCGAGATTAAACACCTCTCGTTGGAGTTTTCCTATCGTCTCTCGAAGTAACGATCGGAGGATCACTCTTACGCATCTTGCAATAATACTTAGGGGTATTTCACGTTTCGAGGATCTAATTTATTTATGTTTGTGCAAAGGAGGTTTTGTATATATATATATATATATATATATATATATATATATATATATATATATATACATATATATATATATATATATATATATACATATATATATATATATATATATATATATATATATATATATATATATATATATGTATATATATACATCTATATATATATATATATATATATATATATATATATATATATATATATATATATGAATATATATATATATATATATATATAGAGAGAGAGAGAGAGAGAGAGAGAGAGAGAGAGAGGGGGGGTATTCAAATAAACCATATATTTTTTATACATTAATGTCTGGATTCTCTTAACGACCTCTGGATCAGAGCCCCAGGCGAAATCACACAAATATAAGACCTTGTGACCTGTCGGGAATCGAACCTTGGTCCGGCAAACTTGTATAGACAGTGACTACCACTTGGCCACGAATGGTCAAGTGGTCAAGTCACTGTCTATACAAGTTTTCCGGACCAGGGTTCGATTCCCGACCGGTCACAAGCTTTTGTCTTTGTGTGATTTCGCCTGGGGCTCTGATCCCGAGGTCGTTAAGAGAATCCAGACATTAATGTATCAAAAATATATGGCTTATTTGAATATGAAAAACACATCTAAATGTGCAAAAATTATCATATACAGTATGTAGGTATGTGTATATATGTATGATTCCCTACGAGATTATTAACTTCGCAGACCTTCATTAACTTAGAATATCCCAGCTCTCTTAGAAAAAAAACCATAACAGAAACAGAAGTTAAAGCTCGAACCATAAAACGAGCAAACGAAGTTGAAGTTACCCTTGAAAAAGGAGTGAGTCCTCCACTCGGGTTCCTAACGAGACTGAGGAATTTTTCCTGACCCGCGCGGGAATACCACTCTAGGATCATAGGATTTGTTACCCCACCCCTTCCCCCCCCCCCCCACACACACACACACACGCACCACAACCACCTCTCCTTAAAAATCCTACAATACTGCAAATGGTTGCCGTGATGAATATCCTTTGAGTCCCATCCTCTGGCTAATTCAGAGGCTGCATCTCGCTTCATTTCTGAATAGCTGAAAGGTATTATTTTATCATAAATCAGCTGGGACTGTATCCTTGGAAGGATTTTAAAGGATCTAATAGATCGTTTGAGATTGGGAGAGGATTTTTTCTGCTGATAGTCATTAAACGAGCGAAGAAATTTTTGTTTTCGTTTTTAGTCAAAATACCGGTTGAAAATCAAAAACGACACAGCCCGTTAGCCTCACTTTGGAGATACATCTTGCTTATGAATCAATGTTTCGACTAAACATTCACTGGAAAATGTTGAGATGTGCATTTCGGTTACAGAAATGTTACATTATTCTAGGTACACCTTTTGTCGTATGAAGCAAAAATAAATCTCAAATGATATTACCTGATGGCAGGTATAAGCTATTCAGTTATTTCAGTTACGTCTCTCTTTTAGCATTTAAATTATATATATATATATATATATATATATATATATATATATATATATATATATATATATATATATATATATATATATATATATAAATCCGTATGAATAAGTGTGTACGTGGATATATACATATATCATATACGCATATGTATACGTGCACAGAAATCATAACATTTGATACGTGATGAGCATAAGATATCTATTATAGCTACGAAATGAGAAATGAAAAGACATTACTGGAGCTAAGTAGCCTACTTTCGTCCTACTGGTGACATCATCTGGTTCACAAAACGAATAGATATACAAAGATCTCCTATTTATACAAGGGAAGGGGTTCGGTAAACTACCAGATAATTGAATAACATACATTATTTACCATTTCTTGAATATTTTTAGGTGAAGTTTCCATTTGAAAAAAAAAATCATATTGGGGTAGTGTTCAGATAGAGTCGTATATTGAAAAATACGTTGATTAAGAATAGCTCAGGAAAAGAGCACTATTGTGTTTGAATTTTGTGTGTGCCGTTTTTGACTGGAACGGGTTGTATAGATATTCAAGCTCCGACCAAAATCCAAATAAACTCCAGTTGCATTCACGAGAGTCTCTCGGTTACAACCTAACTGCTCGTCGTCCCACAATGATGTTCAGAATATTTTTTTTTTTTTTTTTTTTTTTTTTTTAACAAACCTCTTAAGGTATTTCTTGCAGAACAAAACAGCATAAGGTGGTTGTCTCCTACTCCGATTTCACTGCCTGACTAGGAAGATCCTTCCACAATCCGGCCACAGCTGGAATAAACTTTCTAGAATATTTTGTAGTATTGTGCCTTATGATGGAGATGGCATGACTTAGAATTTACTATATATATATATATATATATATATATATATATATATATATATATATATATATATATATATATATATATATATATATATATATATATTTGTATATATATATATATATATATATATATATATATATATATATATATATATATATATATATATATACATACATAAAGACGTAACTGAACGACGATGCCAGAGATTAATTTTAAGATCAGGAATCAGGAATTTAAGATACTGCAAGTTTCTATTCAGCCAATTGAGAGTCAGCAACTGAAGACCAGACAATAAAACAGCACTCGAAACACGGTAGAATGAAACAATTAAAAAGAAAATTTCAGGGTAGACTAATTGCCAAAAATCTTAAACACTTTCTCAATAAGATCATTTTTTGCGCAATTGAAGAAGAAACAGACCAAATGTTATTCACAAAAGTAAATTTGCAATCAAGAATCACACCTAAAATTGTAAAATTGTATATAGTTAAAGAGACATTGTCAATGCAAAGATCTGGATGTTGAGGAGCCATTGTCCTAGACCTACTTACAATCATACTTAGAGATTTCTAAGGGTTTAACTTCCTTCTCCATAATTCGTACCTTTTACTGATTTTGGCTAGATCTCTATTAAGGGATTCAGAACCATAAGGTTTAAAGGCCACTCATGAATGGCAGGGACAAGGGACAGTGACATTACCCTATCGAGCAGGACAATGCCCTAGAGACTTACCATATATACATATGATCAGCACCCAAGGTCCCTCGCCACCCAAGCTAGGACCAAGGAGGGTAAGGCAATGGCTGTCCCCCAAACCCCCCATCCATAGCTCACTAGGATGATGAGGTTTCAAAGACCGAAAAAACTAACGAGTTTGAACGGAACTCAACCCCCAGTCAGGCGTTCACCCGTCAGGGACGTTCTCACATCGGCCACCACAACCCATTCAGGAGTTGGACTTGATCAAAAAAAAAAAAAAAAAAAAAAGAGTAGCACCATTTGCATATGCAATGAGCTTGTTTTCTAGGACAAACCACATATCATGCGTTTATAGTATGAAGAGTAATGGGACGAGAACGCTATATCCTCGTATATTTATTTCCATTGTGAGTCCTATGATGTTACCAATAAGACGAAATTGCCAACTCTATTCAAGTCTTTTTACTTTTCCTTTTGTGACTATAATATATATATATATATATATATATATACATATATATATATATATATATATATATATATATATATATATATATATATATATATATGTATATATATATATATATATATATATATATATATATACATATTCATGTATATATACGTAAATACATATATGTACACATGTAAACATATCTGTATGCATACCGAATTAATACCAGGTCGAGGACAATTTTCAAGCAATGAGAATCATTATGATAAGTCCCCATACCCATACTGGGATTCGATCTCACGACTTGCATGGTAGGTTGGGTTCGGTTCCCGGTCAGGGTAGGTGCACGTAAGGTACATGATTGCCTATGGCTATGAAATTATTCTCAAGGTACTTTGTATATAATATTAATAGTATATTTATAGTCTTACTAATTTCTTTTTAAACATATTTTATTTAGAGACTGGTGGGTTTTGCAAGTTCACGAAGCTAAGTAGCAAAGGATAAAATTTTTCCTATATAATAAAGAGCAGCGTGTATGCCAATATATTTAAGTATACATATATACATATATATACAAATATATATATATATATATATATATATATATATATATATATATATATATATATATATATATAGATAGATAGATAGATAGATAGATATGTATTTGTGTATATATATACTGTATATATTCTTTCCTGTCACACTGGGTGACATTGTTAGACTTATAACTACTCGGTCTCTCCCCGTCCCTCGAGTAGGGCTAAAAGTGAGTAGTCAAACCCAGATGAGAGAGGGTACTCCTAGGCTCTTAGCGGTACGCTAAGAAACAACAACTGCCGTGTTGTTGTCAGGAAAGGGGGAGGGGTGGAAAGGGCTAAGAATCTGAACGTGTACGTCTATGTCTAACTATCTAGCCGTCCTTTTTGACGGGTCGCGTACACTAGTCACAGTAAGATATAGAGAAGAGGAATGAATGTTAAAATGGATGTCGCAGACTCGCAGCGTCGTTAGAGAAGCGATTAGGAGCGGACTCGTTAAGCTCAATGGAACGGCGGCCGAAATACCTACTGCAAATAAGAGACGCTGAATGATGAAGCCTGAATCCTTCTCATCTCGAGGCAAAGCAAAACATCTAAGGATGTTTCCACTGATCTGAATTGAAAATGTGTACCAGCAGATTCACAATTAAAAAAAAAAAAAAAAAAAAAAAAAAAAAAATATTAGGCCTAAGAAGCTGTGTTTGGTTGAGGCTTTAATCAAAGAGGATAGTAAATTGTTCCTGGTCTGTTTTGGAATATTCCTTCCAAGATTTTCCTATCTGTTTCCATCTCCTAAAAATGGAATCGGGGAAGTGAGCGTCCTTTGAATTACTCCTTCTATCGCTTGATGTCTTAATAGCTTGGACATTTTTGCCATAGAATCATTAACAGCCATTTGTGATTTATCGACGAAAGGTATAATTGATCATTTGAATTTTTAAGAGATACGGAATCAGGTTCATCTTTCTAGAAATAAAAACTTGGTATGATATAAAACTTAATAAAAAAAAAAATTCGTCTCATGATAATTCCTACTGAAATTATAAATCTCGGATATTGAATCAAGAGTTCATAAAGAAATAGTGTAATAAAACAAGACTACATTTGCAGTATGAAATGGAACAATTTGTTGATAGGTGAAGCCTACATTATGACAAAATTCGACCTAGAAACACCTTGAAACTTATTAAAATTGCAAGTTAAGGATTTTCTGTATGTGGTTTAGAACAGGTCAGTTTGTTTGTGAAGGATAACGGGGGAGGTAGGGCTATGGCAACCTAGCTGCACAGGGTTGCCAGGTTGGCCTTTTTAAGGATAAAAACCTAAAATTTGGCCTTTTTTAAATTGCTTGGCCTTTGGTAATATCATGACAATAGGTTGGCATTAAATGCTATATTTTTTACCTTTTTTTTATAATGGGTTGGCTTTTTCAAGCTGCAGTTGATTAGAAGTTGGCCTCTTCTCACTTAGAAAACCTGGCAACACTGAGTACCGACCAAACTCAGCTGAATTCCTCGTCAGGCTGGGAGGAGCGAAGAGAAGAAAAGTCCCTTTTTTCGGTTACCCAACCCCCGAATTTGGGAAAGTGCCTTGGTAAATAGAAGTTGGTTTTCGTTTCTTGTCTTATTTTAAATCTAAGAGTCAATGTAATCTTCGTGAATTATTTTGTTAAACAAATAAAAGGACAGCAAAAACTATAAGGGAAACTGTATTCTGTAATACGTTTTCATATTATGAAATTCGAGTGAAGTAAAAGATGAAGGCGGAAAAAAAAAATGGTTTTAAGAATTGTGTATTTAATCAACATAACCTTTCTAAAAACACTCA
>NC_090731.1:22903655-22973655 GCF_036898095.1 Palaemon carinicauda | reverse complement strand
TCTTTATCAACTTCAGATGTATTTTTTATTCTTCATCAACTACTGCTGTATTTATATTCTTTACCAACTACTGGTTCTTTCCTATTCCTTATCAACTACAGGGTTTTTTTATTCTTTATTAACTACTGTTGTCTTTCTATTCTTTATCAACTACTGGTTCTTTTCTGTTCTTTACCAACTACTGGTTCTTTCCTATTCTTTATCAACTACAGGTTTTTTTTATTCTTTATTAACTAATGTTGTCTTTCTATTCTTTATCAACTACTGGCTCTTTTCTATTCTTTATCAACTACAGGTTTTTTTTATTCTTTATTAACTACTGCTGTCTTTCTATTCTTTAGCAACGACTGGTTCTTTTCTATTCTTTATCAACTACTGGTTCTTTCCTATTCTTTATCAACTACATGTTTTTTTTATTCTTTATTAACTACTGTTGTCTTTCTATTCTTTATCAACTACTGGTTCTTTTCTATGCTTTATCAACTACTGGTTCTTTCCTATTCTTTATCAACTACAGGTTTTTTTTTATTCTTTATTAACTACTGTTGTCTTTCTATTCTTTATCAACTACTGGTTCTTTTCTATTCTTTATCAACTACAGGTTTTTTTTATTTTTTATTAACTACTGTTGTCTTTCTATTCTTTATCAACTACAGGTTTTTTTTTATTCTTTATTAACTACTGTGGTATTTCCATTCTTTATCAACTACTGGTTCTTTCCTATTCTTTATCAACTGCAGGTTGTTTTTTATTCTTTATTAACTACTGTTGTCTTTCTATTCTTTATCAGCCATTGGTACCTTTCTATTCTCCAACCGCTTAATTTCATATCATGTATTCTCAGCTACCCCTTCCACAAGCTTCCTTTTAGGTCTCATAAACATCTTTTTTTTTTCCTTGGATCAATCTAATCACCCTATTTTTCAACCTCACATCTCTCACATGAGAAAGCCTCGTTTTCACTCCATCATTTACTCCAACATCCATTTGCTCACTTCCTTTTATTACTTCACCCCCGCCCCCATTACTTCTTTCTCTTCCTCGAGTTCAGGCAAGAATTCTTATTTCTCAGTTTTTCATTGTTTTCTTGCGTCCTCAACCACGTTATCTAATTCGAACTCAAAACAGCTACGAACATTGTATTAATTGACTGGCCTGAGATGCTTGTCTTGTATGTACACGTATGTGTCAAGTATTGTTTTATCCTATTTTCAAAATGTTTAATGGTACAGAGGTAGATGGAGAAAGCTGACCAGAAACATCGACCCCACATAGAAGTGGGAAAAGATGTAGACAAAGAAGTTTAATGGTTAGTGATACAATGAACATCCACAAAAACTCAAATTTTAAGCTTTTAGAGCAACTTTGTTCACATAGAAAACTATAAAACCTTTTGGACGATAATTTACTTTTATCGATCTCCTGATAAGACTTGAACCGTGCTATTGCTTCAATGGAGCAAAACATTGAGAGAAGAAACTCGGACGCAAGTTCGGGTAATTTCGAATGCATAGACGTATCAAGGAAATGAGAAAGAAGAACTCGAGAAGTAAAGGAGAAAAAAGTGATAATCCGAAACTTGAAGGTTTTCTGGCCAAGTTGAAGTTCTTTCAGAGAACGTTTCGGATCGAAAGTCTGCGAGTTGTTTGGGAAATTTAGATCAAAATCGCCTTTATTATCAGACCTTTTCGAAATATTAAGTTCTTTCAGGGAACAATCGAAAGTCTGAGAGTTGTCTTAGAAATCTAGATCAAAATCGCCCTTAATATCAAATCTTTTCAGTCACAGAACAATAGGGTAAAAATTTTAATGGTCTCAAGCTCTATTTTTTGTCTTACCAAAAAATTAAAAACGTAACGAAATATTTAATAAGAAATTTTGGTTTTATATTAGTAAAGTTTACATGATTTTAAATCTAAGATGGAATATCTATTAGAGAGTAAGAAAACAGACTAATAAAAGTTTAACAGTCATAAACAAGTAAATATATTTCCGAAATTATATATTTTCTGATTATTTAAAAGTAATTATTTAACCCACGTCATATGCACAATACGCATGCGTTTACTATATATATATATATATATATATATATATATATATATATATATATATATATATATATATATATATATACATATATATATATATATATATATATATATATATATATATATATATACATATATATATATACCACAATGGCTTTTGATATCTCTTTTGATAGCTCGATTGGTAAAGTGGTCTCTGCTGGCATTGTTTCGACTCAGAGGCACAGGTTCGAATCCTTGCCCAGCCAGATGCATTTATCATAAATTAATTTC
The DNA here is from genome assembly GCF_036898095.1 of Palaemon carinicauda. Taxonomy (NCBI): domain Eukaryota; kingdom Metazoa; phylum Arthropoda; class Malacostraca; order Decapoda; family Palaemonidae; genus Palaemon; species Palaemon carinicauda. The sequence goes on along the minus strand of NC_090731.1, from coordinate 22,971,331 downwards.
TAGCGGATATAAATTTCCAAAGGTAGCATTCGATATTAAATGTCCTTGTGGTTAATATTTACATTGATTAAAATCATGAGTGTTAGTGATGTATATATATATATATATATATATATATATATATATATATATATATATATATATATATATATATATATATATGTATATATATATATATATATATATATATATGAATGTGTGTATTTCAGTGTATATAATCCTAATCAGGCAGTTGAATCATGGGTACTTCAGAAGCAGCCTGATTGGTAACTTTTCTGCCTGGTGTTTGTCAGGCGGGGTTTCGAGTCCCGCTCAGACTCGTTAGTGCCATTAGTGTCTGCAACCTTACCATCCTCGTGAGCTAAGGTAAGCGGGTTTGCGGGAGTCTATAGGTCTATCTGCTGAGTCATCAGCAGCCATTGCCTGGCCTTCCTTGGTCCTAGCTTAAGTAGAGAGGAGGCTTGGGCGCTGATCATATAATATATGGTCAGTCTCTAGGGCAGTGTTTCCAACCTTTTTTTAAATAATTAACCCAAAATTTTATTTCCAACTAATCAATTACCCCAGTGAACATATACCCTGTAACATCGGATGTATTTTGCGGCCACCTGATGAACTGTATGGATCATGTAGCCCGCTATTGGCTGCTTATCGTTAAGGATCCAAAACAAATGCGAACTTTTCCATTTTAATTTTAATTATTGTACATCAATGTTAAAATTATTGAATTTTCCTTTTAGGATAATTATTGCAGATTTTGTGTATGAATTATGGCAATAATTATGGGAATCTGAGTAACTCAATTTCAGGACATCTTGATTACCCCAAAAATACGGGTCCATTACCCCACTGGGGTAATTTACCCCAGGGTTGGGAAACACTGCTCTAGGGCATTGTCCTGCCTGTTAGGGCAATGTCACTGTCCCTTGCCTCTGCCATTCATGAGAAACCTTTAAATTTTTCCATGTTGAACGTTTGGACATGGGCCTGTCTTCATAGTTTGTATATGACATGTCTATCTTAACGTTTTTACTGATCTAAAGATATTTTGTATTCTTTATTCATTAATGTTTATAGTTTATTTATTACTTAAATTCCTTTCCAAACAGGGCTATTTTTCCTTGTTGTAGCCTATATATATATCTATATATATATATATATATATATATATATATATATATATATATATATATATATATATATATATATATATATATATATATGTATGTGTGTGTTTGTGTACAGTATATATATATATATATATATATATATATATATATATATATATATATATATATATATATATATATATATATATATATATATGTATATATATATATATATATATATATATGAACATATATATATATACATATATATGTATATCTATCTATATATATATATATATATATATATATATATATATATATATATATATATGTGTATATATATATAAATATATATATATATATATATATATATATATATATATATATATATATATAGCGTCATGATTTTCCAACTAGAGGTGTAAATTAGCCAGTAATAATCATAATAAAAATATATACTTAAGAAAATCTACAAGTGTTAGTGCTAAATTAAGATAGAACGAACTCACAAACATTTACAAATGGAAACTAAAAAACTTTAAATCCTGATCACATCCGATTAGGTACAAGAACAATTCTACAATATTTTTAGATTCTAATTTTATAAATAAATGCACGTGAATGGAAATAGGCAAATATAGTTATATGGGTTTCATAGCAGCAATAAACTGGTTTAGATATACCACAGAGATAATAGGTGTCATTAAAAGATGAGAAATTTTATGCGTTTCGTAAAAAGTACATTGGTGATTTCTTTTATTATTATTATTATTATTATTATTATTATTATTATTATTATTATAAAATGGCTGGACTGATTTATTATCATTATTGTTATTATCATTATCATTATTATTATTATTATTATTATTATTATAAAATGGCTGGACAGATTTATTATTATTATTATTATTATTATTATTATTATCATTATTATTATCATTATTATTATTATTATTATTATTATTATTATTATTATTATTATAAAAGCTACAAGCGTAGTTGGAAAAATAGGATGCTATGAGCCCAAGGGTTCCAGCAGGAAACAAATAGCCCAATGACGAAAGAAAAATAAGGAAATAAATAAACTGCACGAGGTGCAATGAACAACTAGAATTAAATATTTCAAGAACAGTAACAGTTTGAAATAAACTTTTGCTTGAGGGTACACTCGGACACACTATTCTATCTAATTTCTCTTCTTGTTTTGGTAAAGTTTTTTTTTTATAGTTTATAAAGGAAATGTTTATTTTAATGTTGTTACTGTTCTTAAAACTTTCTATTTTTCCTTGTTTTCTTGCCTCACTTGGCTTTTTTCCCTGTTGGGGCCCCTTGGCATAGCCTCCTGCTTTTCCAACTAGGGTTGTAGCTTAGCAAGTAATAATAATAATAATAATAATAATAATAATAATAATAATAATAATAATAATAATAATAATAATAATAATAATAATAATAATATAAACTATTAAGCATTAGGCCTCGACCTTAATATCATCTTACAGAGAACCCCAAAACTATCCCACTATTACCATCAAAGTATTTTCCCTCTCGCTGTAACATAAACAATTATTGCAACTTGATGGAAAAAAAATCTTTATTTGTGCAACGTTGATCCTCGACTTAAACCCATTTTTCCTTGGCATTCTTTAGTGGACAAAAACGAAAAGGGAATGAGAAGTCTGACAACTATTCAGAAAGTTTCGAATGCTTGAGCTTATCTGGGAAATGAGAGAGAAAATGTGGAGAAACGAATGCAAAAGCAAAGGTAATTGCCCAAGACAGCAAAGCCGTTTCACGGGAATTTTCTTGCGAAACGAACGCTTCCATGTCAGACACTCGGGTAAGCGTCTGTTCTTCAGAGTTTTAAGAAAATATCTCTTCAACCCACAAGGATATAAATGGTGAAAAAGATAAACCTCTGTTAATCATCGTTGTAACATTTATCTTACCTTGCGAAGTATATTTTAGGAAACTATCAAAAAAGAAATAAATGATGTTACCGGAGGTCTGATTCCAAGACAGGGCTCAACAACGCGTAGCTTTCACCCCAACGGAAATAATCATAAATTCCTGATGAGTTTTAAGGATTGAATTTGGTATGAAAATAATAGCTCAGTAATAATCTAACGAGGATTTGAACGCACTTACTCGTAAGTGCAGGTTCCCGAGGGCACCAGCCACCGTTGAGATACTACCGCTAGAGGGCTATTGGGTCCTTTGACTGGCCAGATAGTACTACATAGCATCCTTCTCTCTGGTTTAGGCACATTTTCCTTTTGCCTAGACATATATTGAATGTCATGTGTTTATCAATCCTAGTACAAAGAGACAGTTTCTTGAGGAACCAAATATGCTTCCTTGCAGGAGAATAGTGCAGTATATGCTGCTCGCGCGGTGAACTGTAGGCATTTCTATTCGGTATTTCCCCCGATTATTATTATTATTATTATTATTATTATTATTATTATTATTATTTAAGCTATAACCCTAGTTGGAAAAGCAGGATGCTATAAGCCCAAGGATTCCAACCGGGAAAAATAGCTCAGTGAGGAAAGGAAATGAGGATAAATCAATTGCAAGAGAAGTAATGAACACCTAGAATAAAATATCTTATGAACATTAACAACATTAGAACAGATCTTTCATATATAAGCCGTAAAAAGGGACTTATGTCACCCTGTTTAACATGAAAACATTAACTGCAAGTTTGAACCTTTGAAGTTCCACAGACATTATTTCACTTAATATTCGTTTCTTTGCATAGGTTGATGCCTATTCCGATATATATATAAAAAAACATAAAAGCGCCTAAATGTAGGCTTTTATTCTCTTCCTAAAAATTAAGGATGTACGAACGAACAAACATTTTATTTTATTTTGGAGATATAAACTCTGAATGTATAGTGTTATTTCATAGGGTGTTTGGGGGAATTCTCTCTCTCTCTCTCTCTCTCTCTCTCTCTCTCTCTCTCTCTCTAACGACCGACGTAGATAAATGATGTGAAGAAGGCAAACCAAAAGTAAAACTTGCCAAATCTGTTACTTAAAACTTACAAAATAAGTGGAAAATATATTCAACGCCAAATTTTATTCAACTCTGAGCAGTATACATTTTATTTACGTAATTACTGCAATTTCCTAATGCAAAGTCAATTCCGTGTTTTTGTAAATAAACGGAAATTTATAGTCTTTGCAGCGGTTTCTGTGAAGGTGACGTCAGAAGTCCTCAAAGACTAGTGATTCGGAAACTTAAACATAGATGGTGCCACTGCTTACACAAGGACTCTAAACTAAAGGCACGGTCTCTAAATGTCTACTTCGTTGTTTTATCATCCTTGTTATTGGAGTTCTGAACGCAAGTGAAGGCATTTTATTTACATACTAGTTTGTCATTGAAGTGGTGGAGCAGAAACTGGTGAATTATATTAGGTGAGTGTTAGGGTGACGATTGAATATTTGTTTTTCTGTGTATTAGCAATGTGTCAAATTAGGAATTGCTGTTTCATAGTTTATAAGATTACTTTTTGCAGTTTTCGTATGATTAAATTTGCTAATGGTGTTTAGTTACGTATGGTTCCGTTAAGGTATTCGGAACTTTTACTTAGTAGTTTTATCCTCTTTCTGGGAGTAAACTTTAGACAGTAAGCACTTCTCTAAGTTCATTCTTAGAAGTTCCTTGTGGAGAGAGTTAGTTATGTGTGATTTATTACATGTAATATCAGTGCTGCTGAACAGCTAGTTTAATCATATCTAATTAAATACTGTAATCTGATATTTTATGATTGTTTTAGGAATAGTTCGTAAAAATGTAGATTTAGGACTTGTATAATTGATATTACGTCAAAATTAGTCTACTAACGGTTATGGGGAGTGTGGTGTAGACAGTAAATCAAATGTGCGACATAGCATAGTTCCATCGCTAGGATGGTTGAGTGTATATTGGTTTTATCAGTGCTGTCATACTGCCATGCTCTGTTGAGTTTGCAATATCGTTCAAAGCATTGGCTCTTTGTGGTTATTAATTTCCATGTTCCGAAGTTACCCGTATCTTCCACGGGGGGTCGTTTTTCTTAAAATTCGTAAGTATGCAGTTTTCAAAATTTATTTGATGTGCTTCATAGATTGGCCATTGAATATTAGTTTGATTCGAAATGGTCTGGGAAGATTGCATTTTACGCTTTCCGAAAACTTTCTCTAGCTATAGACTGTTTTGACTTGTTCTAGTTTCATATATGTTTTCGAAACTAAATATTAATCTGAAATGCCATTGAGAACTTAAAGCTTAAATCAACAATGAGAAATTTTGGTATAAGATATTTAGGAAGTTTTATTTTTTAGATTCTACAAATTATTTAAAGTAAAAATATTAGTACAAATTTTTTACTTTAAAACGGCTTGTTTGTTAGCCTTGATATATTTAGTATATAGTTTAGACATTTCGGCCACCATATAGGTATTCATATCTAGCACATTTGCCGAATATTTATTTCTCCGCACATAGCATAATTAACGCATACTGTATACTTAAACTGCTTTTGAATAGTCGTAGGGTAACTCATGACCATTCCTAGGTCTTGTAGATTTTTTCTAGTCAGATTACCATGTTTTTCATACACAGTACACGAATTTTAGATAAGTTATTCTCAGGTCCTGATATGCGCTTTGTAACATACTGGCGTCTGGGACTCAATCCCGAGTACAGTCATTATTTACAATTACTACACTAGTTTGTTCAATAAAGGTTTCCTAAGATTGTTCTAAACCTTGATTAATGGTTGTTCGGTTTTGAAGACTGGATAAAGTTAATGGAATTTTAAATATGGTTGGTAGTGGTCTGTTTTATTAGCCTCTGAAACCTTTTAGTTGTCCAGGTAACCGCAAATACTTATCATAGAAGAGACTTTTTAGATGTACTTTATACTGTAAACATAAAATATAAGTAATTTTTTAATCTTTTAGTCGCTAGTTAATTTTGAACTACTTTGGCGGGGTTCTTTGTTTTTAAACAGGATTTTGTTAAGGTTTGGCTTTAGAAAATATTATATAAAGATATCTAATTACTGTACTGTTAGAATTATCTAACAAATCAATTAAGGGAAGTCTTTTCAAAGAACAATTTCTTAGTTTTCTTTATGAAGGCAACATAATTGATCAAGTAATAGGTGAAGTTTTGAACACTTCTGAAGTAAACTTATTGAAGTAGATTCTTTGGTTAGATCTTTAAATAAATTCATTGACTTGAAGGGACTTGGTATAGATCTGATTGAAGTTGATTCGGCTGCTCTATTGCTAATTAGTATAATTGTAAATAGGGAACTTCCTGGAAGGGTTTTTGATAGAACTATCTAGAACTACAGGATCTTAACCTAATTTTAACCAGTTGTTAGATAATTATCAGTATTATTGCACGCCTTAGTTTAGGTCATAATGAAAATTCTGGTGCAAAACCCTAGTTAAATATGAAGGTAAAGACTGTAATTTCCAACAATCAAAGTATAGTAGTAAATCTACTGCTAGTAATGACGCTAATAAAGTTCAATTTACCAGTAAACCTTTTATCATCTGGTAGATGTTAATGTTGTTAAGAAACAATTCATAACTCTTCTAAATGTACTAGGTGCGATACTTTGTAAGCTAGGAAGAATAGAGCTGAAGAACTAACTTTATGCATTAAATGCTTGAGTGACAGGCATGGGGCCTCAGAATGTCCGGTGAAAAATCAGTTTCCTTGTAAATGTTTAGCAATAAATCTGAACATCATGGAGCAATGTGTCCTCGTGCTATTAAGGATCTTGGTAAAAAGTATAAAGTTGTCAATCAGGGTCTGAAATATTTGTTCCCTTTATTACTCAAGTTGGTAGGGGTAGGAAATCTTAAATGTCTTCTATTACACTGGAGCCCAGTTTAGTGTTATTAATAAAAAAGTTGTTAATAGTAAATTAGATTCTGGTGCTCCTTTACCTAGGTTAGTTTCTTCTTTTGGGTTGCCAACTAGTTAGTGAGGGATTTCATTTGGTAGCCTTGTGGGATAATGGTTTTTTTTTTTTTTTTTTTTTTTTTGCACTGGAAAATTTTACTTTCCCTCAAAATTCCTATGTTGCCTTCTGTAGTTAAAAATTTGGAATCTTCAAGTTTTTCTGTTTGCAATGATTACCCAGGAAGGAGTTCTGAAATTCTCAATATATTAGGTATCCTAGGGAATGATATCCTTCAGGATTTGTCAGTTAGATTTAGACTCCGTAGAGTTGTTTATTAAGGTTATAGCAATTAAGTTGGCTAATGGAGTTATTCCATCTGGAACAGTAGTAAATTTTGTTCATCGTTCACAAAGGAAGCTTTTTTTATGAGAATTTATTCTTATGAACCTTGTTAACCAGTAAGAGAGGGTCTTGTCCTATAATACTTTAAAATTTGATATTGTCAATCCTTTTCTTGTGGATAAGAAGCATTATTTGACCCAGTTGTTGATTTATGCCCATTGTAAGTTTATGCATGTGGGTTTGCAATCCACTTAGTTTTTTGCCCATGCATGGTTTGTGGATTGTGAAGGCTAGGCAAGCAGTTTTCTCTCCTTAAGGATTGTATTGTATGAAAGTGTTATAATGCTAGCACAGTGAAGTATCCCTCTCCTTCTTCCAGGGTTAATTTGTGTGACTTTTGCTCATACTGGTGTAGATTATACAGGCCCCTTAAGGTTAAGGGATAAAAATGGAGAAAAATTTAAGGTACTTATTTTCTCTTGTTTCAATAAAAGAGCAATACATTTGGAAGTTGTCCATGTCAACCTCTGGATTTATATTAGCTTTAATTAGGTTTTCAATAGGTTTCGTGTTTGTTTTATTCTGATAATGCCAAATCTTTTGTTCAGGCTGGTAATATAATTGAAGTTACTTCTGAGTTTGAGGAGAAGTTTAAGGTCGCTTCAATTTCTCATAAGACTATCCCTGTGTACACAGCGTGTTATGGTGCTCTTTGGGAAAAATTAATTGAAACTGAAGCATTGCCTTTTTAAAATTCTTGGTAGATATGCTCCTTCATTTTCAGAGTTTGTCACTTTCCTGACATTCAAATTTTGAATAGTAGGCCTTTAACTTATGGAGATTGTGAAAATTAGTTGGACATGATTTCTTAATCATTTCTTGGTTGGCAAATTTATTCCTTTATTAATGTTTGGTGATTCTGAACAAGTTCCTGAGTGGGAGTATGGTGAGGAGGATGAGTATTCTTCTCTCCTTGCTCCTACTTTGGAAACTAGGGATGGACTTTATGAAAGCTTTAAGGAAAGATGGCATTCTGAATATCCCTTAAGTTTGAAATTAAAGGACATATCATCTTTTCATCCTCCAATAAAGTAAGAAAAAGGGGAAATTGCGCTCTTAAGTTACCTTCCAAATATAGAACTTATTGGCCATTGGTTAGCATTGTTGAAACATTCAGTGACAACGAAGGTGTTGTACGTACTGTTCGTATTAAGCCTGATAAAAGTGAAAGTATAATTTGTTTTTTAATACCTTTAGAATTATATTCTGAACTTAATGATCCTAATTTATGTTCAAATTTAAGAAAAAGAAGAAAATGTTAGCGAGTTGGAAACAGATGAAATGCCTGACACGAACAGCTTTGCCCAATGGAACATCTACTAGGCCTATCTGTAGTACTTCTTGCCTCCAGAAACCTAAGAAGAAGCCTAGCTCGGGAAGGTATATTTTAAACAATATTTTTTTTTTTTTTTTATAAAAGTAGTCTTTTGTTGTAGATTTTCTGTCAAAAGGGTTCTTTGTGTATTCACTTTAATTTTTAATTGGGGTAGATGTAAAAATAGTTGATTGGGGAATGGAAATTGCATTCGTGGGAGAATAGTCGAATTGACTAGTTAGTTTTTCTTTTTGTCCTATTTTTTGGTGTTCGTTTATGGACAAAAAATAGACTTGGAAATAAGTTTCCTTATAAGGAACGTTTTTCTTTCTTTTTGTCCTATTTTTTGGTGTTCGATTATGGACGAAAAATAAAGACTTGGAAATAAGTTTCCTTATAAGGAACGTTTTTCTTTCTTTTTGTCCTATTTTTTGGTGTTAGATTATGGACGAAAAATAGACTTGGAAATAAGTTTCCTTATAAGGAACTTTTTTTCTTTTTGTCCTATTTTTTGGTGTTCGATTATGGACGAAAAATAAAGACTTGGAAATAAGTTTCCTTATAAGGAACGTTTTTCTTTCTTTTTGTCCTATTTTTTGTTGTTCGATTATGGACGAAAAATAGACTTGGAAATAAGTTTCCTTATAAGGAACGTTTTTCTTTCTTTTTGTCCTATTTTTTGGTGTTCGATTATGGACGAAAAATAAAGACTTGGAAATAAGTTTCCTTATAAGGAACGTTTTTCTTTCTTTTTGTCCTATTTTTTGGTGTTCGATTATGGACGAAAAATAAAGACTTGGAAATAAGTTTCCTTATAAGGAACGTTTTTCTTTCTTTTTGTCCTATTTTTTGGTGTTAGTTTATGGACGAAAAATAAAGACTTGGAAATAAGTTTCCTTATAAGGAACGTTTTTTTCTTTTTGTCCTATTTTTTGGTGTTCGATTATGGACGAAAAATAAAGACTTGGAAATAAGTTTCCTTATAAGGAACGTTTTTCTTTCTTTTTGTCCTATTTTTTGGTGTTAGATTATGGACGAAAAATAGACTTGGAAATAAGTTTCCTTATAAGGAACGTTTTTCTTTCTTTTTGTCCTATTTTTTGGTGTTCGATTATGGACGAAAAATAAAGACTTGGAAATAAGTTTCCTTATAAGGAACGTTTTTCTTTCTTTTTGTCCTATTTTTTGGTGTTAGATTATGGACGAAAAATAGACTTGGAAATAAGTTTCCTTATAAGGAACTTTTTTTTTCTTTTTGTCCTATTTTTTGGTGTTCGATTATGGACGAAAAATAAAGACTTGGAAATAAGTTTCCTTATAAGGAACGTTTTTCTTTCTTTTTGTCCTATTTTTTGGTGTTCGATTATGGACGAAAAATAGACTTGGAAATAAGTTTCCTTATAAGGAACGTTTTTCTTTCTTTTTGTCCTATTTTTTGGTGTTCGATTATGGACGAAAAATAAAGACTTGGAAATAAGTTTCCTTATAAGGAACGTTTTTCTTTCTTTTTGTCCTATTTTTTGGTGTTCGATTATGGACGAAAAATAAAGACTTGGAAATAAGTTTCCTTATAAGGAACGTTTCTTTCTTTTTGTCCTATTTTTTGGTGTTAGTTTATGGACGAAAAATAAAGACTTGGAAATAAGTTTCCTTATAAGGAACGTTTTTTTCTTTTTGTCCTATTTTTTGGTGTTCGATTATGGACGAAAAATAAAGACTTGGAAATAAGTTTCCTTATAAGGAACGTTTTTCTTTCTTGTCCTATTTTTTGGTGTTCAATTATGGACGAAAAATAAAGACTTGGAAATAAGTTTCCTTATAAGGAACGTTTCTTTCTTTTTGTCCTATTTTTTGGTGTTCGATTATGGACGAAAAATAAAGACTTGGAAATAAGTTTCCTTATAAGGAACGTTTTTCTTTCTTTTTGTCCTATTTTTTGGTGTTCGATTATGGACGAAAAATAAAGACTTGGAAATAAGTTTCCTTATAAGGAACGTTTTTCTTTATTTTTGTCCTATTTTTTGGTGTTCGATTATGGACGAAAAATAAAGACTTGGAAATAAGTTTCCTTATAAGGAACGTTTCTTTCTTTTTGTCTTATTTTTTGGTGTTCGATTATGGACGAAAAATAAAGACTTGGAAATAAGTTTCCTTATAAGGAACGTTTCTTTCTTTTTGTCCTATTTTTTGGTGTTCGATTATGGACGAAAAATAAAGACTTGGAAACAAGTTTCCTTATAAGGAACGTGTTTCTTTCTTTTTGTCCTATTTTTTGGTGTTCGTTTATGGACGAAAAAATAGATTTGGAAATAAGTTAACTTATAAGGAATACACTTAACATTAAACTAATTAAATTAGAATACAAAACGGGTTAAGTTAAAAATTTACATTTAATAACAAACTGCTATCATTCAGTTTACTTGACGTCCATAAACGAACACCAAAAAATAGGACAAAGAAAAACAAAGTCAATTCGACCATTCTCCCACGAATGCAGTGACCATTCTCCCACGAATGCAGTGACCATTCTCCCACGAATGCAGTGACCATTCTCCCACGAATGCAGTGACCATTCTCCCACGAATGCAGTGACCATTCTCCCACGAATGCAGTGACCATTCTCCCACGAATGCAGTGACCATTCTCCCACGAATGCAGTGACCATTCTCCCACGAATGCAGTGACCATTCTCCCACGAATGCAGTGACCATTCTCCCACGAATGCAGTGACCATTCTCCCACGAATGCAGTGACCATTCTCCCACGAATGCAGTGACCATTCTCCCACGAATGCAGTGACCATTCTCCCACGAATGCAGTGACCATTCTCCCACGAATGCAGTGACCATTCTCCCACGAATGCAGTGACCATTCTCCCATCAACTATTTCTACAACTGATCAGTTATAAAAAAAAAAAAAAATTTAAATTAGTATTGTCATAGATTTTGGCTGTAACATTTACTTGCAGACTTTGTACGAATAACTAGTGCCCAACTTTTGGTAAAAACTTTTAATTAGGAATTTACAAATATCTAGTTTAGATTTTGAAGTTTACTATACTGGTATAATCAGTTATTTAATTTTAATGCCAATTGAGTACTATTGTGGCCTTATAAAATAACTGTGGGTTAGTGATATCTAGTGCAGACATAATTTTCTGGTTATATATTGGAGCCAGGTTATTTTAAGAACTAAAATTAAACTTCCATTAAAGTCAAATGGTTCAAATTTGGCTAGGGCCAAAGTAGATTTTATTCCTAAAATTCCAAAAAGGTAGCTTTGTCATAGTATACCTCAAGATTATTCTTAAGATTAAGCTGATTTTCCTAAAGACAGATTTTTATTCCTACAAGAATACAGACTCCTGCCAGAGTTTTTTCGGAATAACTAGAAACTACCTTTTAAAACTAGGTGGTTTTATTAGCTGGTGGGTGTGAAGTAGCCCTCCGCCATCACCATGAGTTATTACTTTTAATTCTAGCAACAGAGCAGTACAGTTCTTTCAGCTTTGTCTGGCCGGTGTTATATTTTTCTGTTAAGATTTAATAGATTTGCAGTTTTGTTCGAGGGGATATTAATGGCATATCCAGATTTGAAGTTATCCAAATACTGTAATGCAAGAGATCAGTGGAAACCTCCCGTTTTCCACATTCCTAATGTATGGCATGTCTGTCAAATGTGTATTCTCTTTGTTGTGAGGCCTTAAAAACACCAACCTAATTCTAGAGAAGGTAGTGTTACTCATACCTAATGCTGAGTATGAGGAAAGGTATTGTTGCTGCACTGTTCTTAGAGGATTACCATCCTTATTCTAACCAGCACTGACTTCTTAAAGGCATTAAGCAATAAAACTAATGGAAAAGCCATTAGGTACCCGAAGTATAGTTAGGTCAATTTCCTAATTTTGTCTTATTCTCTTAAGTAGGGAACAGCTTATTTTGGTTGAAATGTAAATTTGGTTTAAAGGTTGATATGATAACTTGGTGTATGTCTAAATGATCCTTAGTTTTGAAGGCACTAATAGATGGAGCGCTATCTTGTAAGATTGTTCATTGAGCCAGCAACCTTTGCTGAGAATAATTGATTCCCCGCTGGTGCTGGATCTGTAGTTTCCTGTTGTGGCAACCTAGATATATTGGACAGGGACCACTTAAATTTGTTCCTACATAAGCTGCAGGGGCATTCCTCGCTCATAAAAGCAGTTTTGGATCTTATGGGCCTGTGCCCTGTCCGTGCATTCTCTAGTTATTAGCCAGACTCATTATATGGGAGTTGGGATAGACCATAAACAAGCAAAATAGCTCTTATCTGGACCGGTTGAAGTGCATACTTTCGCCACCTTTGTACTCTTCACCAGTTACTCAGTTTGGACTGAAAAGGCTCTTGAACAGCCCCTTTAGTTTCACTGTCCCGATTGCACCCAATATCCAGATGGCCTTATCTGTTTGTCTGGAAGACTTCATATAAATAGTGACTGCCATGAAGTCTCCCATATCTCGCCTTGCCTTGATGTATTTCTCTTAGGGAGGTTAAGTGCCAAAATCTGACCACACAGGAAGTATTTGCATGCACTGCTTTTACCTGTCCTGTCTTGTACAGGAGCGGCAGAGCACTGAAAATTCTCATATGCTGATAACTATTGGTATGGCCTGGACATGGTACCCGTGTTCTTGTATGGGACAGCATATGGTCAGTTGGGACAAGATGGCTTCATTTCTTATTATCCTGGACAACTGCCATATTTTTTGGAGAGCTGCAAAAGCTGATAAATACTAATGTAGTCTGCATATGCTGTTTTTGCTCAGTCAGGATGAAGGCAGTTGTCAAACTTCCGTTCGCACAGATACAGAAGATATGGAAGCGGTGCTTGCTGGCTACTACCACATGTGGAATGTATGCCTATGGCCTGATGTAGTCAGACTATCGTAAATAATCTTAAGATGTGGAAGGATAGTGCATGCTGAACTTCTCCCACTGAAGGGGTGCTAGCCATTTCTTCTTTTGCCAGAGGGGGAGAGGCTCAATCTGGGAGCACACCCCTTCCTGGGATGGTCTCTTTGGAGTGCAGGTGCTTGCTCTTTTAATACTTTCACTTGACAGAGTGCACACTGTTTGAAGGAATGGCTCTTCCTTCCTGTTCCCGGGAAAGTTTATAAGGCTACTCTAGACCTTTCTTCTTGGACTTCAGCCCCTAAAGAGAATTCTTATTTGAAATGGACTTCAGCCCCTAAGAGTTCTTATTTGAAAAGGAATCTATCTTCACTCTTAGTTGTACGAACGAAGATAGTTCGTAACTTGAACATTAAGACAATCGTAAGTCTCCTTAGTAGACTCCTTAGTCCTCAGTCTGGGGGATTATCAATAGGTTGCTGTGTAGATTTGTGGTACAGTGGTTAATAAGTCCCCAGGGAACTACATTAATTGGTCCAGTTTTATCTGGGAGCTAAAACTATTTGTTTAAATGTACAGATCTTCAAATGCACCAGGGTCCTTTCATTCAAAGATGTTAGTGCAGACCATTCCACAGAATTTACAGCAATAGATTCAGTTGCACTGACCTCCAAACCCATTTGTGCAATAGGGAATTTGAATGTGAATGTTACTTCTCAGGACTGCCCAGCACAAGCACATGTCTCATTGGGAGCAGGCATTAATCAGAGGGCCTCCCACCAGGGACACATGATTGTGCTACTTAATTCTTTGGTACCAAGCTTTCGCACTCCAAAGGGAAAGTTGTCTAGCGCTCCATTAGCCTGAGGAAGCAAGAGGGGGGTCCAGTTGGCTCCCTGAAGGGAGCCTGATAATGTTCAATCAGCTCGGCCATTGCATGATATTGTCCTTAAGTTCTTGTTCCAATTTGACTACTCTGAGAAGGATTATACAGATCCATGATAGAACCCCAGTGGGAAGAGGTTCTTGTAAACCTATAGCTGCAGTCTCCAGTCTGGTACCAGTTAGGAGCCAGACTGAAAGCGTAATCTAGGTATTTCAGGAATTTGAGTGCAGTGGTCACTCCTTCCATTAACCCTTGGACACATTTCTATCATTTAGCCTGATTTAGAAACTAATCAATTGAGTTGTAACCAGAATGATCACTGTTGCTCATAAGTTGGAACAGTGGTATTCAGATCTTCCAATTCTATGAACTAAAACCTCCTGCAATTATCTAGATAGGGTATTTCTCAGGTCAGCCCCTGTGATGAAAGGAAATCGGTCTGTCTTAAACCAGTTTATAAAGATTAATGGTTTAGAATTGGTGGGAACTGAGTGAAGCCTACCCTACACCCAATGGACAATTTAAATTTAGTCTGTTCCAGCTTGGCTGAAGTCACTTTCTTCACTCTTACTAGAAGACTCGGTTTTGTATACTTAAGATTTTTCTTGTATTCTTAAAGGACACTGGTTTGCGCAGATAGGAAAAATCTTGCACTTCATGAGCATGCACGCAGTCAAGACTGGATTGAAACAATACTTCAGCCAGAAGAACTAGTTGGTTTGTGTTGTAGGCTTTTTTTTTTTTTAGAAGTCTAGCGGCATTCGCCATGCACTACTTTCAGGACACTACCCACAATCGCCAGGATACTTACTTTTTGTCCAGTGTTAGCTGCTAAATGGACCTTGGACATAACCTAGCTCCCGTCTTGGAAGAGAAGAAACATTAAGAATACTCTAGGATGAGAGGTATGTCTGGCCCCTTGCTTGTGATGCAGCAATGGTCTTATTTTCCGAGCATAACGGCAGGTTAAACTTTTAGTAACTTTATTTGTTGAACTTGATGGGTTCATGGAAAAAGTCTGTAAATGACTATACATTGACCATATCCTTAGTCATTTAGGGAATGACCTTATTCTACCACTTCTGTATGAGCCTATCCTAACGAAGACCTTTTCCCCAAGTCTTAGGTTACCAGCAGTCTTCGCTTCTGCTATAACAGCCCATTGCCTTCACATCCTGGGATTTTAACTACCCGTTTTGGGTATGGAAGATCCTATTGAAAAGTTTCCTGGAAACTTCTATTAAAGGATCAGGGTTATTTGTGTAAGAATAGATAACTTTCATCACTTGACCAGTTTCGCCTGCCACTTTGTCCTAGGTCAAGGTCAGTCGCTAAAATTGCTCAAGATTATCAAGGGACTCGGGTTTCTAGTTAGGAAATGTTTGTTCAACTTTGACTTTATCATTATGAAGATAGGTTAAAACCACCTTATTAGTCAGGGATACTAATGCTGAAGGCTGTATAGGAAGTCTTCTACTGGTTGAAACTGTTGTAATTTCGTTACCAGAACATGTAATTAAGACCTGTAGAACATTTCGTAGTCCTTAGGTACTGGCAGTAATATTTTACACAAACTTGTTTACCTTAAAGCGTCTGAGTACAAAGTTCTCAAATTGCTAAATCCTACTCGTATTATCGGTCTGATTACCTATTAGAAACCAGTTTAATCTGACTTTACCTGAAATTTATTTTATCAAAATCTGGGCCTACTAATTTAAAAATCTTATTACTTCCAGATGGATATTTTGCTGTGTAAGCTATGAGATTCTTAAGAATTATCTTGGAAATGTCTACATGCCAAGATTAAACTGGAGATCTGACGGTCGGTCCAGACTGCCAGGGGACTTTGCCCCAGATGGGGCCTATTAGAAAAGTCACAGCCCCTAAACACTGGAGATCAAAGCACTACATATGCAACACTTCCAAATACTATCGTAGTTTATATGTGCCTTAGATAAAACTAAAAACCACATGGAGCAGTATACCCAGCTTGATAACTCGCCACCATAGAAAAAAAAAAGAAATTCAAAAGAAGTTTCTCCTTACAGTAACTTCAGATAATTAGTCCTCAAATTGAATGATGCATTTTACCCTTTTCTATGTAACGTGAATAGTGAATATATTTTCAAAAAAAATCTTTGAATAATTTTCAAAGTTGAATTTTGAAACTGTTTTTTCTCAAATTTGTATTGTACTGGGTAACCAAACTTGAGCTTTTGACAATTTATAATTATTGTACTTGACTGACATTAAAGATTTTGACACTATCAGTTAAACTGAAACATTAAAATCTAATCTTGACACTTTATTTTGCAACCCTGGGCATTTGTTACTTGCAAGTTTGGTTCTTTAAAACTAAACTTGAGACTAGTTTCAATTTTTTTTTTGAACTTTTTTTTTTTATACATTGGGGTTTCTCCTAAGGTGAGGTGCTTGTTACTAGATGCTAAAGAAAAATTTATTCCTATTAAGATTTTCCCCATGGTATGATCTGATGCATTAAATATATGATTACCAGAAAATCTTAACCCTTGTGAAGATTTTTAAGTAGAATATTTTGTCATTATCATTAAAGCGGGTAACCAATGTGAAGCCTTTGTATTAAAAAGCATTTTGAATATTTCCTAGAAACTTTTGAGTTTTAGTGATTGGTAATATCTAACGCAATTAAAATTTTCATGAATATTTGTTAAAGGACCAATTATTAGTTTTGATCAGTTTGCAAGTTATGTTTGTAGAAAAGTGTAAACTGTACATTGGCTCAAGCTACGAATTTATATATTCTATGGCTATGAACACAGCTAAGAGACTTAAAATTGCTGCGCAAGTTGAACCAAAAATTTGCAAGTTAAAACTGCCTTCGCTGGAAAATTATAATTGGTTGTAACTAGATAGCCGGATAGGCAGAGCAAGCCATTTCTTAAAAATGGTTTAGATTACATATGTGGAATAAAGGAAACTTGTTTTGGCAAGGATCTGGTTATTTTTTAATTCAGGACTGTCCCGAATATTTAATTACAACTTTGATCAATATATTTGAAGTAAGTTAAGCGTATTTTCGTATAAATTTTTCATCAGTAGCCTAGCTCTGAATACGGGGTGTTGACCAGATTTTAAGCTCCTAAATTTTGATCTGAAAATATTTTGATTTAACCTTAGCAAAAACCGAATTTAATGAATGCTGTTTAACTTGAAAATAATCACTTTGACATTAAAGAATGTTTTAAGTGTTTGGTGTCCATAGTTTGAAGTCTTTCATTATCAGCCGGTAGATACCAGTGCCAAATATCTTAAATATGTTTTTAAGCGCCTTCAATAAAGCCAGTGTGTTGATTAATGAAAGTTGTAAGATTTTTGTCAAACATTAGAATGGGATCATGAAGATTCTTGGGTTAGACCCTTATCAGTCTTACAAAGGGCAAATGCAGAACAGGCAGAAGTCTGTTTTTCTAGTGCTGGGTAACAGAAAAGCTGGCTGTTGTATGTGGCAAACCTTATTTTTACCACATACCACAGTTGCTGCAGTAATGTGGCAGTAGATAGAACATGCTCGGTAAGACATAAGACAAGTCTCCGTACGCTACTTGTAGTTTTAATGTGCCCGACACTTAGCAGTAAGAAAAGTTAGTATTGTATAGTGGTTGGTTGCAATTAGTTACCAATTAAGTCTGCTGCCCGTAGTCTTACCTTGTACAGGCACTTTATCAGGAGTATCTTAATTTGTTGTACAGGTTTTGTAATCCTCCCACCATTTTTTAGGACTTGGCCTTATTCTTGCTCATGGGCTTACATAAGCGAAATCAGAAAACTGCTTGAATTGGAAGTGAATTTTGTCAAGGTTAGTTTAGAATCCTTTGGGGGTCGGTGTATTTGGTCTCCAGGTGATATGCTATTGTAAAGTGCCGATAAATTAAGCCTGAATAATATAGTCTTAAGGTACGTCCCCACCGTCGAACACACTTTTTACCAGTTAAGAATCTTTTATGATGACAATAACGAGCACAGTGCTCTGGGACAGTGCCTGTGTTCGTAGAGTGCGAGCTTCAGACATTCTCCGTAGCCAGTGGCACTATGGACGGAGTTCTGCGATTTTACCACATTAACTTTCTTACAAGATTAGGTATCTCCTTCCCTGTAAACACGACTTGTTGTAATTCAGTTACGGAGAAAAGCTGACTTGAAATAGAAGAGAGGCTCGGTTGCTACTCCAACTGTACTGACAGAGCCCATGCTTATAAAACATCAAAGCAAATGTTTACAAAGACATAAAAGTTTAGCTGCAATAGAATAATTTAAACTTCGAGAAGTGGAATGTCTGTAATTGTTTAGAATAATTTCAACTTCCGAGAAATGGCATGTCTGTAAATGGGTTTTAAAGAAAATAATATGGAATCCATAATGGGTCATTACAGGGAAGAGCTACGCAATTGGAGATATGTCTGAGGTTGGTACAGAACTGCAAAACCAAATTATGGTGTTTCGATGTAAGAGTATAGCATGACTGAATCTGTTTCAATTATGGACATCGAAGTCTCATTTTCTCGAAGTAGTGTTTGATCGTGAGGAAAATCTCCCTCTCTTTCTTAACAATTTGTATCTAGTTAACATAATGCGAAGTATGACATGTCTCAAACATTAATTTTTTCTTCGAATATTATAGGCTATAAATTGTATGTTAATTGAAATATCCTCGGTTCACAGAGAGGTTATTTTAAGTTAGGCATATATGATTCATTAATGCATTCAGACGTGCTTCTGGAAAAAATGCTTCCTCATACATGTCTTGATTTCTTTTAATTTCTCCGATAAAATGTATGAAGCATTTAGGCCCATCTACTAGATTTTAGTCTGCTTCATAATGTTGTTTCCTTCAAAATAGATGAAGGGCTTCTCTTTTCCCTCCGTCTTTGCAAGTAGTCCTTTCATTGTTCTCAAAAGAAAAGGTATAATAATGCTACATAATTTAATTTATTGGATTGGGCTTTTATTTAATGGTGTACTGTGGTTATGATGCTCCGTACTTGAAGCTGATAACTACTTGATTCCCCAGTACAGATTATAACAGACATAGATAACAGAGGTGCCAGCAGACATCAACTAAGTATTTTTTTTTTCCCATTTTTGTCTAGTAAAAGGAATATAAATCCAGGTAATCAACTTTATCTGATACCAATTTTTATTACCATAACCAAACTTATTTCAACGCTTATGTCATTCTCCTTTAATTTAGATATGATGACAATGTTTGTCCGACACACACTGTTCGACTTTGTGGTGCAACTGCTAATATTCCGTGGTTGCAATGACACTAAGCTCTAGCGGTTGGCCCCAAGATTCTAATGACTCGACCTTGAGGAAAATATGAAGTCACTTTAATCCTTGACTTTCTACTTAAGACCTCATTATGGTTTATTGTAACATAGATGAAATTATAAATACAATGAAATAGCCAACCACCGCATTTTTTAATCTAAGAGGTGCACACCAAACTATGACACACAAATACTAATAGTCAACCTCTAACTTCTGAATGCGGCTTAATTTACAACTGAAATTTGTGATACTGTTCTGTTAATTTTCGGTCTATTACACTTAGAGCTACATCTTTGACATAAAATCTAATAGTCATGAATTTATAAAATCTGCTACTTCATTTTTTAATTTGACAAAAAATTAAAGTTCTGTTAACGTGGCTTTACAAATAAGTATAGTTTACCTTTCATTAGGTTTTCTTTGAAAATTTTTATATACGTTTTCTATTTTATAATTGCGTAGACTAATATAAGTAAAACTTCGTGCTTCCTGGTGTTTACAAAGCTGCTAGGTGAAACTTTAATAGAAGTGTCGAAAGTATTTGTGGTTCTAGTTTTGCAATTAATAAAAATCTTTATACAAAAGATTAATATAGTTAGTGCTAAATATGGACGTAAGAAAATAGTAGTCTCTAAAGCTATTTAAACCTTTTTTTTCTGGCTATATTCTTTCTTTAGAAGGAAAAGTTCAAGTAACAAATGTTTTCTTTCAAAGTATTTTCTAATGTTTTATTTGCATAGATTTTGACAGGTCTTATGATCTACGTTATATTGACCTTTTATTTTCAATAAATTAAGTTTGCTCTATGTGAATAAACCTTTATTGAGAAGCTTTTTTTTTTACGATAAAAAATAGATTTGTCTTGAAAGTGAAATGATACAGAAACTATATTTTGTCTTAACCAGCCTACACTATACAAACTTAATGTGCTATAAAAACTAAGTGTAGGCAACATCTATTGCAAACTCATCTTTCAACTGCGATAGTGGTATATGTTTATAATTTCAAAGGATGTTGACTCTGTTTACTAGAGAAAAAAATTAGTCCAATATGAACATTTTTAGGGATTTAGTAATAAGCCTAATATTTCTATTGATCGATAAACTATTGCATTACACATTTTAACAGCCAGTGCTTATGTATAGACCTGCAACTATTAGTACAAAATTCCAGCAAAGATGCTCTTAATAATTTTCAGCTCTTGATTATCCTGTGACTATCTGGTGTAAATATGAATGGCTAAGCAATATTTATCAGTGGATATGGTAATTAATTAGTTTATACTGCCATGAATATAAAATATTAGGACATTCTAACAGTCTTTCAGACTGAGGTCACCGTAGCTAATCATCCTAGAACTTAGGTGCTCACAGGCATAAACCCGTGCTTACATAAAGCCAGCTAGTATGCACATACACAACATTAATTAAGGCATATTACAAAGTATAGATTACAAAGATTTTAGATCTAGTTTTCATTGTTAGATATTTAAAGTTTTGTGTTATGATAGTCTTATTCTATTAATTATAGAAAGGTGCAAATTTATAATCGGGTAATATTTTTCATGTGGGTTTATCACTATTTGATATACATCTGTAATCAGACTCTTATATTCAAATTATTACAACACTTTTTTTTTTTGGCCTTAATCTTTGACTAGGTTTTCTATTTCACTATCACTGTTATCATCATCAACCGTTATCTTATTTCTTCTTAATTTTTACTCTTAATCTTTAATAAGTTTTCTAACTCACTCTCATCAGCTTCTCAAATCCTATGAGAGAGACTATCTGTTTGGATGACTCAAAAACAACAACAGGGTAATGGAAGTAAACCATGTAGGCCACAGCTCATTATTTCCACAAAAGAAGATAGAATTCTGGGAATGGGGAAAAATGTATACAAAGTTTGAAAATAGTTGACTGAAATAACATTGTACCTCTTCAACAGCATAGCGTACCTATTTAAACTATTTTTAACATTTAATGAACAAAAGCTTGGCTGCAAGGGATGATATAAAGTAGAATAGTAACCTACGCTTACATATGTCTAAATTTCTATCTCAAATTATACTATACCTGGTAAGGGCAATGCATAATGAATGTACAAAAATCTTATAATCAAACTAGAATCTCTTGATGATAAGGAACTAACCAGTTATAATTTATGTATAGTTTATTTTTAGACGTCATTAATTTGAAGTTATCTACTGTTATTGTACGCTATTATATTTCTTATTCCATTTTAATCCTTGATTTATTGATATAATATCAATATATTATAGAATATAATACTCAAATTGACAAAAATTCATAGAGCTTGAGTAAATATTTTATGAAAATTAAAGTTCGAATGTGGTTTGCATGTCTGTTAAACATAATAGTATCCCTTAAACGCGTTTTCTTTTTCAAAAGTACGTACCGTTTTCTTTATCTTTATACCGTAAACAAACTGCAGCTACATTTTTAAATTACACAATTCCCTCTTACATATCTATTAATACTAAATCGTATTCATATGAAAATATTCTGTGAAACATAGTACAACAAAACTATAATTCCTAGCCAAAATGGAAAATTTTTAACCAGTGGAAAGAATTATAGAAACGAAGTAGGGCTGCCATCCATACGATAGTTGTTATACATATGCGATGAAATGGGTCTGATACAATGTACGATAATAGTACGCTTGTGCACTATTATTGTGTCTGAAAAAAAGAAAGACCGCAAATTTTAAATTTAGCCATTCATACAAATACAAAATAATCCTCTTGTTTGGCTCTGATAATGTTTTGAATTATACCTAGTCTATGGTAAGCAGCTTTCCTAGGAGAAGAATTGGAGAAGAAAACTCCTAAATCAAACCATTGTTGTCTAGTCTCGGGTAGTGTCATAGCCTCTGTCATGGGTTAGAGTTCTTTTGCTTGGGGATACACTTGGGCACACTATTCTATATTTTTTCTCTTCCTCTTGTTTTGTTCAAGTTTTTATAGTTTATATAGGTAATGTTAAAGTTACTCTTCTTAAAATACCTTATCTTCCGTTTATTTTCCTTTCCTCACTAGGCTAGTTTCCCTGTTGGAGCCCCTGGGCTTTTAGCATCCTGCTTTTCCAACTAGGGTTGTAGCTTAGCAAATAATAATAATAATAATAATAATAATAATAATAATAATAATAATAATAATAATAATAATAATAATAATAATAATAATAATAATAATAATAATAATCAATAATAATAATAATTAATAATAATAATAATTAATAATAATAATAAATAATAATAATAATTAATAATAATAATAATTAATAATCAATAATAATAATAATTAATAATAATTAATAATTGATAATAATTAATAATTGATAATAATAATAATTGATAATAATAATAATAATAATTAATAATAATAATCAATAATAATAATAATAATAATTAATAATGATAATAATAATAATAATAATAATAATAATAATAATAATAATAATTAATAGTAATAATAATAATAATTAATAGTAATAATAATAATAATAATAATAATAATAATAATAATAATAATAATTAGATGAAGAAAAATGATATTGTTGGGTCATGATAACTCTTCCGGTTTATGATGTTACTTTTTAATTATATGTGAAATTTAGTTATGATTTCATTGGAACCTAGATACATGTCTACTGTAGGTTCCAGAGCCTTTAAATATGCAGCCCCGAGACTATAAAAAACTGAAGGAAACTGAAAACTTTTTTATTCTGTTAGTCGTTTGACACACGATTTAACAGTAAATGAGCAATATATAAAATGAAATGTTGAATACTCTGAACAAACAAGATAAAATGACAGTGAAAGTCATGTAGAGAGTGGGGTTCCCCTACGATATGGGACCAGGAAAGCAGCCATCAAAGTTGAAAAGATTGATGGTGATTGTATAAGTTGTGTTTTAGCGGAATTTGAAAGTTCAAAGACTGAGAAAGATTGTATAAGTTGTGTTTTTGCTGAGTTGGAAAGTTAAAAAAAAAAAACAGAATGATTATAAAAGTTGTGTTTTTGCTTAATTTGAAAGTTAAAAAGACTGAGGATAATTCTAGAGGTTGTCATTTGCTGAATTTGAAAGCTCAAAAGACTCAGGATGATTATAGAAGTTGTGTTTTTGCTGAATTTGAAAGTTAAAAAGACTGAGGATGATTGAAAATTAAAAAGACTAAGGATGATATGATTGAAAGTTAAAAAGACTGAGGATGATTGAAAATTAAAAAGACTAAGGATGATTGAAAATTAAAAAGACTGAGGATGATTGAAAGTTAAAAAAACTGTGGATGATTGCAAGTTAAGAAGACTGAGGATGATTGAAAATTAAAAAGACTGAGGATGATTGAAAGTTAAAAAGACTGAGGATGATTGAAAATTAAAAAGACTGAGGACGATTGCAAGTTAAAAAGACTAAGGCTGATTGAAAATTAAAAAGACTGAGGACGATTGAAAATTAAAAAGACTGAGGATGATTGAAAGTTAAAAAGACTGAGGATGATTGAAAATTAAAAAGACTGAGGATGATTGAAAGTTAAAAAGACTGAGGATGATTGAAAATTAAAAAGACTGAGGATGATTGAAAGTTATAAACTGAGGATGATTGAAAGTTAAAAAGACTGAGGACGATTGAAAATTAAAAAGACTGAGGATGATTGAAAGTTAAAAAGACTGAGGATGATTGAAAATTAAAAAGACTGAGGATGATTGAAAGTTAAAAAGACTGAGGATGATTGAAAATTAAAAAGACTGAGGATGATTGAAAGTTATAAACTGAGGATGATTGAAAGTTAAAAAGACTGAGGACGATTGAAAATTAAAAAGACTGAGGATGATTGAAAGTTAAAAAGACTGAGGATGACAGTTGTGTTTTTGTTGAATTTGATGTGAGGTTTTGCCATCTCTTGCAAGAAGAAGAAATTTATTCCGTCAATTAGTGATACACTGGTCGAATTAATTACTGTTTTGAGTTATAAAGTGATTTGTTATTAAAGGTGTTTATTAGATTATTCAACCACGTTTTTTAATTGATTTAAAGGTGATTTTAATATTTACTGAGAAATTGAGTTGAGAGTTGAATTCACATACTGTACTGTGAGGAATCTCAGCTGTTTATACGTGAATGCATTACTGTATTGTCAATTGTATAGTATTTCTGTGCATTGATTTGCTAAAAGCAATTAAATTAAGAGGCTGTAAATTTATTTTCCAGCTGTCCAAAATGTGTCGTAATTAAGTGCTTCCATAGTGCTAGTCAGAATGTTTGACATGTAGGGTAATACATCTTTTATTTTCTATATTAAGTATGCCATTTAGTCTATGATATTTGGACGTAATAAGAGATAATTCGGTATTATTGTACTGTATTACAGGGCAATGTAACCTAGGAAAAAACTGATAATTCCAAGCTACCAGCATTTTTGGGAATATAATCATTAGGCTAGTGGGTAGTGTAAGGTGGGTTAATAAAAAATATATAGGTCAGAAAATGATAGAAATATATAGGAATCATAGTTTCCTGTAGGATATTTTCATATATGTTGTATGTGGTCCTGGGTCCTGGTGGAAAATTATCTTTTGACTTGTGCTATCTTGGGAGTGATGTATGACAGCGGTCACCTGTATGTATTATTATGTCTAACTTAGAATACGGTAGTGTAAGGGGGTCGCAGGGGGCCATTAGCCCCCCTGTTAGGTAATTAGGTAAGGACACGGCTAGTAGGTTAGGGGGTAAAGTATATGTTAGCTAATGTCCACTTTTAATCCACAAGAGAGGAACTGGCCCCTGATATACTGTACAAAGGCTCTGGATCAAGTACGATGAATTGTGGGGTTAGTTTGTCGAATGGCGGACACCAACCAGTCTTAATAGGAGTGAACGTGGGCTTGTCTGGGATATTATACCACTGTTAACTACATACTAACGTATGTAAGGTTAGTTTGGGTTATTGTAAGTTAGACCATATCTCTGATTTATTAGAAAGTTAAACTTCCCTTATTCTGTGCTGCTGTCAATGTTTCAGCCAATTTACAAAGGCTGGCTGCTAAGTTAGGATAAGTAAGATATAGTATACTGTATTTTGCTGACCAGTTTAGGAGTGTATGTATGGTTATGGCCATGTCCCATAACTCCCCTATTTTCATCGCTATCACTATGAATGCTGTTGTCTAAGGGGTGTCTCAGTTGCAGTTAGCCCTCCCTGCTAGATAAGTAGGTCAGGACATGCTTTGTAGGTTAGGTGGGAAAATTTAGGTTATATGGTGTTCTATGCTCTCGGGAGGCTCTGTCCATCATTATACAAAGGCTCCCCAGTTATAGTTAATGAGGCAAAGAATTCTACTCATTTTATAACCAATGACACATAAAATGGTGGACCACAGTGGGAAACCTGGTGATTTTGTCTCCTAGAACTAAAGATTATTACTCTCCCAGGAATGTGTTTGTTTCCCTCAGGACTCTGTAAATTGATGTACTGTAATAGGGATGGATCACCTTACAGAACAAAGAGTTTTGTCTTAAGATTAACTCATCAATCTGACCTAAAAAATTCAGATGCCAGGACCTTAATTGACCCGAGGATTAGACCCCTTCCTGATCACATCCAACTGTACCCAGTAAGCCGTGCAAAACATAAGTACCTTACAGTAAGCTGATACCATTTCCAGTTCTGTTTTTTTCTTTTTTTTTTAAAGTTAGCTGTATATAGTTTGCAGACCTGACAAAGTTATAAACCCAAGGTCACTTTTCTCTGTAGTAATTAATGTTTTAAGTACACTACAGTACTGTGTTAAGTATTCACCCTTAATGCCAGGAAAATATAGCCCTCTTTTCAATATCTTTCTCAAGAAATACTAAGTACTGTACTGAGTATGCGCTTCTTTTTCAACGGAAGGAGGAAATGTTGTGCCTACTTAATTTGTTCTTCCAAGAATAAAAACCCTTAGTTTGTATGAGTGGTACTATTGCCCACTTCCCTTTCAGTAGTTATTTTTTTGGCTACCATCTTGAGTTGGTCTTTTATTGCCCTCTGCCCTGTCTTGACTTTGAAGCTGTTCTGGATTCTAGTACTGTATATATTGACATTACATACAGTAGATATATGTTTGTGGACCATGAAAGATGGATTTATTCCAATACAAAATGCAAACTTTCATCTTTTAATATAGAAGCATAATAATTGTAAACTGGAAACAGCTGTTGAAACATAACGAGATAGTTAGCTAACAAGAAGTGGATGAAATGTCCCATCCACTCATATGTTACAGTTGAGCCACTACTTTTTTGATAAACATCACAGACAGATATAGTGCTGCTGCTCTCTAACTTTGATCATTTTTCCCTTCTTTGCTTTATGTTTGTTTAGTATTAGTATTACTTGGTAACTACAACACCAGTTTGAAAAGCAGGATGCTAAAAGCCCAAGGGCTCCAACAGGGAAAATAACCAGTGAGGAAAGGGAATAAGGAAATAAACTACAAGAGAAGTTCAAGAAGAATGACGACATTAAAATACTGTAATTTTTCATTTATAAACTATAAAAACTTCAAAATAACAGGAGGAAGAGAAATAAGATAGAATAGTGTGTCCGAGTGTACCCTTAAGCAAGAGAACTCTAACCCAAGACAGTGGAAGACCATGGTACAGAGGCTATGGTACTACCCAAGACCAGAGAACAAAGGTTTGATTTTGGAGTGTCCTCTCAGAGCATTTTCAACACGTAACCAAAACAAATTTTTAATATACGGAAGTAAAGTAACTTTGTGAAGGTAAGCCATGCTCTAATTTTATGTCAAGCTTATCCATAGTTAGTTGCTGCTTGTAAGGCACATTCATTTTCCTCAGGTTTCTCTGTGTAGTGGTATTTGGGGTCACCTTCACTGTGAGACAAGTTTTAGAGGAAGAAGATGAAGGCCGGAAAGCATTTTCTTGTGTCTTTGTGGGCAAGACACTTTTCTTGACACCTACGAATCTTTACAGATCTCTTCTTTCATCCTTCGCTTGGTGCGTGCAATATTAAACTTTTCCCCCAAGATCTTTATACCTATGTGTGTATGTATGGGGGAGGAACTCCCGTTATGACTGTTACCGATAATCATGCTTGTGTCAGTCCCACATGATGTAATCTGTGTGCAGTATTTTTTTCTTTAGGTATCTAATGGAATGAGGTATATACAAAATATACATTTTTCAATATTAAACTTACCCGATAATCATGTAGCTGTCAACTCCGTTGCCCGACAGAAATCTAAGGAGGGATACGCCAGCTATCACAATACTAGAAGGGGGTGTACTAACAGCGCCACCTGTGGCCAGGTACTCAAGTACTTCTTGTTGACACCTCCTCAATTATTCCTCTGTCGTGCCTCCGGCTAGACGTTCTGGGATACGCTCATGGTCTTCGAGTTTATTCTCGCTTATTTGGTGATGTATTCTCTTTGATTTACGGCTGTCGCATTACTGGAAACCTTCTGATATTAGCTAGATAGCTTTTATTTAATCAAGTTAACGAATTTTTGCTTGTTTTTTGGATCTCCCTTTGACTTCTCTTGAAAACAAAATGTCTGACATTTCGCAAGCCCCCTCCCATAGACGTTGTAGGTCTTGCAATAGACGTATTCCGAAGGTCTCGGTAGATCCTCACACCGCTTGTTCTGACTGTAGGGACAGACCCTGTCAGTTAGAAAATCGATGTGAGGAATGCGCCGGTCTTTCGGAATTGGATTTTGTCCGACTTTTAAAGTATTCTTCTAAGTTAGAGAGAATTAGAGCTAGGAGGAGTTCTTCTCACTCTTCTTTATTTTCCTCATCTCATGATCCTCTTCCTGATCCTACCCCTGTAGTGGCTACCCCCGATCCTACTGTGTGCCCTCCGCCTGATATGTCAGTGGTTTTACGTGCTATTCAGGCTTTAGGCGACAAGGTAGAGTCAGTGGTAAGTGACCATAAGTCTCTGATGGCCGAAGTGAAAGAGTTGAAGGCCAAGAGTGCAGTGGGTGAAGTTAGTGCCAGTGCTGTGACGAGTGCTAGTGTCGGTGCAGTGCCTTGTACTAGTGTTAGTGCCAGTGTGGTGCGTGGGGATTTTTCTGTGCGAGCCAGTCGTTCTCCCAGTCCGGGACCTCTTGCAAGCTCCCAAGCCCAGGGGAGAAGCAATGTCGAAGGGCATAAGGGTTCGGCAGGCCTTGTTAGGCGCACAGAATCATCCTCAGTGGTTGCGGGCGTGTCTACCACAGACCGTCACTCCCACTTGCAGACGATTGAGCCCGTCTTCCGCTCGTCCGCTGATCTTCTCTCGGGGAAGAATCGTTGGTCTCAGGTCTCTAGACCTCTTAAACGCAGAGTCCAACCCACGAGTGCTCAGCCAGGTTGCAGTCGTTGGCTCAGCTCTGACTCGCCTCAGTCTTCTAGCGATTGTACTCCGCCCAAGAGGAGTAAGGTACAACAGAGCTGCACCGGTGGTGCAACCACTGTTATGGCTTTACCTCAGTCTGCTACTGTCTCTGCTGATCCCAAGTGGTCTATGCTTCAGTCCATGCAAGCTCAGCTTTCGGACCTGATGCGTGAGTGTCGTGCTGAGAGTGCTGCACCTCCTGCACCTGTGGTGCACCTATCTCCTGCACCGGTTCAGCCTGTGCTGCACCCTCCTGCACCGGTGGTGCACCAACCTCCTGCACCCGTTCAGCCTGTGCTGCACCCTCCTGCACCGGTGGTGCACCAACCTCCTGCACCCGTTCAGCCTGTGCTGCACCCGCCTGCACCGGTGGTGCACCAACCTCCTGCACCCGTTCAGCCTTTGCTGCACCCGCCTGCACCGGTGGTGCACCAGCCTCCTGCACCGGTTCAGCCTGTGCTGCACCCGCCTGCACTCGCTGCACCCAGTCGCAGCTCCATCTGCCAGGCGTACGATGTTGAACCTCTTCCACCTGTGAGTCAGTCTGCTCAGCTGCTACACCGAGCTCTACCCGTGCACCCTGATCCTGCTACTCAGACATCTCTGCTTGCTGGAACTTTACCTTGTTCTGCACAGCCTCGATCTATTCACGCTTCACTCATACCACAGGAACAGGAACTTGCTGCACCTCCTCCTTCCACCTCTGTTGTTGTTCCTGCTCGTTCTGACTCTGCGGTTCAGCATTCGTATCCGATCCCGTCGCCTCATTCTGGGGTTGAGATTTCGGATGATGAGGAAGCACACCTTGATCCCTCTTCGGATGTGGACGACTCCAGACTCTCTCCACAGTCTCTTGATTTTCGCAAGGTCTTGGCTCTTCTCAGGGAGGTTTATCCAGACCATTTTGTCTCAGCTATACCCCGCTCTCCACCATCTGAGTTTTCGCTGGGAGTGCAACAAGCTCAGTC
This sequence comes from Palaemon carinicauda, assembly GCF_036898095.1. NCBI lineage: Eukaryota > Metazoa > Arthropoda > Malacostraca > Decapoda > Palaemonidae > Palaemon > Palaemon carinicauda. Next base: position 22,941,110 of record NC_090731.1, on the reverse strand, counting down.
TTCCTATACCAAGCTTGTCCTAGCTAGATCCTCCAAGAGGGCTTTTAGGATCCTAGGGGAATGGCTGCAGTCTAAGCAACTTCTTGGCAAGACTTCCTTCATGTTCCCTCCAACGAAGCTCACTTCGAAAGCGAGCGTTTGGTATGCCACAGGGGAAGCACCAGGCTTGGGAATACCTGCCTCTGCCCAGGCTGACTTCTCAAGTCTGGTAGACTCGCCTCGAAGATCTGCTATGAGACGCTCAAAAGTGTGTTGGACCTTTTCGGACTTGGATCACTTGCTTAAAGGAGTGTTTAGAGCGTTTGAAATGTTTAATTTTCTAGACTGGTGCCTGGGGGCCCTCAGCAAGAAAACCTCCCATACGGACAAAGATTCTGCCATGCTGTTAATGTCCTGTATGGATAAGGCCATCAGAGACGGATCGGGCGAGCTAGCGTCCTTATTCGTGTCAGGGGTTTTGAAGAAAAGGGAACAGCTGTGTTCTTTCCTTTCCGCCAGCATTACCCCTTGCCAACGTTCACAACTTCTGTTTGCTCCTCTTTCGAAGTTTATTTTTCCCGAAGAGCTCATTAAAGATTTGTCGGCTGCTTTGATTCAGAAAGACACGCACGATCTTGTGGCTTCTTCGGCTCGTAAGTCTAAGGCTTCCACCTCAGCCCCTAAGACTTACCGCTCTCCAGTGACTGATACTCCTGCGACTAGATTCATACCGCCCTTTCGTGGTAGAGCCCCCAGCCGAGGAAGCTCCCGTCCAGACTCTTACAGAGGCAAGTCCAGGAAAGGATCCAAGCCATCCAAAGGAAAACACTGACTCTCCGATTCTCCAGACGACAGTAGGAGCCAGACTCAAGACCTTCTGGCGAGCTTGGGAGATGAGAGGTGCAGACGCACAGTCTGTCAGTTGGCTGAGGTTCGGTTACAGGATTCCATTCTTCCTTCAACCACCTCTGACCACTTCGCCCATCAACCTCTCTCCCAACTACAAAGAGGAGGACAAGAGGCTAGCTTTGCACCAGGAGGTGTCGCTTCTTGTGCAGAAGAAGGCTGTGGTTGTAGTCCGGGACCATCAATCCCCGGGCTTCTACAACCGCCTCTTTCTTGTGGCCAAGAAGACAGGAGGTTGGAGACCTGTCCTGGACGTCAGCGCTCTCAACGAGTATGTCACCAAGCTGACGTTCACGATGGAGACGACCAAGTCGGTCTTAGCAGCGGTCAGACAGGAGGACTGGATGGTCTCATTGGACTTGAAAGATGCTTATTTTCACGTTCCGATTCATCCAGACTCCCAACCTTTCCTAAGATTCGTTTTCGGAAAGGTCGTCTACCAATTCCAAGCCCTGTGTTTTGGCCTAAGCACAGCTCCTATGGTCTTTACCCTTCTGATGAGGAATGTAGCCAAGTTCCTTCACTTGTCAAACATCAGAGCCTCCCTCTACCTAGACGACTGGCTGTTGAGAGCCTCCTCGAGTCGTCGTTGTCTGGAGAATCTTCATTGGACTTTAGACCTTATCAGAGACCTGGGTCTATTAGTCAATTTGGAAAAATCTCAACTCATTCCCTCACAATCCATCGTGTATCTGGGAATGGAAATTCAGAGTCAGAGTTTTCGGGCTTTTCCATCGGCCCCCAGGATAAGCCAAGCCCTAGAGTGCATCATGAGCATGCTGAAGAGGAACAGTTGCTCAGTGAGACAGTGGATGAGCCTCACAGGGACTCTCTCGTCCCTAGCCCTGTTTGTCGAGCTGGGCAGACTCCACCTCCGCCCTCTTCAATTCCACCTTGCAGCTCATTGGGACAAGAGTTCTACCCTGGAAGCAATCTCTATCCCTATCAACCAAGAGATGAAGACCACTCTCCTGTGGTGGAAGCACAACCTTCTTCTCAGAGAGGGTCTATCCTTGGCCATTCAGACCCCCAATCTTCATCTCTTCTCAGATGCATCGGACTCGGGCTGGGGTGCAACCTTGGACGGAAAGGAATGCTCCGGAATGTGGAACGAGGAACAACGATCTCTCCACATCAACTGCAAGGAACTGCTGGCAGTTCATCTAGCCCTGTTGAACTTCAAGTCCCTCCTGCTAGGCAAAGTGGTGGAGGTGAACTCGGACAACACCACAGCCTTGGCTTACATCTCCAAGCAAGGGGGGACCCATTCGAGGAGCCTTTACGAGATCGCAAGGGACCTCCTCATTTGGTCAAGAAGTCGAAACCTCTCTCTAGTCACGAGGTTCATCCAGGGCAATATGAACGTGTCAGCAGATCGTCTGAGCAGAAGGAATCAGGTCATTCCCACGGAATGGACCCTCCACAAGAGTGTGTGCAACAGACTTTGGACCTTGTGGGGTCAACCTACCATAGATCTGTTTGCCACCTCCATGACCAAGAGACTTCCTCTGTTTTGTTCTCCTGTTCCAGACCCTGCAGCAGTTCATGTGGATGCCTTTCTACTGAACTGGTCCCATCTCGACCTGTACGCATTCCCTCCGTTCAAGATAATCAACAAGGTTCTGCAGAAATTCGTCTCGCACGAAGGGACACGGCTGACGCTGGTTGCTCCCCTTTGGCCTGCAAGAGAATGGTTCACAGAGGTACTACAATGGCTAGTAGACTTCCCCAGGACTCTACCTCTAAGAGTGGACCTTCTACGTCAACCTCACGTAGACAGGTTACATCCAAACCTCCACGCTCTTCAACTGACTGCCTTCAGACTGTCGAAAGATTCGCTAGAGCTCGAGGCTTTTCGAAGGAGGCAGCCAGGGCTATTGCCAGAGCAAGGAGGGTTTCCACTCGTAGGGTCTACCAGTCTAAGTGGGAGGTCTTCCGAAGCTGGTGTAGAGCCAATTCAATATCCTCTACCAATACCTCTGTGACCCAAATAGCTGACTTCCTGCTTCATCTTAGAAATGAGAGATCCCTTTCAGCTCCTACGATTAAGGGATATAGGAGTATGTTGGCCTCAGTTCTCCGCCATAGAGGTTTGGACCTGTCTTCCAACAAGGACCTTCAAGACATTCTTAAGTCTTTTGAGACGTCTAAAGATCGTCGTCTTTCCACTCCAGGCTGGAATTTAGACGTAGTCTTAAGGTTCCTTATGACATCTAGGTTCGAACCTCTCCAGTCAGCTTCATTCAAGGACCTTACCCTCAAGACTCTTTTTCTCGTTTGCCTGGCAACAGCTAAAAGAGTCAGTGAGGTTCATGCCTTCAGCAAGAACATTGGTTTCACGACCGAGTCTGCTACATGTTCTTTCCAGCTTGGATTCCTAGCAAAGAACGAGCTTCCTTCACGTCCTTGGCCTAGATCGTTCGAGATACCTAGCCTTTCCAACATGGTAGGTAACGAACTTGAGAGAGTTCTTTGCCCTGTCAGAGCTCTCAAATATTATCTAAAGAGGTCTAAACCTCTCCGAGGACAGTCAGAAGCCTTATGGTGTGCCATCAAGAAACCCTCGAGACCCATGTCCAAGAATGGGCTTTCGTATTATATAAGGCTTCTGATCAGAGAAGCACATTCTCACTTAAAGGAGGAAGACCTTGCATTGCTGAAGGTAAGGACCCACGAAGTAAGAGCCGTAGCTACTTCGATGGCCTTTAATAAAAACCGTTCTCTGCAGAGTGTAATGGATGCAACCTATTGGAGGAGCAAGTCAGTGTTTGCATCTTTTTATCTGAAAGATGTCCAGTCTCTTTACGAGAACTGCTACACCCTGGGACCATTCGTAGCAGCGAGTGCAGTAGTAGGTGAGGGCTCAGCCACTACATTCCCTTAATCCCATAACCTTTTTAACTTTTCTCTTGAATTCTTTTGTTGTTTTTATGGTTGTTACGGTAGGCTAAGAAGCCTTCCGCATCCTTTTGATTTGGCGGGTGGTCAATTCATTCTTGAGAAGCGCCTGGGTTAAAGGTTGTGTAGAGGTCCTTTAGTAGGGGTTGCAACCCTATATACTTTAGCACCTTGGGTTGATTCAGCCTCCAAGAGGAACGCTGCGCTCAGTAAGGAAGACGAACTTAAAAAAGAGGCAGAGTAACGGTTCAATTCGACTTCCTTACCAGGTACTTATTATTTCATTTGTTATTAGAGATAACTGTTATATGAAATGTGGGGATACTTGGCTATCCTTTAATCTTGTTCACTGGTTTTCACCCACCCCCCTGGGTGCGAATCAGCTACATGATTATCGGGTAAGTTTAATATTGAAAAATGTTATTTTCATTAGTAAAATAAATTTTTGAATATACTTACCCGATAATCATGATTTAATTGACCCTCCCTTCCTCCCCATAAAGAACCAGTGGGATCGAGGAATAATTGAGGAGGTGTCAACAAGAAGTACTTGAGTACCTGGCCACAGGTGGCGCTGTTAGTACACCCCCTTCTAGTATTGTGATAGCTGGCGTATCCCTCCTTAGATTTCTGTCGGGCAACGGAGTTGACAGCTACATGATTATCGGGTAAGTATATTCAAAAATTTATTTTACTAATGAAAATAACATAACTATATATCAATGGAAAGGAAACTTATTCTGCTATAAGATCAGAAAGCTTTAAATCTGAACTCTGATAGTTTTTATGCTAAGGTGAGTTAAGGAGAGGTCTCAAAAATGGTTTGGAACTTATATTATGAATTTGTTTGTACCATGGACTTAGATTCAAAGAGCTAAGTACATATTTTTTTTTTTCTTTTTATTACAAAGCACCTCAAAGTTCTTATTGTAAGGTTCTATCAGCATTACATAGATGAAGCAATTTCAAGACATAAGTCATGATCACTTAGCTAATGAAGTTAAGGTTGCTTAAGTTTGTAGATTTAATGTAGTTGTGTTTTGTCCAACAGTTGAATGTGTTTTTTTTTTATTTGTATCTGGATTAATTATTTTGTTTCTATTCTATCGCAGATGCATTACTTGTAGCTGTTGTTGCCATCAAATATATGCCATATGTACTAGAAGCACAACTGTTTTGAGGTTTGGAGTTCTAACCAGATGTCGAAAGTGAACAAGATCTTTGGGACTTGTAAATTCATTCCATAAAACATGTGCCATGATTATTACATTAAGATAATATATCAAGTGAGTATATCAAAGTTGATACTTTATTCGTAGATGATATGTTCATTTACAATTTCCAGTAAGTTCTGAATGATTTCAGGAACTATAAAAAATAGATCTACTTCATGACAAACAATTTCATCCATTTTGCATTTACAATTTTCCATTATTCATTGACTTGTATCCCAAAGTCTTTTTATAATATTTGTTTTTTCCCTTAATTTGGAATTTGTTTCAGGAACTGTTAACTAGCACAAGGTGGTTTGCTGGTTAGTTTTAAATGCTTTTCCCAGTAACCATTTGGTCTTTTTTTCTTAATATTTCTTGAAGAGTTAAGTGTAGGTAAAGGTTTAGTATACAGTAAAGAGTCTTACAGTAATTACATTTTGTTTAAATTAGGAAAAAGTCTCTCATTTCTGCTCAAAGCCTTTATTTGTTTGTGACAAACTCATCAATTATATGAAGCCTTATTTGCACTGTCAAATAACCTCATAAGTAAAAATAAACTTCATCGCTAGAAACAATTTCTTGATCTTGAGAAAGCATTTCTGATGATCATCTTAATTTGTTGGACAAAAAATTGCAGTCTGTTACATTTCTTATTCCTGATCTTGAAATTAATCTCTGGCACCATCATTCAGTTAGTTCTTTATGCATGTTGCATAAATTTTTTCAGAAAACTGACCCATCCTTTGCATTCCGATCTTCCCAGACTAAACCATCCTGTGCATAGCATTAAGTACTTGTATGAAGTTAATTGTAACAGTCTTGCCTTCTCGATCTTAAGGTTCAACACTATACAGTATTTAGAAGTTTTATTCATAATCTTACAGTTGAATCAGTGGAATTTCAAATCTTCAAACTTGTAGCAAATGTTTTTATGTTGAACAGGTTGACATAAGTCTCTCTTCATAGTTATATATGACATCTATTTTAACGTTGTTACTGATCCTAATATGTTTTATAGATTTTATTAATTACATATAAATATAGTTTATTTCCTTATTGCCTTTCCTTTCCGGGCTACGTTCCCTGTTGGGGCTCTAGAGCTTTTAGCATCCTGCTTTTCCAACTGGAGTTTAAGTTTAGCTAGTAATGATGATAATCATCAGCATGTAGTAACTTTTCTCATTCTTTTCCATCTCTTAATTTAGGTAACTAAGAGCTAGAATTCTCTCTAATGTGTTTTGACACTGAGTTATTTGATGTTTTCTTCAATTTCTCTTAATTTGATTCATTTTCATTATTTTTATATCCAATTCTTTTTTCATACTTTTCACCCAAAAAGTTTTTGAATATTCACCAGTCACTTGAGGTTGTGTCTTGCCTTGCTGAGTGTATGCTTCCTTTTTACGTTGTACTAATTTTATTTGTAATTTCTTCTTGTGTATACAAATCTTTTGACCTTTAAAATAGGGAATGTCCTAACTGGACCAGTAACAGCTGTTGAATTTGTTAACAAGGCAGTTGACGACAGGTGGTGAGTGTGGATGAGTAGCACCTCCCACTCGCTTGTCAAGGTCTCTTCACGAGGGAAAGGATAGACAGCGCAACTGGTTTATGTCTAATTGGAGGTCAATCCACACACTGTGCCGTTTGCAAGGGCATGATTGTTCGCAATCATCCCCATGTGTTAAGCGTAAATTGTAGACTACAGTATATTTCAGTGGCCAGCCTTTGTTTTGAAGAGAAAAAGGAAGGTTAAGTACTCTTCGTCATCATCCTTAGCAACATCCACGTTGGTGCCGAAGAAGCCCTACAGCGCTTCTTTCACCATCAAGCTACAGGCCACTGAAATTACAGCATATATGGCAATTGTTTGGTCCTTGGAAAGTGCATGTCAGAAGCCAGAAAAATTTTTGATCTACATTGGATGGGTTTTTCAGGTTTTGGACAAAGGAGATAGATGTATTCCAGGAAGAGAAATTATTTCATTGGTCTTGCAAGGGTAATGAGGTTGAGAAATGTTGTTGCTTTTGTGCCTGTATTTTCATTCAGGAAGTCAAGGGGTTATCATTCTACCACTCTTGTGATATGCTTGGATCATTTATATAAAAATTGAATTTTTCAATTAAAATGAAATTTTTGATGGAAGCCTGTCAGTTTATAGTTTATAAAGTGACCCACCCCTCTTTGCCCTGCATTTTTACCTTGGTCCAAAGAATACCTTCCCTGGCAGATGGGAGGATTTTTTTTTTTTCTATTTGTGGGTGGTGTGACCATATATCAGAAGGATCTGCCGAATAGGCATTATGTGTAGTGATTGGGTTTTGTTTGAAAAATTAATTATATTTTGTAAAGATTTGATTACTGTATTTCTTTGAATTTCACCTGAGGATCATATGGCTTTCTACTGGATACTAGCTTAATGTCAACATTTATCCTGAAATTTGAAATTTTCTGTTTTCCCTCTCTTCAATAGCCTTAGCCCCCAGGTAACGTATTGTGCATATAGGCTATGATGGTCTTGAGATTGATGTCATAAAAGTTTGTGGCAGGCATAACCACTTTTATTTATGTTCCATCTATCAGAATCCAGACTTGGATGAGTCTATATTCTATTTTCTTCTTACCACTATGTTATCATTATTATTATTATTATTATTATTATTATTACTTGCTAAGCTACAACCCTAATTGGAAAAGCAGGATGCTATAAGCCCAGGGGCTCCAACAGGGAAAATAGGAAAGGAAACAAAGAAAAATAAGATATTTTAAGATGAGCAATGAAATACTGTAAAAATAAATTTGTTCCGTAACCGAAATACAAACCACGCTATTTACATAGGGTTTACCTTTCGGCGTAGCTGAAATGGCGAGCCATTAGAATTTAACGAGGGTGTATTACTCCCGCGCCAGTTAGCAAGGGGGTAGGGGAGTAGTAGCTAGCTACCCCTCTCCCCCTCACACACCGGTGAACTGCTTCACTTCACTTTTGGCTCGGACAATGAACAGACGTCTCTGTCCCGTCCTCGCATGGCAGCCATTAATGTTTTGTCTTACTTAATTACTTACTTTTCTTATACTTAATATATATGTAAACATTCTTATGTTTATGTATATATTTGAGTATAGAAATACAGTAAGTTTCCTTTTCAGTGTTTGTGCTGTGTGTGTGTAGGAAGTCCACTCATTGTACGACAACTTCTCCGTGTGGTCTCAGGCCACCACGGTGACTTTTCATGGGTCGCGATCTCTCCCTTGGTCCTTCGGTCTCCCTTCGGCGGGCACCGTGGGGAATCGTCATCGCTGGACTTATTTATTTATCTGTTTCTCCGCTGTTCCTCCTTCTCTACGGGAACTTGGTCTTTCAGCGTAGGGAACTTGGGAGTTTAGTTTGACTACGGTCTCTCTCTCTCTCCTTGAGGTCGTTCACCCTTTTATTACTACTACGTATTACGGTAGCTTCCTTCCCGTTGCGGGATGAGTTGCTACTCCGTTTATTTTGTCTCAATTATTTTTTAATTAAATCTAATTGTATTTGTTAACTTTTCAGCTCTGTGTAGAACGCTTCCCTTCGGGGCTCATTCGTTCTTACTATTAGTGAACATTCTTAGATGAATTACATATTTATAATTGTTATAATTCTGTTTGTTACAGTTCTCCGCCTTCCCCCCCTTCCCGTGAGTGTCGGTGGGGGAGGAGGGCACATTCCTGTGCGTAATTCTTATGTTCTTTTCCCGCAGGGGTTTCCTCTTCGGAGTTTCCCCGGGGGCATTGATGTTAACTAATTGTTTTATTTTCACAGTTAACGATCTAGTTTTTCGTTTGCCCAATGTGCCAACGAAGCAGAGCTGTCCTGTTGGGGCCTGGGGAGTCTGCTGTTGCCGCCTCCTCTACGACTTCATTATGGGCGTGTTCCCTTCTCCTAGAAGTTCTCCCGTGACAACTGTCAGCTCCTTAGTTCATTTAGAACGCTCAGGAGGTTCGCCTTCTTGGGTGGGTAACTTCCCTTCTGAGGGAGGTTCCCTTCCCAGGTATGAGTTTTTTCCCCTTCAGGGGGGCCAACTTCTCTTACCTTATATTTTCTGGTCCTCGGGCGGTTATGCTCTTGGTGCTGAGCGACCGCTTTTGTAACCATGCTCAAGGGGCTGAGCGGTTGCAAGGCCGGACCATGGTGTTCGTGCGATTATGTTCTTGGTGCTGAGCAGTCGCACTTGCAGCTACGCTCAAGGGGCTGAGCGGCTGCAGGAGCTCCTCATCGGAGGTTGCTCTTTATGGTCAGCTTGCTGATCCAACGGTCCTAGGGATCTTCTTCAGTTCTTCCTGTCTCTTCTACGAAGTGTTTACCTCTCTTGTTCGCGAGAGAGGACACTCATAGAGACTCCTCTTCGGAGGACTCACCTGCTGTTGTTACTGAAGGCTCAGTTTCTCCCTCCGAATATCCTTCGAGGGGGCAGCTGAGTCCAACGGTCTCTCCTGCGAGTGTCTCTCCCCCTCGGGGGAGTTCACTAACAGAGACTCCTCTTCGGAGGACTGATGATGGTGCTCCTGTCCGTGGTCGTCTTCATTTTCAGCCGCAGAGGATCCTCCTCGACGAGAACAGACCGTTGCAGCTGCTTCGGTTCTCCTGCCAGATCTTCTTGTCTTCCTTCTCCGTTCCTGGACGCAGAAGCGTTGTGGGCGCCGCTCCTCCCCGTTTTCCAAACGGGCACCGGTCCCTTCGGGGCAAAGGGCTTATCTCACGGTGTGAGTAAGTTCTTTTTGTGCCAGGTTTTACCTGTGCACCTCGTTCTCCTGCACGCTCGCGCACAGTAGTTCGCAAATGCTCTCCTGCTGTGGACCAGACTTCTGCTGAATCAACACTCCAGCGACCTCCTGTAGCTGAGTCTCGCCGTAGATCTCCTGATCGCCAACTCTTCTGAGACCTTCTGTGCGGCTACGCGCCATGTGCACCTACGGTCTCCTGAACGCCCATGATCGCCTGCTCGCCGGCGCACATCTGATCGCCCTTTTCTGATGTGCGTAATGTGCGCTAACGTTCGCCCTCGTGCCCACGATCTCCGGATCTGGGTGCAGGCAGGGAGATTATTTCTTCACTGAACTCCACGTTCACCTGCTCCCCAGTGCGCATCTGCGCCCACGCGCCCACGATCTTCGGTTCTGGGCGCAGGCAAGTAATTTATTCCTTCACCTCCTCGCCGATGATCTCTCTGGTTCTGCACCCTCGCCGATATCGTCTGGCCGCACATATCTTCTGGCCACGCAACTACGCTCCTACGATCTCCTGGTTCCTGCCTCGTCACACGCAGTTCAAGAAGTTCCTACGCTAGCGCACAGGCGCTCACAAGTTCTTTTGGACTCGCAGCGCCCTTCTGAAGTTTCGCGGCAAACGCGCCCACGCTCGGTTCCAGTTCCAGCGCGCCAACGCGCCAGCACGCTTCCACTTCACACCGCGCCGCCCCGAAGACACCTCACAGGCTCCCCTGGGCTCTCCTTACGTGCCAGCGATCTCCTACGCGCCTGCGCGCAAGCGTTTTCAACGCGCCAACGCTTCAATCGTCTTAGGTTTCCTACGCGCCCACGCGTTAACTCTCCTGTACGCGATCGGTCGCTACGCATTACCGCTCGCCATCACTTGGCAACGCGCCATCGCGCCATCGCGCCTTCGCCCGCCTACGCACCTTCGCCCGCCTACGAGCCATCGCTCGTCAGCACGCCATCGCCCGCCTACGCGCTATCAGTCTCCCGGCCTCCTGTGCTCGCCCTTACGACCGCGCGAGCGCCCATGTTCGCCCGCGCGCGAACCAACGGTTTTCCATCGCGCGAGAGTCAGCGCGATTCCCGCCAGTAAGCCATCGCTCACCAACGCGCCATCGCTCGCCTACGCACCATCGCTCGCCTACGCACCATCGCTCGCCTTCGCACCATCGGATTCCGACCGCCAGCGCTCGCCCCCACCTGCGCGCCCTCGCGCATTTTCGACTGCGAGCTCTCGCGCCCACGTGCCTGCACTCCCGCGCGCGGGCGCACCTACGTTCGCCCACGCGCGAACCAACGATTTACCTTCGCGCGAGCGCCAGGGCGATTTCGACCGCGATTCCCGTCGGGTTTTCGCAACACGGACAACCTGGAGCGCGTCCTTCCAGATCACGATCTTCACCCCGTAAACGCAGAGCGTGGCACTTGCAAGAGCAGGAAGAATCTTCAGAGAGGTCTGGACAACATTCTTCTCCTTCTTTTCAGAACCTGGTTTAGCCCTTCCTCTCCACCATTCTGTGGAAGGGGCTTACCAGGGAGTTTTTCTCTCAAGAAATTCTCCACCCGGCAGGTGACTTTCTCGTTTTCGGAGATCTTAAGCCAGGAGAAAGCCCCAAAGTGTGTCATGCGGGCCACTTCGTAGCTGGTCGTCCGGCTTGTATCTCTGGGCATCCTGTTGGGATCCGAGAATTTGTCCAAGGAGAGCTCCAGGAAGGCCATGGAAACTTTCCTCCTCTCGGACACGAACACCATCGCTACCCGGCCCACCAAGTTTCGAACTTGCGGTCAAACTCGATGTTGAAGCATTGAGATGCAGTGACCGAGATGTTCCTCTCGGAAGTCCCAACCATGGATGTCGGCAAGCTCAGTCACTCTTCCACCCTTGGAAAGACCTTGGTTTGAGCCCAAGGACGGGGAACGTACAGCTGAGAGGTGGAGAAAGTCGAATCACGATTCGCTCCTCCAAAGGCGCTTACATCCAGACCCTACAAGCCTCCAGCGCCTCAACAACAACAACCTCGTCAGCCTAGGACATCGGAACCGGCCCCCGGCAGCTAAGACAAGGTGTCTAAACAGCACCCCCCTCCTGTCAGAGACAAGAAGGGCGGAAGTCCTCCTGGTGAGGCAATAATCCTGAGGGAGCGGCCGAGGCCGCAAACGCTAGGATTGGCAACCCCCCTGCATGGTCCCCTGTAGGGGGATGCCTAAGGTTGCGCGCTTAGGTGGCAACAACTCTGGGCCGATTCCTGCACGATCTCCGTGATCAGCCAAGGATATCGCGTCCCGTTCTTTACATCTCTACCTCCATTGACAGCGAATCCAGCGTCGCCGAGCTCCTATCCCATGGGTTCGGCAAAGGGTCTAGCCCTTCGGGCAGGAATCGAGACTATGCTCTAGAAGTATGCTCTCCATAAGGTCATCGACGGCTCCCCCCCCCCCGGCTTCTTCAGTCGACTCTTTCTTGTAAGAAAGCGTCGGAAGACTAGAAACCTGTCTCGACCTCTCAGCCCTAAACAAGTTTGTCGAACAAACTTCGTTCAGCGTGGAACAGCAGAGTCAATCAGGCTTGTAGTGAGACCACAAGACTTCATGTGCACACTAGTCCGTCTTCCAGGAAGTACTTGAAATTCAGCCTAGACAACAAGTTATACCAGTTCAAGGTGCTGCGTTTCGATCTCTCCACAGCACCTCAGGTGCCCACCTGAATGTTCACCCTGTTATCTTCATGGCCACACAGGAGCGGTATCCGTCTCCTTTGCTTTCTGGATGACTGACTAACCCAGGCAGTTTCAGGATCGACCCTTCTTCGACACCGAGACGAGCTTCTGGGACTTTGCCAAGATCTAAGGGTCATGGTAATTCTCAAGAAGTCTTCTCTGCTTCCATCTCAACAACTGGTATATCTAGGCGTGATTGCGGGCGAACCCGCCAATCCAGATATTGAGAGTAGCCTGGGCTGTGTCCTTTTCAAGTTGGGTGCTCTGAAAGAGAACAGACTATTAGCGAGGAATATTTGTGCCAAAGAAAAAGTGGAGAAGTCCAAGGACTTCGTAGGCACGAAGTGAAAGGCATGCGGGAAGTCCAGAGGACTGGGGCCTTAAAATAATAATATGATTAAAATAAACAATCAAAATTTATTATAACTCCCCACAAGTCTGTATTAATGTAAATGCACTCACCGAGTCAGATGTTAGAGTGGAGGTCATTTTGTAGCCGACTACACAATTATCCGGATGCCAAACAGCTAGGTCATCCACTTGAACAGAACAGTGAGCGTGCGAACGACATACATCATGGCCGCAGGGTTGTTGGAGGACAGCGGCACATGCCGTCAACAGTGGAGTCCGACATCTTGAGGTAAATCCAGAAAAAAACAGCGAAATTCACACACTAAGGCAAAATAAGGCTTAAATAGCGCGTGCTATAAAAGGAGAGACGTCACTGGCGTGGGATTGCTAGTATTAGTAGGATGTTGAACGGCACCTCGCTGTTCGGGGATATTGACAGGAGATATCTAAATGGTGCAAAGCCTCTGGTTGTGATTAATTCACGCCCCAGTAGTATACCGACACCTTATTAAGGTAAGCGAGCTGGGTTCAACCTAGCATTCCTATACAAATTTTTCTCTGGTAAATTTATAGCAGTTTTTACCTTAGAAATGATGTAAAAGGAGCTATTTCACTGGGCGGCACGGGTCGGAGCCCACAAATAGATTTTTCCTACGTCAAAATCCCTTATCTAGGCGTGATTTTAGACTCCAATCTCCAAGCCTTCCCATCAGATGACAGGATAGCAAGGCTGAGGAAAGTCGCAGAACCTTTCCTCAGACGAGGAGAGCTTCCAGCCCAACCTTGGTTACGCCTCCTAGGTCACTTTTCCTCCTTGGCCAGGCTAGTTCCAACGGCCGCCTCAGGATGAGATCCCTGCTTTGGCGGCCTAAGTCCCGGTGGAATCAAGACAACGATTCCCCGAACATTCTGGTCCCTTTTGGGACCTGCAGTGGTAGTTGGCCTACGGGAACCTTTATAAGGGAATGGATCTTCTCGTCCTTCCCCCGCATTTGATGCTGTTCTTGGACTCGTCAAAACAATGGGGGGGGGGGGGGGCACGTTCTGAATCAGGCTTATGGTCGGAACCAGAAGGGTCTTTTTACTGGCCAGGCAGTACTACGTTGGATCCTTTCTCTGGTTACGGTTCATTTTCCCTTTGCCTACACACACACACTGAATAGTCTGGTCTATTCATTACATAATCTCCTCTATCCTCATACACCTGACAACACTGACATAACCAAACAATTCTTCTTCACCCAAGGGGCTACTGCATTGTAATTGTTCAGTGGCCACTTTCCTCTTGGTAAGGGTAGAAGAAACTCTTTAGCTATGGTAAGCAGCTCTTCTTGGAGAAGGACACTCCAAAATCAAACCATTGTTCTCTAGTCTTGGGTAGTGCCATAACCTATGTACCATGGTCTTCCACTGCCTTGGTTTAGAGTTCTCTTGCTTGAGGGTACACTCGAGCACACTCTTCTGTCTTATTTCTTTTCCTATTGTTTTGTTAAAGTTTTTATAGTTTATTTAGGAAATATTTATTTTAATGTTGTTACTCTTCCTGAAATATTTTATTTTCCTTTTTTCCTTTCGTCACTGAGCTATTTTCCCTGTTGGGGCCTCTGGGCTTATAGCATCCTGCTTTTCCAACTAGGGTTGTAGCTTAGCAAGTAATAATAATAATAATAATAATAGGAATGAAGGCGTATTCTGGCCCTTCAACACCTCCAACAGACCCTGGCGAGTCACTCCGTGAACGTCAACTTTGTCATCTTGCAGTAGAGGTACTGAGATGAACCGAAGTCCACTCAATACCCTATCGGCTCGCTTCATTCCGGACAAAGGAATGTGCTCTCCGTCAGTCTGAGCAGGGCCTCACAGATAGAGAGTACCGAGTGGTCTTCCCCCCCCCCTCCCCCGGTAGCCAACAAGTCCTGACCTTGTGGACCTGTTTGCGACAGCCTTGAATTTTCAAGCTGCCGCTGTACTACTCCCAGTCCCAGACCCCAAGGCACTCTGGTAAGATGCCTTCCTACACGGTGGGACAACATCGACGTCAACGTCTTCCCACCGTTCTGTCTGTTGAGAAGGGGGCTCAACAAGACCAGACTATCGGTCAACCTGTCGATGACTCTGATAGCTCCGCTGCGGCGTCATGCAGAGTGGTTCCCGGACCTTCTGCATCTCCTGACGGAACTCCTGAGAGATCGTCTCCCACGACACGAGCTACTCAAACAACCACACTGCAACATCTACCACAAGCCATAGCATCGCTTCGGCTTCACGCCTGGAGACCATCCAGCATCTCCTCACAGAGAAAGGCGTTCCCCAACAAGTTGTGGAGCGGATGTCTCGACACCTGCGGAAGTCATCCGCAGGGGTCTACCAGGCGAAGTGAGAGTCTTCTGTGGTTGATGTCGTGGGAGCGGTACCTCTCCCCTTGATGCCACTATTCCAGCATAGCGGAGTTATTGTATATCGGTGGGAGGAAATGCACCTTTCTCTCTCGGCGGTGGAAGCCTATCGCTCAGCCTTAAGCCTGGCCTTCAGGCTGAAAGGAATAGACATTTCCTCCTCGCTGGATCTTTCTTCGCTCATACGAAACTACAAACTTACCTGCCCCCAGTCGGAAGTGAGACCTCCTCCATGGAACATGGTTCGGGCTCTTAGGGCTCTTAAGAGATCTCCTTGCGAACCATTACGCCAGGCTTCTGATCGTCACCGGTCTTGGAAGACGGTGCTCCTGCTCGCTCTGGCCTCGGCCATTCAAGAGGATAGGTGGAGGTAACGTTCAGGTTCGTCCCGGAGTTGGTTACTAGACTCAAAATCTGGGAATCCCGGACCTTCGGTCGACTCCTCCAGGATTTCGAGTCTCCGTTCTGTAACAGATGACCCAGACCTTCTCCAACTATGCCCAGTAAGGAGTCGGAGGGGTTACCTTAAAGAACAGCTGCAGTTCGTCCTCACGTGCAAGCCCTGTTTGCGAGCATAAGGAGGACGGAGAGGAGGGTCATCAAGAATGCCTTTTCAGCCTGGACTCAAAGGGTCATCCATCACGCCCTGAATCCAGATCCTCCTCCGTCACGTCGCCTTAGAGCACACGATGTCAGAGGCATCGCAGCGTCCCTGGCCTTCGAGAGAAACTACTCTGTGACGCAGGTGCTACAAGCTGGAGTCTGGAAGCGTCTAACGACCTTCACAGCCCACTACCTGCAGGACGTGACCCACAGGAGCCTCGATATGTTTTCTATCGGCCCTGTGGTGGCTACACAACAGCTGGTCTAACCTCAGGCTCCTTTATGGACAGGTAGCAGAAGGTTGAGGGCATTGTTATCCGGTTTTAGACTGCATGAATGAAAGAAGTATGTCTGGGTTACTTCTTTCTTCATCCTCCCCTCTCTTGGGGAAAGCAATATCCTGGGTTCTCTGTATAGCTGACCTCAAACCTCTGCAGGTAAACCATGCTTCCTTGTGTTCCTAGTATTAAGTTAATACTGTCGCGTCCCCCATACCCTGACGAGGTGGTATTTGGAACGTCTTAGCCTAGAATTCCAGCTAAAGGACTTCAGGTCGACTTCCTAGGACAAGTCACACTTCTTCCCTCCACACACAAGCTTATGTAGGCCGCACGTTTCTTGCGTAGCAAGAAACTTGCGAGGTGCAGGGACTCTTTTTCTCGAGTGCTGCTCACTCGGATTCTGAGTCCCCGGGTAAGCCAAAGCCAGTAAGGCTGGGGACTTTCCACCCTTCCTAAGGGTAAGTCACCCTATGTAAATAGCGTGGTTTTTATTTCGGTTACGGAACAAATGACAAATTCGGAGATAATTTGTATTTTTCCTAACCATACAAACCTTAGCTATTTACACATATTTGCCCGCCAGCCCTGTCCCCCAAGGCAAGTCCTACCTCTAAGTAAAGTGAAGCAGTTCACCGGTGTGTGAGGGGGGGGAGGGGTAGCTAGCTACCACTCCCCTACCCCCTTGCTAACTAGCGCGGGGGTAATACACCCTCGTTAAATTCTAATGGCTCGCCATTTCAGCTACGCTAAAAGGTAAACCCTATGTAAATAGCTAAGGTTTGTATGGTTAGGTAAAATACAAATTATCTTCGAATTTGTCATATATCCTATATAAACTATAAAAACTTTAACAAAATTAGAGGAAGAGAAATAAGATAGAATAGTGTTCCCGAGTGTACTCTCAAGCAAGAGAACACTAACCCAAGACAGTGGAAGACCATGGTACAGAGGCTATGGCACTATCCAAGATAAGAGAACAATGGTTTGATTTTGGAGTGCCCTTTTCCTAGAAGAGCTGCTTACCATAGCTAAAGAGTCTCTTCTACCCTTACAAAGAGAAAAGTGGCCACTGAACAATTACAGTGCAGTAAGAAGAATTGTTTGGTAATCTGCGTTGTCAGGTGTATGAGGACAGAAGAGGATGTGTAAGGAATAGGACAGACTATTCGGTGTATGTGTTGGGCAAAGGGAAAATGTACCGTAACCAGAGAGAAGGACCCAATATATACTATTGTCTGTCCAGTCAAAAGACTCCATAACTCTAGCAGTAGTATCTCAACGGGTGGCTGGTGCCCTAGCCAACCTACTACCTTTGGCTAAGATACAAGATGATAGAGAAGCATCTTTAGTACGTCTTGATTATGTCAATGATCACCATAGGAAGTGGTTAAATTCTGCTTAAGAGCCTTGGATTTTGCCCCTGAACCAGAATATAAGCAAATCTTAAGTGAGAGTACTCACACATTTGGTAACTGCTTATGTTAAAATAACTAAGGTTGGTCCTCCAATTGGGACGTCTAATCATGCCTTAGTTTCAATATTCATTTATGTTTATGACTGAGCACCCTGTCTCTGATGTGTTTTGTTCATATAAGATACTGTACTGTATATATAAAATCATCTCAAGATGATTGGGATTACCTTTTGAGTGATCTTCTGCATTTGATTTGGTCATAATTGTAGAAGGGTTGAGCCTGTTGTTCTCTTGAATGAGAATCCGATCATCATAATTGTATGGCATATCCCTTCTCGTGTGTTAGAATAGGGAGAGAAACAAACCCTGATTCAGTGATGATTGTAGATGCAATGATTTAGAGATATAGAAGGCTTATCATCATTGTAAGGGTAACAGATCAGATTTTATTTTGAATAACTATACTGTACTCTGCTAAAAGCTGTAACTCAGAGAGTTTATGCTTCAACAGAAAAGGAATGCAGTTTGACCATTAAAAAAACCTCTATGGTACTAACTTTAAACATAAATGGTGGGCTACTCTTACATCTGTACTCTTTGGTGTAGACTTAAACAGTCCCACCTTTATTTAAACCAGATAGTTTAGTTTCCTAGTGTCCAAAGAAGGTAACCCTTTTGGCTGGTGCATTTAACAGTAAGCAGAGTACTCTACTGTAATGAGAAACTGGATCTTCCTCATACATGTACATGTTTTCGTGATGCTGAACCAACTAATTTAGCTTTTCAGTCCTGTGCAATTATAACACCTTGATGCTTATGAAGCTGTAGACCCATTTGGTATTTTTCTATAGGTTTTTTTTTTTTTTATAAAGACCGCAGATTTATTAGCTCCTACTTAATCTGTCAATTTTTGCAAGTTAGCAAGACCGATGCTCTTTTTGCACTTGAAAAATTAGTAATGTTACTCCATTAGGTACAAGTGTTTCTGGTAGCTCTAGCCATGCTGATTACTGCTCAATTTTTATAACTCCCATACTGTATTATCTAAAAAAAATTTTAACATCTTTTGCAAAATGTCTGAATAGGTTTGCTGAAGGTAATTCCAATTTAGCTTTTGCAAGGGCTTTGGAGCATATGATGTATCTATTAATTTCCAGTGATGTACAGAATTCCTGTTGGAGGAGTCTCTTTGTTTGGCTGTAGGTGTTTCCTGGGAAATAAAGGTCCCAAACATTTTATTTTCGTTGATGGTTCCCATGATGGCTGGGGCATGACCATGGATGATCTTCACTTGTCAGGAATGTGGTCAGAAAGGGAGTTGGCCCTTCACATAAATTGAGACTCAGCTGGTGATGAGGTAGTTAGTGGCAGTTTTTTCAGACAGATTCAGGAGCAGGGGGCACCAGGACGGAGTCCTTGTTCCACATAGCAGTAGTACTATTGTCTTGGACAGACCCAAGGGGAGTCCTTCTCCTACCACTGTTTATACCAGGGAAGTTGAATGTCCTAGCCAATCATTTAAGTAGAAAACTACATGTACTTCAAAATGACTAGTCTCTCCATCATTTAGTGTTTCAAGAGATTCAGAGTTATTAGGAAGACCAAATGTGGTCATGTTTGCAGCCTTCCTCAGTAAGAAATGGAGATTTTTACTCTCCAGTTATGGATTACATGACTTGGTAAGTGGATGCCTTGATATAGGACTGGTTGAACTTTGATCTTTTTGCATTTCTGCTGTTCTTGATGTTTCTGGCAGTGATAAACTAGTTCAGGGTATCTTCAAACAGCAGGTTGATGCTGGTGGGTCCCTTTTGCCCTTAGAAAGAGGGGTTTACTGTGTGCTGTTTGTTGTTTGATTGCCCGAGGAGTATGCCTTGCAGGACCAATCTTCTCAGACAACCACTTTCAAGAGTTATTCACCCAAGCCCCCACATGCTTCATCTAGCTACATGGAGACTGTTCACCCTTTCTTCGGAGAAAAGGGCTTTAT
Source organism: Palaemon carinicauda (assembly GCF_036898095.1). Taxonomy (NCBI): domain Eukaryota; kingdom Metazoa; phylum Arthropoda; class Malacostraca; order Decapoda; family Palaemonidae; genus Palaemon; species Palaemon carinicauda. The sequence continues at coordinate 22,921,609 of NC_090731.1, read as the reverse complement.
AGGCCCGATCTACTGTACTTTGAATTCTAAGAGAAAGTTCACCAATGATTTGTATCAGAGAGAGTGATGTATAGCACATATTTTGGTTGGTGCAGGTCCAAGAATGTCTAGTAACTAGGACTAGTTTTTATGATACTGTATTGTCAACTTTTTGCATTTAATATTTTATGAGTGGAAATTATGTTTTGTCTTTTTAGGGCTATAGGTCCATGCTTGATATTATTGTCAGACATTTTGAGTTGGGTTTATCCTTTGTAAGTGTTATTGCAAATGTATTCAGGTCTTTTGCAATTGAGTCCCCTCCAGTTGTCAGGTCTATTTATTGGAATTTAGATGCAGTGTTACAGTATTTGAAGAGCTCGTGTTTAGAACCTTTGGAAGGTCTCTCTTTAAAGGATGTTACGACCAAAATTGTTTTGTTTTAGCATCATCTTTAGTTGAGTATATCAGCGAGTTACTAGCTCTTTGCAAGAATGTGTGATTTTGTTTTGATAAAATTGTTTTGTCTCACCTGCCTATATTATGCATTTTTTCAGTGTTCCTTCATTAGGGAAAAAGGTGGGTTGTGCGTCCATTGTTTGAATAGGGCCATTAAGTTTTATTTTGACAAGGCTGAAAGCAATAGAGTAAAGGTTCTTAATTTGTTTAGGAGGCCTAGGGTTCCAGGGTATGTTCTCTCCGTGAATTTTGTCCTTTCTTATTAGTTATTAAATATTTAAAGCTCACAGGGAATGGATTTTGGTCAGGTAATGGACTTAGAGGTTTGGGTTAATGATATCAGTGTAGCTACTTCCCGTAATTTATTTTTTAAATCATTCTTTAGATAGAGTAATGGTAGCAGCTCAGTAGCATCATCAAGTTGGTTTTCACTCAAAACTGTTTAAAAGAAGCCATGTTTTCTCATGAGAATTACTACTGTTGAGTGCTGTGGTATCTGCATGTGATGGCCTAGTAGAAAGTGTGTACTGTATTCTGGGCTAATTTGTTTTTTAATATATTCCTTAAAATTTTGTTAGGTATTGGGTTTCGACTTTCATTAGGCTCTTTTCCTCTCTAACACAAATTTTTTAAGAGTAGAGTTCAGCTATATGAACCTTAGATGATATTCATAGAAATAACAGGCCAGTTCTGTATGAGTCGAGCTTGACTCATTGGGCTGTTTAATCTCCTCCCTTTTGAATTCCATAGAAATAACAGAATTTTTTATAATAGAATTAATTATGTCTGACTCTCATATGAGGATCATATCATTCCTCTCTGCATCCCCACTAACTAGTGATGTTAGGAGGCTTTTGAACAATTTTTGATTCCGTTGACTGAAATGACCTACCTAAGGTGTTTTGATTGTCATACTCTGGTGTATAGGCGCAATATATTGCAATTTGGGCCAGGCTATTGAAGTGATAGAAAATAAGAAATTTTAAGATAGACATTGACAATAAGAGGGCTTCAAGTTGGAAGTTATATGAAGCTGTGGGTGGTGTAGAAATGATTAATTTCATTATTGAAATTTAGATTTGCATGACTTTGTAAAAGTTGTTAGGTGATGATATTTTTATGAATTTTTGTGTGTATTTTCCTTTTATGTGACCAATACTTATTTTTTACGGTTCCCATCGGTGGATGCTCGGCCTTCCAAATGGCTTACTGTATCCCAGTTCCTGATCGTCCTGCCAGCTGACCTACCGATCTACCAGCGCAACCTTGCGCTGCAACGAAGTCCTTTGGACTTCGGTCCTGGACTCTTAACGCAGACCTGCTTAACGGTCCCCATCGATGGATGCTTTCCCTTTTTTAAAGGGCACATCCCAGTTCCTGATCGTCCTGCCATTGGTCATCCTACCAGCTGACCTGCCAACCTACTAGCACTACCTTCGCGTGCGCGCTCTCCGACAGTCTTACGCGTGCGAGCGCCAACGATCTTCCGTGCGAGGGTGCCAATGGTCTCCCAGGCAATAGTCTTGCACGCACGCGCCGATAGTCTTCCACTCGAGCGCGCCGGCAATCTTCCATGCACGGGCGGCGATGGTCTCCCACACGCGCCCCGATGATTTTCCGCACGCGCGCCAATAGTCTTGCGCACGTGCACCAACGATCTTCCGCGCGGATGTCTATGGCCTCCCGCGGGCGCCCGCCGATGATTTTCGGCACGCTCCAATGCTTTTGTGCGCTCCGACGATTTTCCGCACACGCGCCAACAGTCTTCTGCTCGCGCACGCCGACGATTTTCCGCGCGCACGCCGACGATCTTCCACGCGCGGGCGCCGATAGCCTCCCGCGTGCGTGCCAATGATTTTCAAAGCGCGCAAGCGCCAATGCTCTTGCACGTGTGCCAATAATCTTGCACCCGCGCGTGGCAACAGTTCCGTGCTCGTGGGCCGACTTTCATTCGCTTGTGGGCTCCTAGGGTCTCCCGCTCGCGCACCAACTGTATTGAGCGCGTGTGCGCCGACTCTCTTCTACACGCGGGCGCCGATGGTCTCCTGCACGCGCGCCAACAGTTTTGCGGGCACGTGAAGCTCACCTACAGTCTACCCGACGACCTTCGCACGTGCACACTCCAATAATCTTGAGTGCGCGCACGCAGCCGTCCGCACGCACCGACGGTCTTCTGCTTGTGGACACGTAGTACTCTCACGCACGCACCAATGCTCCTACCCTTGCGCAACCAGTCACGCTTCGGCGCATTCTAAGGAGAATGCACAAAACTACACAGTGCCTTACTGCGCGCCAGTGCTCTTCCTCACTTTCCTGTGCCCTCCTCCACAGTTACGGTCCCGGATCCAATGCGCCAGCTCTTGCCAAAGAATCAAGGCTCGAAGATCCAATGCACCAGCGCTTGCCTGCTCTCCAGGCAGATATTAAGCACCAGCATCATCTCGTGTGCCATCGCTCCAGACTCGCCTACACACTCGCACAATTGTCAGTAAAAAGGAATAAAACTTTTTGGACAGGTCACCATTGCCCCATTCCTCCCTGCAAACACATAAACATTGCCTCCGGGAAAAGAGGAATAAGGCTTCACAGAAGGATTCAAGATCCTAAAGATTCCATCCTACAAGGGAATTGAAACGGGGAATCCTTGGTCCCTGTCTCTTCTGAAGTTTCTTTTTCCTTGACAGACCTTCGTCAGCAAACAGGAAAGCATCAACAGACTGATCTCTAGATCACTGTTTGCTGATGGCTAGTTCATAGTTTACTGATCGCTAAGTCGCCGATCACCAGATCGCCAATTGCTAGCTCAATGCTGATCTTTGACCTCTAGTCCCTCCAATGACTAACGATCTCCAATTGCCAGCGTTTCCAATCACCGATTGCTAGTCAATAACCAGTCATCAGCTTGCTGATCACTAGATCACCGATGGGCAGCTCATCTTTCTTCGATCATTGAACTCAGCTCGCTGATCTCTGACCAGCCCATCTTCAGCTTGCTCATCTCTGACCAAACAGGGGGGACCATAATCAGCTTGCTGATCTCGAACTCACCATCGGCTCACAGACCACCGATTCATCGGTCATCGGCAATTTGCCAGCAGTTCATGACTGGAACGTACTAGTCAACCGTTTCCTGTAGTTCCTAGATCAGAAGGTATACAACATACTTATCGCTACTGGCCGTTCGCCATCACACTAAAGTGATCGGCAAACGTTCGACAACCCTCATCAACGGCTTGCCGACAGGGAACCACTTGCGATCACTCTCCAACTGCACAGTAACCACGATACCCAACGGTTAACCATTGATTAACATTCGCCAGATTGATTCTATTCTAAGGAATAGCATCAATACCATCAGGGCGCATGGTAAGGCTAAGCGTTGCCTTCCTTTTAAAGAAATTCTCTCTCAGAGAAGAATTCTTACACTGGGTATCGCGCCTGATCCTTTACGACGCGAGTCAAGACTCCAGTGTCGACAATCTTCCATGCAAAAGGATCACCAAGGAGCTGTCCCTTTGGGTCGATGTCCACACCATGTTGGAGTTCGAACAAGTTCTAAGACCTCAGGTCATCATTTGCACACTGGACCTAAAGGACACTTACTCCCAGGTCCAAACCATCCATCTAGGAAGGTTGGAAGATTCAGTCTAGACAAACAAGAAACTCCAGTTCAAGGCACTGTGCTTCGGTCTTTCCACCACACCCATCCTGGTCTCACAGGATCGGCTTCTGTCTCTTCTCTCTCTGGACGACTGACTGACCTTAGCAGACTCACTGGCAACCTTGCATTAACACTGGAACTTCTGAAGTCTTTTTTACCAAGATCCAGTGATCAGGGTAAACCTACGGAAGTCTTCCCTACTTCCCTCCCAGGAGACTGGTGTATCTGGGAATGATTCTAAACACCAATCTCAAAAAAAAACCTTCTCGAAACAAGAACGACTTCCATTCCAAGAGACTTGAGTCAGAAAAAAGAAGAAAGGAGGGACCATAGTGCTGCACCACGACCTCAGCCCTCTGGACAGAGCCCGAAGGTACCCTCACTTAAATCTCTTAAGAGATAAAGGCCAACTTTCCGGTCCTTCAGAAGCCTCATCGGTTCCTAACAGACCACTCAGTGATGTGATGGACGACACACCACACACCACATAGAGACTCGCATCGACAAGCAAGAAGGAACTTGCTTGTAGCCTCTTCCCATCAAATACCCTGTAGTATAAACACTAAGATGGGCCAAAGTCCGTTCGGTACCACTATTCAGCCCACTTCATTCCAAACTTGAAGAACGTGCTCGCCGACAATCTGTGCACAGCATCTCAGATAAGGTATACCGAATGGACTTTGGATCGCCATGTAGCCAACAAAGTCCCGACTTTACGAGGTCCTCCAACTAGGGGGTCTGTTCGCAACGCTCCTGAATCTCAGGCTACCGTTGCTCACCAGCCCTAGACCCCAAGGCTCTCTGGCAACAACGGTGGGTACAACAATGACGTTTACGTATCATCCCTTTTATCTGGAGAAGGGCACTCAACAAGGCTAGAACATCGGTCAACCTCTCAAGGACTCTCCTAGCTCTGCTATGGCATTATGCAGAGCGGTCTCCAAACCTTTGCAGCTCCTGATAGTCTCCAAGAGAACCCTCTCCACATAACAGACAACCCACTTTGACACCTACCACAAGCTACTGTATAGCTTTGCTATGATTGTACGCCTGAAGACTACCCAATACCTCTTTGCGAAAAGGTTGTCTAGATATCTGAGGAATTCCTCAGCATCAGTCTACCAGGCAGTATCGCGTCTTGTGTGGTTGGTGTCATGTGAAAGTGTCTCTCCACTCGATACTCGATTCCAGCAATAGCGGAATCCTCGAGTATATACAAGTGGAAAAGACCCCTTATTCAGTTTCGACAGGTAAAGATGATCACTCAATCTTGATCCTTCACCTTCAAACTGAAAGAAAGGGACACCCTCTCATCGATAGACTTTTCCTAACTCATACAGACTTACAACTTGCCTATCCCCAGTTGGAATTGAGACCTTCCTCTCGGAACATGGTTCAAATTCTCCGATCCCTAAAGGGACTACCTTATGTTCCACTTTACCAGGCAACAAATTTTCTCCAGATTTAAGAACACAATGTTCCTACACATTCGGACAACAACCATACGAGTCAAGGAACTTCATGGTCTCTCTTTCGACATCGCCCATTATTGAGAAGGGCGAAAGACAATGTTCAGTTTCTTCCCTGAGTATGTCGCCAGACACAGTCTCCAGAGGTGATGGATTCTACACAAGTCTCCACTCGGTAACGGATGATCCAGATCATCCGTTACTGTACCCAGGGTAAGGTATGAGACTTTACCTAAAGAAAAGGGCAACAGCCCACCCGGGTCCCTTCTCTTGTCATCAGCACTGGGAGAGACTAGAGGAGGATCACTGAAACATCATCTCGACATGACGACTCACAGTGTTAGGGGCATAACTATGCCCCTGGTCCTTCTTAGCAGATTACTCTGTGACGCAGGTTTTACAAGAAAGGATGTGAATGCTCCAGGTGACTTTCACAACCTTTCTCCTGCAAGACGTGACCCACAGGAACTCGATACGATCTCTATCGGTCTGGTGGTGGCTGCACATCAGTTGGTTGTATACCTCAAGCTCCTTATTGGACAAGTAGCAGAAGGTTGAGGGCACTGTTACCCGGTTTTAGTCTGCGTGAATGAAAAGATTTGACTGGCTCTTATTCTTTTCTTTATCCTACCCTCTCGTGGGGAAAGCAGCATCCTGGGTTCTCTGCATAAGCTGACCTCAAACCACTGCAGGTAAACCATGTTCCCTTGTGTACCTAGTATTAAGCTAATACTGTTGCGTCCCCATACCCTGGCAAGGTGGTATTGGGAAAGTCTTGGTTACATCAGGTTTTTCCTACATAGACTCAGAATAACTTTACCTAGACAGTCACACTACTGCACGTCTCAACACACAGCTTGCGTAGGCCGTGGACCTTGCGTAGCAAGGTTTTAGCGAGGGCAGGGACTCCTTATTTTTTAGTACTTACATACTCAGATAAGGAGCCCCCAAGCAAAGCCAAAAGCCAGATTGGCAGGGACGTCCACCCTTCCTAATGGGTGAGTCACCCCTAATAAATAGTGTGGTTTGTATTCCAGTTATGGAACAAATGACAAATTCGCAGGTAATTTGTATTTTTCCTAACTATACAAACCTTAGATATTTATACAAACTTGCCCGCCATCCCTATCACCCTTGAAGTCCTACCTCCAAGCAGAGTGACTACATCACAGGTGTGTGAACGGGAGTGGTAGCAAGCTACCCCCCCTTACCCCCGCTAACTAGCTGTATGGGTACTTAACCCTCGCTAAATTTTAATGAATGTCATTTTACCTCCGCCAAAAGTATAACCCCTAATAAATAGCTAAGGTTTGTATAGTTAGGAAAAATACAAATTATCTATGAATTTGTCATTTTTGTAATTACCAGAAGCTATGATTTTTTATACACATACAGTATACTGTACAACATTTACCATGATCTTAAATTATATTAAAGTGTAACTATTCCAAAGGCAATGTTCAAATGGACTAATATTTTACCAATCCCCAACCTACTGGACATTCAGCCAATTGATACATAGTACAGTGCAATATTCAACTCAATATGTACAGATGCACTTAAGTTTCCTTGCTTAAAAGTGGGCATAACTTTCCAGAATGATGTGTATTGTGGGGAATCACACAGTACTCGCTCTATAGTGTTTAGAAAAATTCAGTGCTTATGAGGGGATATCCTTTATTGCTATAAAACTTAGGCAGTTAAATGTATTGATTAAATAAACAAAATGAGAATAAGCAAGAATTACTATACTTGTGCTCTATGTCTGTCCTTTAGAGAAGTTGTACTTAAACTGAAGAATTGTATTTATTATGATGATTGTCTATTACAGAGAAAATTATACTCTCCTGGTAAATACGTTACCGTACTTCATTTATTTTTTACAGTGTGTAAGCAGTTTCTCCTCTCTTTCACCTGCCATGAATGAACTTATCTGGAAATAATGAGAGGGAAGTAAGTTACCCCAGATGAAGCATCATCTAGAGTAGAGTGATTAGAAGCCCTTGACCCATGACCATACAGCATTTAAGATCATCTCAAACAGAGAAAAGGTCGTTAGAAGTCAGCGATGCAGATGGTGAGGTGTGTGAAGATTTTTAGTGATGATATTAGACAAGAAGGTAATGTTAGGACCTGTTGATTGTTTCATTTACTTTTATGTAAATTTGTTGAAGTTATTAAATAGCTGCAATAATAAATGTCATTGAGACTTTTGGTTATCACAGTGAAAATTTATCTCTACTGTACTGTTCTTATGACTTGTTTTTAATTTTTCATTTATATAGTACTGTTATTGGTAAATGCCAAATGAATTGTTTATGGTGGTTGATTATTTTTTAAATATTATTTTAAGCTTAAGGAGAATGATTTGAGATTACTTTGTATGCTTTACATTATTCAATAGAACACTTGAATTCAGCTAACTGGTGAAAGATGTATGAGAATGAAATAATTATTTCTAATAGAGGGGTTTCTTAGCTAAAAAAATTTAATCATATTAAATATAAGACATGATCTTGTCCCTTTTGGAAATGTTTCTCGATTAGCTGAAAATATTTAAAGGCAGCAAAGCCAAGAAGGATTTGGAACTATACCTTGGGCATCTCAAGAAAATGGAAGCTGAAGATTCAGTATCACTTCCTTCAATTAAACAAGAAAATGAAAGATTGGAGGATGATCAGACTGATATCACTGTTCATAATTCTATTATTTTAGAACCATATGTAGAAATCAAGACAGAGCCAGAATTTATTGATGTTGATAGAATTGACGAGAAATATTCATCCAAAAATATAAAGGTTGAGGAAGACCCACTGAATTGTGATAAAGATTGTGGTAAGAAAATCTTCGATGGGGAAAATACAGAATCAAATACAAATATTTCAGATGGTTCCCAGGTACCTTTTCTATCATATGGGAAACTACTCTATCAGAAATGGGGTCATGAAAGTAATAAGAATAATTGCAAAGAGGTGGAAACAAGTGTAGAGGAAACTCGTACAGAAAAGAAGTCCTTAACCAACTCTGACGATGGGAAAAGTTCTCAAGTACGTCATCCAAAAAAGCGCATGAAAACTAAGACGGGAAAGAAATCGTACACTTGCCCCGAGTGTCAAAGCAGTTTTCACCACCCAAGTTATCTCAAAAGGCACTTGAGAACTCATACGGGTGAGAAGCCGTTCACTTGCACTGAATGCCAGAGTAGCTTTTCTCACCTACATAGTCTCAAAATACACATGAGAATTCATACTGGCGAAAAGCCTTTTACCTGCAGTGAATGTCAAAGTAGCTTTTCTCATTCTTATAGTCTCAGATTGCACATGAGAACTCATACGGGAGAGAAGCCTTTCACTTGCCCCGAATGCGGGAGTAGTTTTTCACGTTCCGGTCATCTCAAAGCCCATTTGAGAACTCACACGGGAGAAAAGCCATTCACTTGCACCATATGTCAGAGTAACTTTTCGCAATTAGGCAGTCTCAAAATGCACATGAGAATTCATAATGGAGAGAAGTCATTCACCTGCAGTGAATGTCAAAGTAGTTTTTACAGGTCAAGTGACCTTAGAAAGCACATGAGAACTCACACTGGAGAGAGACCATTTTCATGCACGGTATGTCAGAGTAGTTTTTCGCATTCGGGTCATCTAAAAACCCATATGAGAACTCATACGGGGGAGAAACCATTCACTTGCACAGAATGCCAAAGTTGCTTTGCCGACTCCAGTAGTCTCAAATTACACATAAGGACCCATACCGGAGAAAAACCATTTGTATGTACCGTATGTCAGAGTTGTTTTGCCCACTCTGGTCATCTCAAGTCTCACATGAGAACTCATACGGGCGAGAAGCCGTTCACTTGCTCGGAATGTCAGAATAGCTTTTCCCACTCTAGTGATCTCAAAAGACATATGAGAACTCACACGGGAGAAAAGCCCTTTACTTGCACCGATTGTCAGAAGAGTTTTTATTGTTCGAGTGATCTCAAAAGGCACCGGAGAACTCATACGGGAGAGAAGCCCTTTTCTTGCACTGAATGTCAATGTTGTTTTTCTCACTCTAGTAGTCTCAAACTGCACATGAGAACTCATACGTGAGTGATGCTCGTTTTTTTTAGCACTAGTGTAGAAATGGATTTACCCATTTGGATAATTAAAAAAGAATTCGAAAGGCACGTGAAGATTCATACAAGAGAGGTGTATATATTTAGTTTTCACTGTATTACAAGGCAGTTTATTCTGTTGAATGGTCTCAAAATAATATTGAAAACTCGCTAAGATTAGGTGCTATTCTCTTGTATACGAGAACTCATATCAGAAATAAACTATTGATTTTTACTATGTGTGGTATTACAGTACAGTAGTTATTTTCAGCTATTGTTTTAAAGAACATATAAAACTCTTTAAAAAAGAGGTTCAGTTGATGAACAATACCTACAAAAAAAAAAATATTTTTCTAGGCAGTGCTTTAAGTATTAACTTTGAAAATAGCAAATACAGTACAGTATTGTATTTTACTGCATTTTGCTACCTTAGTCAAATGTGGATCTGAATCAAAGTCTGTTTCGCTGTCAGATTTCATTAAAAGATTGGGAGCAATGGTCGTTGTAAGCATGCTCATTTTGTGACCTGAAACCTGAAAGATAAAAGGAATATCAGTAGGTTAATGGCAATTAAAATTCTTTACATACAATATTTCAAATATTGTTGTGGATCAAATCCATCGCATTTCTGTTAATGTTTGCAACAGTATTTAGTTTAAGTTTCTAAAGTATATAGTCTATATCAAAAGGTCTTTTTATTTTCATACGGCGAATTGTTGCTCTTAAGTACTCCTTTCTTACTTGTTCCTAGAATGTACAAAATTCTTACACTACACTCTCTATTATTCTCAAATTTGAAGCTATATTTTAGGATACAGTATTCCTAATTACTAATTCTCACTTTCACAAGTTATTAATTTCTTTTCATCGTCTACCTTTGATAGTTCATTGGTTACTATATTTCCAAAAATTTATTTTCTTTTGCCTTTTACTTTTGGTGATGAAGTCCAAATACAAGCAATCATCTTGGTATGCTCCCAGTATTTTTTAATTAGATTGCGATCTACTCAATACCATACATACAGTACTATTTAGAAACTTGATTAATGCTTGATTAATGTACCAGTGATGAACAAATACATTTTCAGTATAAATGTAATGGCAAAATATATTTCTTAGAACCCAAGAAAAATTTTATAGATAACACGAGGTATATTCAAACTTAAAAAATCTAATGTTTATGAATCATTAAAAATAAATGCAGTACAATATTTGATTTATATAAAGGGGTTTGTTTGAACTGAGTTAAAATTCTTTGCAATTGTGTTAATTTCATCTGAATATTGACTATAATTCCCCTCCATGGCTATTTCAAGTAATTATTTAAGCAATTCATTATGAGGTTTCAGATCAGGTGATCATTCATAGCTCTGAGGTTGGCCATTTCAAAGGTTTAGCAAATTTACTATGATAAATTTTTCAACCTTCTGCCAAGTATTTTAGAATTTCTAGAACCAAAAATTCTGCCTATAGTAGCATCACCATCAAAATTGTTGAACTTCCTACTTTAGATTAAGGAAAGAAAATTTTATCAAATTGCAATCCTAAGTAAGGGCACTTGTATTCCAATCGGAGAAAATCTATGACTATGATGAAACCCCAAAATATTTTAATGTAATAAAAAAATTAAACTCTTGAAGAAATTGTTAGGAAAGCTTTTTAAAAAAAATATTCAAGTAGGAAAAGAATAGATGCACTGTACACATAAGGCCTCTAAGTAATTAATATCCTACTTTACATTCGTTCATGTTTACTAACAGAAATGGACAAAGTTGACCTAAACTTCATGGAGCAATGAGGATTGCCAGACTTGGGCCATAGTAGTAGTACACCTTCACCTCAGAATCACAATGACTTTTCGTATTCTATAATTTATTAGTTTGCAAAAGTTACAGAAAAATAAAGTAGAAGCAGGGACAGTGTTAGATAGCAGATGGCCCACTGGGTACATACAATCGCCCATCCATTAGCACGTCTGCTTTTATGACCCTATGGCATTATATTTATTACTGTATATGAATATAGAAAATTAGATTTTAATCATTACATACAAATGAAAATACGCGAATGTTGATATAATTATATTAGATATATACAACAAATTATGAATATACCCTAAAAAACAATTATGTACACCTTGTTTATTTACAGTATTTAAGTGTCAGATTTCCAGGACATAGACCTTATGCGTGACGATGAGAAGTAACTTTATTCACCTTTTTGTATATCTTGTATCCATTATTGACCTTACTTCTACTGTTTTTCCTCACTTGCTACCTATTTATACAAAGATTGATAAATATTTTGTGATTATTTGAGGCAATGAAGGTGAACTCAGTTTCAAACATTGTTCATTTTATTTTGTAATAGTTAACTAAGTGGCACTTGTTGGTAATCTGAATGAACTCTTGTACCGTGTACAGTAACTAATCTTATCGTATTTGTTTAATTAAATTTAAAGATTCTATCTTAACCAAATATTTGATTATTTAATTAAGTTTACAAAATCACAACTTGCAAGTCTATTTCATTTTGTTTATCTTATATAACTTTTTATATTTCTGCTTTCATGAGAAACATTATCAATTATATTTTGATTCAAGTTGGGGTAATAAGTTGCCCATTCAAGTATTGTAGATAAAAAGATAGACAATTTTCTTAAATATGTACTGGAGTACTAGCAGTATTTTCATCGTAAAAAAACTAAAACATATTGTACAGTGTAAAAGACATTATATTGTCACTTACATGAATGGTTCTAAGCTTTCTAATTGTTTAAAGGCATGCCGCCTCTAATCCTGTAACTGTACTTATGAATATTGAAAAAAAAAATGCCAAGTTTTAAAAGATGTACATCTAGGGAATAGTCATCCTTGATAAGCTATACTTGGTTTGTGATATCAAGTGAACTACCTTATACTCTACAGTAAGTTTGATATCTGTTTGTGCTGTAGTTTAAAGACAAGCAAAACCTGTAGAATAAATGGAGGTAGTTATAATCAAATGCTATTTATCATTTAAAAATGTTGCAGCTTGTAATGAAAATTAAGTTCTAAGTGAAATACTTGTGATCCTCAGTCTTATTAGTATGATATTTATTACAAGAGTATACTGTATTAGATAAAATTTTTATGCCTTATGATCTTTTCACTTTTATTCCTACTATATATTTCATAATTATGATTCTGTATCACCTTATACTGTATTACCATTTATTTCTAATTTAAGGTTAATGTACATAGACTTCATTTTTTTAAATGAACATTAAAGAAATTTAGTTGTCAGAATATTTTTCTTTCATTCTATCCTTAGAGTGATTTGTTTATTATAATAGACTACCTTAAAAATGAGGGTATACATTGGACTCAGTATATTTTCTAAAGTATTTAAATCAAGTTTATTTATCTACAAAGGATGGGAAAAAACTCCTTTATAGACAGTTGCCTGTCTTATAAAATACGACAGGTTCTATTAAATATTTCAGATACTGTACATTTAAACACAGAAATCCCAACAAAACCAATAGAAATGTTACTGCCTGATGTTAATATTCCATGTAAATTAAGGGAAATTACCATTTCAATCAACTGAAACTTTTGGTATAATTTGCAATGATAAAACCTTATACTGGACTTAGGTTACAAATCGAATTGTATAATACTGTAACTGAATGTAATAAGTACTAGGTTAGCCAAGGCACCAGCCACCATTGAGATCAGACTGCTAGAGAGTTATTGGGTCTTTTGACTGGCCTGATAGTACTACATTCGATCCCTCTCAAGTTATAGCTCATTATTCCTTTGCCTGCACACACCGAGTAGTTTAGCCTTTTCTTCGCACATCTGATAAGATGAAGATAACTGAGAAATTATTCACTCAAGGGCTAACTACTGCTCTTTAATTATTCAGTGGCTACTTAACACCTGGTAAGACTAGAAGAGAGATTTCAACCATGGTAAGCAGCTCATCTAGGGCACTTCAAAATCCAATCATTGTTCTCTAGTCTTGGGTATTGCCATAGACTGTACCATGGTCTTGAGTTAGAGATCTCTTGCTTGAGGATACACTCTGGCACACTACTCCGGTTTCCTTATTTAATTTCATCTCTAGACTATTTTCCTTGTTGGAGCCCTAGAGATTATAATCACCATGAGTGAACCAGTGACTCAGTGGCCGGTAAGACATTGTTGTCTATATCTTTTCTTTCTATTTTACATATAATTAGATCATGATAGTACACAATGCTGTGCTCGTCTGTTTACGAGACCTAAGAAAGGTTATAAAATTTTTAGGCTTCCAAGTAATCCAGTATGTGCAACGCATCTCTCAATTCTATTATGGATGTATGAGTGATAATTGTTATACGGGTAACCTATCGTTTAAAAGTTCAGTTAATAGCGATACAAACGCTGTGTATTTACAAAAGTATACTGCCAATCAAAACGTTTCACATAAATGAATGTTGTATAAAGTTTTGTTTATTAAAATCCGTTAACCATTGTATGACGTAGTTATTTTTAGCACAATGAACTACTACCGTGGTGGCAAAGGATGATAGGTTAGAAAGTGTAATAGTAAACTACACATACCTAAATTTCAATTATCTAAAATCTATCATAACTTGTAATGATAATATGTATTAAATTTATATATAACCTATACTAAAAAAACGAGAGTTTCTGGTAATTCAAAAACATCTAGTTTATTCCAATGTGTTATTATTTTGAAATCAACTACTCTTGCTTTATGCTGCTATATCTCTTATCCTCTGTTGATTCTTTATTAAATGATATGGTACAGCTATATGAATTAAGATTATATTCCTTTTGGTAATAATTAATAACATTTTCTGGAATGTTTTATTATAAAGATATATTTTGAAAGCTGCTTAGCATGTCTGTTTAATATACTATAGTACTCCTCAAATACGTTTTCTTTGTTTATAAAATCAACTATCGTTTTCTTTGTCAGGAACCCGTAACCAGCTGCCTTCATAAACCAATTTTGGTTATTAAACAAAAATAGTTAACACATTTCACTCTTACATATCTATCAAATACTAAATGATATTCCTAGAAGTATCTTGAGAAAGCTTAATATAGTTCAACTAGTCGATCGGAGGGTTACCCATATATTTTCTAGCCAAAGCGCAAGATTCATAATAAGAACCATAGAAACGCAAAGTATGGTGGAGGTCTCTGAGTGGCTGAAAAAAAAAAAAAAAAAAAAAAAAAAAAAAAAAAAAAATCAGGAAATTTTAGTGGTTAGGGACACAAAATAGGGATATTTCAAGAAGTCCGATTTGTCTGCAAATTATTGGAGAATTTCAATGCTAGTACATTCAAATCCCCAAGTTTACTCAGAATTTTACAATAGTTTTCCAATTCAACGATAGAAATTTATCTTTAAACTATGTTAGAATAGCAATGTGAAAATTTGGTCTTCAATTAGATTTAAATTAATGTGAATGTTTTGTGATTAGCTAATTTTTGCTCCTGTATCTCACTCAATGCAATTATCACTTCATAAAGTAATATATCTTCCAGTGCATGATAAGATTAAAACACAGTTAAGCTCTCGATTTATATATATATATATATATATATATATATATATATATATATATATATATATATATATATATATATATGTGTTTGTGCTTTTACAATTACAATGTTTAAAAGTAAATACATATTATGCTATAATTATAGAATGTACGGAAGTATATACAACAATTAATATTAATTCAAATTCGTTGGAAATACCTGGAGGAATTATTTCTGATTTGGGGAATTTTTTTATGGATGGTCTAGGGAGGTTTTTAACAATGACATAAAATTTCAGTCCAGTGTTGCCAGATTTGGAGATTTCTTCCTATATTTGGGGATTTTGGGTGACTGATGGGGATATGCTGTACATATTAACATGAATAAGAAACAAAGATGAGTAAACCTTTATATCGTTGCAATTAGTTTACTTGCACTTACATGAAGTATAGTGAGTAATTTCTATATTGGTAAAGCCTACATGATCAGAAGAAAATATATTTGTGAAAATGGGAATTTTTGGATTGTTTTGGGGATTTTTTATCATGAATTTGGGGGATTTTTAGTCTTGCCCATCTGGCAACTGTTTCAGTCCTTTCGTAGACACAGATAAGTTAAGGTTAACTGGCAGCAGTGCTCCACTGAAAATGAAGTCACCGGTAAGACAATATTTTTCTGGTTTGTTTTATTACGTCATCGCAGAAGTTTTATTATTTCAAACGTTGTAGATTCGAATAAGCGATTTTCTTACAAAGGCCTTTTTATACTTAGGGAAAATGTTATAGATGGCATTTGCGAAAATGTTTTTTTTTTTCTTTTTCTTTTTATTGCGCGATGCCTTTGACTCTCTTACAGTTTATCAAATGTGATTACCTTACAGCGGTTGCATGTTGTATTGCTTAACAATACGACGTTGTTACAGTTGTGGTAGGAGTTCTAATTAGGAACATCACAATTACGTTGAATTGCTGGTGTTACTATAGGATGAAATTGAGATGTTACCGACATCTATGCCTGGTCCTATGCTAAACTTCTACAATAGGCCTGTAGTTCTTGTCAAATCCTTATTTTTTTTTTTTAATAAAATTTTAACGCCAGTGATAAATTAGAAGGCCGGATCTTTGAAAAGTTTGGTTATTGTTTCATTCAGAATTTCAGTCGTGGCTTTTAGGTTTCATTGTCTATTAGATGATGTTGCCCTGACCGGTAAATTGCATGTTTCGATTTTATCTGGGACGCAACTTGGTCCTTAGTTTTCTCACATTTTGAAAATGTTCAAGCTATTGGTGTTTTGTTATTATAGTTTAAGATAGTAGTTTGTGCATATTTTTGCCATGCAAAAATGCAAGAATGGTCTGTTAATCGCAAGTAATAAGTGTACTCGACCTCTTTATGTGGGTCCTGGGTGTACTAGTTTTAAGACCATCCATTAGTTGACATGTATGTATACTGTGTATGCAGCCAGGTGACAGGAATGACAACTCGCAATACAAAGCTTCTATATAAAAACAAGATCATTCATCATTTTACTAACACAAATCATTTGTAATAACCGTGAAACACTATAAATACAATAGTACAATTTTGTTAGACAAATGAAAGATTTTCAGATTCTTTCCTCGGTGTCTACAACCCATTTTGACAGTTCTAATTAACAACCACGCCTTCACACACACACACACACACACACACACACACACACACATTCTCTCTCTCTCTCTCTCTCTCTCTCTCTCTCTCTCTCTCTCTCTCTCTCTCTCTCTCTCTCTCCTCTCTCTCTCTCTCTCTCTCAACCAAAAACTTACAGAAACCATATTACTAATGGTTTGAAGAACTATATTTAGACCACGAATTTAGTACCCATATATAGACAATAGAAAGATATAATTTGTGAAAATATTTCCTGAAATGTTATAATTGTAAAGAATTTTTAACGTAAAATTTCCTCTGTTCAGTTTTTCACTGTCTTTAAATATGACTTAACTGTTTCTGGAACTAGCAGTTTTATATTGGTACTTTTACTGGAAAATTCGTTGTCTTTTTCGACTAGTCAGGCGAAGGTGGTGGTTGGCAGTTTAGCTCCGTCTCCAACCTCAACAATACCACCTGAAGTCAATGGCTGGAAAGGATTAATTTATATTTGAAATAGTGGCATCTTTGGTGATTAACATATCGTCGGTGCTCGAATAAAGGTAGTGATTGGCTCGGCAGTTCACCTTGAATCTCTTAACTAAAGAAATTTAGCTTATGTGAAAATTCCTGGAGGTAATTTTGTTGAAGCGGAACTGGTTGAAAGTAATCAGAATGAAGCTTAAGTCTTTATTACTGCATGTGAAACACATCACGAACCAGATACAACATAGCAACGGTTTGATGAAAACAAGATTTGTGTAGGCCTACTCTTAATCATATGAGCTTACTAGATTAACTTAAATTTAGAGTGGCTATTTAGGAGCAATAAAAATGTCCATGTATCTAGGCGACATTGGCAATCTTGGACGACCAGCCCATGTGGTAATAATCGTGGCATTTCTTATGTCTTTTGTCTATACTCGGAAATGGTGTTACAATAATGTTAATGTAAATGACGCCGTACAGTTTACCCCGTAGGTGAACTTGTAGGTTTACACTTTAAAACTAAGCACTAATTAGGTTTAGTGATTATCCATTCTATAAATGGAAATATTTACGATCGGTTTCATTCGTTGGTTGAAAAATCACAAAAGGTTTGGACAAATTTG
>NC_090731.1:22868655-22898655 GCF_036898095.1 Palaemon carinicauda | reverse complement strand
TGTATGAGCAACTTGGACGAAGAAACCCCATCGCTACTTCGTTCTCCCCATCGTCAGCGAGGGAGCACCCCGACACCGTCGCAAGCTCCTTTATCTTCAGACCCAGGGAGGTCAAGATTTCGTTCTCCTAATTGTCGACGAGGGAGCTCCCCTGCGCCTTCGCAGGACCATGAACCTTCAGACCCAGTGAAGTCTTCTCCGCGTTCCAGTCGTAGGAAATATTCTCCTAGAAACTCGTCTCGCAGTAGGAGGCATACCTCTCTTCAGTCCAACTCAAGCATGTCTCCTGAGGGTAGATCCTCATCGAGACCCTATCATAGAGACCTATCTCGTCACTCTTCAAGCCGCACACCCGGACTTTCATCCCTCAGGTCCCTGAGGGACTCCAGTGTTTCCTCTGACCGAAGGTCCAGAAGCCAGTCTTCAAGGAGAAGCAACCGGAGTTGGTCCCATCATTCCCCAGACCACCTTTCTCCTTATTCCAGGTATCATTGGAAGGACCAGAGACCTAGCCGTTCATCTGTTAGATCCAACCATAGATCTCCTTCCAAACATTCTCGTCGGTTCTTATCCAGTAGTACTGGGAGACGTCTCTCCTAAGCCATTCCCCTTCTAGGAGTAGAGATCTTTCGTCTACCAGAAGCCCCAGATCTTCGCAACGTTCTCAGCCAAGGACCCGGCATGATCACAGGTCTCCTTCTACAGGTTCCTCACCCAATGATGGAGATGCTGAATTCTCCAGGAGACTTTGGGCAGCAGCGGAGAAATTTAGAATTCTTCAGGATGACGAGATGGATGACACAGCTCTTGAAACTTTGATCCCTAATTCCTTCAGGGAATTGATGAGTCTTTCCGAGAATGCCTTCCCAGAGAGTGTTCGTCAAGTGAAGGAGGTTCCTGCTTCCTCTAAATCGTCCTCTGAATCGTTTTGTTCAGGGTCTAGAGAAGCAGAAGTTTGACGGATTACCCAAATGGACCCCATCAGAACCCTTAGAATTAGCTCGCCAGGGAGTCAGGAAACGAGCAAAGGAAAGATGTCAGGCCGGACGCATTCCATACCCCACCATTGCTTTAGGCAAGACCAAGAGATACCTGCAGCTGGAAGAAGAGTCTTACGGTCCAGCTCCCACCCCTCTCAACCCCTCCTTTGAGGACGTGTTACCCTCACGAGTGAAGGGTGAACGTGCCTTGGTTGGTATCTCTGTGGAAGAGTGCAAGAGACTGGAAGCCTCCACTAGAAGAATACAGGAGATTGGGAACATGCTGGCCTGGCTGTGGTATGTTTTGACAGCTTTTCTGAAGGAACCTTCTTTCCTCACAACGCATCGACCTCTCTACCTCCAGATAGCCAGGTCTATTGGGCGCTGCCTTGAGGACCAGATGAAAGAGACTACTTTCCACGAGGCTTACCTGACTGGTAAAAGAAGGGACCATTATCTCAGCAGGGCCCCTGCTTCTCTCTCCATACGTCATAAAGATCTACTAAGGGAATCCCAGATGTTTGGACATCACCTTTTTGAACCTGCTATTCTGGAGGATGTTCTCTCTCGGGCCCAACTGTCTTCCAAGATGCGGAAGGAAGATATGTTAAATGACTTGTTAAAGAAATCACTTTCATTTAAGCCGCAACAGAAACAGCCCTACCCTCAGAGGGATTCGGGCAAACGCCCTATTCCTCAACAAGGAGGTCGAGGAAATGATAATAGATATGGGAAGAAGCAAAAGTCCACAGTTGCTGCTTCATCAAACTTCCAAGCCAGGAAACAGGACAAGAAGAAGGACTTTAGGTCCTCACAGAACCCTGTCCCAAAGGGTTTTCAGAAATAGGGGCCAGTTCCTTCACACGAACACGTACGAGTGGGTTGCTGCTTACAACATCATTGGCAGGCTTGGGAGGCCCTGAATTCGGACCCTTGGGTGACCATCGTACTAAGGGAGGGGTACAGGATACCTCTCAAGTCTCAACCACCCTTGACCAGTCATTCGCCACCATCCATCAGTTACTCCGGCAGGTCCGTAAAGCAACAAGCGCTCAGGGAGGAGATGCTTCAGCTGAAGTACAAAGGGGCCATAGAGCTTGCCCCGCCCAACTCCTGGAGTTTTCACAGCCACATGTTTGTGGTGACGAAAGCTTCAGGAGGGTGGAGACCCATCATCGATCTCTCTATCCTCAACTCCTTCGTAGAGATTACGAAGTTCAAGATGGAGACTCCGAAGACGGTTCTTCTAGCTATAAGGGAAGAGGACTGGTTCTTTACCATCGACCTCCAGGATGCTTATCTCCAAGTCCCAATTCATCAGGACTCTCGCCATCTTCTGCGCTTCCGCTGGGGAGAGGAGACTTGGCAGTTCAAGTGTGTCTGCTTCGGACTGGCAACGGCTCCTCAGGTCTTCACCAGGATCATGGCCCCAGTTGCAGCCAAATTCCACCGGATGGGTATTCGGATGTGCCGCTATCTGGACGACTGGCTCTTCCTATCTCCTTCCCTTCAGGAAGCTCTTCGTGTGAAGGAATTGGTCCTGGATCTTTGCAGGACTCTGGGAATAAAGATAAACTACAAGAAGTCTGCTCTCACACCATCTCAACAGAAGACTTATTTGGGAATGAATATTGTATCTCCTCTCTTAAGGGTCTCCCCGTCTCAAGAGAGGAAAGACAACCTCAGGAGAATTATAGAGGAGTTCTTGTTACTTCCGACCCCAAGAGTTTCTCTATGGATGAGCCTTCTAGGCCACCTTGCTTCTCTCACGTTACTAGTTCCCAACGGAAGACGCCGTATGAGGGATCTTCAATTCACATTGAGACAACATTGGGACTGGCAGGACAACACCAAACAAATTCAGTGGACAGCACGCAGTCAGGAGGATCTTCTTTGGTGGTCCCAGGAGATACACTTGAATGCAGGACTGTCTCTCAAAGTCCTCGAACCTACGCTTGTTCTGCATACAGACGCTTCAGACATAGGATGGGGAGCTTCTCTAGAGCAGGAGAGCATTGCTCGTTTATGGACTCCTTCCCAGATCTCCAGGTCCATAAACTGGAGAGAACTCAAGGCAATCAGGGAGGCTCTTCTCCATTTCACTCCTCTGTGTACATCCGAAGTAGTCGCAGTGTATGCAGACAACTCCACCGCGATCTCCTATTTGAAGAAGGAAGGAGGAACAAAGTCCCAACCTCTCAACCTTCTCGCTCAGGAGATCCTCCAGTGGGCAGAGGATCACAACGTTATTCTCCGACCTCAATTCATTCCGGGAAAGAAGAATGTCATTGCGGATGCTCTGAGCAGGGGGGACCAGGTGCTAGGTTCCGAATGGACTCTTTGTCAGGAGGTAGTAGATCGCATTGTTCACCTTTGGCCAGCAAACATAGACCTGTTTGCAACTGCTTTAAATTTCCGTCTTCCAGCATATTTCAGCCCTCAGACAGATCCTCAATCTGCAGGGGTCGACGCTATGCTTCAAGACTGGAGGGACCTTCAGACTTACGCCTTTCCACCATTAGGGATGATAGACCAGGTCTTACACAAATTTCAGTCATCGCAGAGGTGCACAATGACCCTGGTAGCCCCGTTCTGGCCTCAGAAAGAATGGTTTGCAAGACTCCTAGAACTTTCCATAGACATTCCAAGAAGGTTGCCTGTCAGGTACGACCTCTTACGCCAACCTCACTTCCACAGGTTCCACCTTCGACCGTCCTCGTTACTTCTAACCGCCTGGAGACTGTCAAGCGTATTGCTAGAGCGAGGGGAGTATCTTCAGCAGTGGCTGAACAGCTCACCAAGGCACGAAGACACTCTACCAATTTGAACTACCAGCGTAAGTGGGTAGTTTATAGAGGTTGGTGTAAGAGGAACCGCCACACCTCTTCTAGACCTACAGTTCCAAAGATTGCGGATTTCCTTCTTTATCTACGGAAGGAGAGAAAGCTTTCAGTGTCGGCCGTTAAAGCTTATAAGTCGGCACTAGCCTCTGTGTTTAGGCTGTCTTTTGGTGAGGTTTTTGAGGACCCTATTCTCTCTGACCTGATCAGATCTTTTGAGATTGAGGTTCCCAAGATTTCCATTAGTCCTCCCATGTGGGACTTGAATGTGGTTCTCAAGCTTCTAGCTGGGGCTCCCTTTGAACCTCTCAGGTTAGCTTCTCTACAAGACTTGACTACCAAGACACTTTTCTTGGTTACTTTAGCTACAGCCAAGAGACTGGGAGAGATACAAGCCATCTCTGCTTCTGTAGGAACAAGAGGAAAGGACATGGTCCTTACGTACCTTCCAGAATTCAGAGCCAAGACGGAATCAGAGTCCAACCCTCTTCCTAGAGAGTTTCTTCTTTCCTCTTTAAGTGAAACTGTTGGGCATCTGGAAGAGGAGAGACTGTACTGCCCAGTGAGAACCTTACGCTATTATCTAGCCAGAACCAAGGCTATCCCTCACAGACCCCGGGCTCTCTTCGTCTCCCCTAAACTACAGTCGAAGGCCATGACGAAAAATGCTGTTTCTTTGTTTATCAGGAGACTCATAGCAAAGGCTTCTCCCCAATCTTTATCAGGCTGTGCGTCCAAGAAGGGAAGAGGTACCCACAGTCTGAGGGGTTATTCCACGTCTCTTTCTTTTTGGAAGAACTCTTCATTGAAGTCCGTCCTGAATGCTGCTCTATGGAAAGGGAATACAGTTTTTGCTTCCCACTACCTTAAGGACGTGGAGTTGGTGTATGACAACATACGATCTCTCGGTCCAATTGTCGCAGCTGGAGAAATTGTTGGTTAACATCTACTTGGCCTTCTACCCTAAATACTTAGTGTATGTAAGGAAGAATGTAAGGCATGAATGAGATGGGATATGAATAAGGGCTCACTCCGTGCGAATGAAAACCTCGCGTAGGCAGGTTGTATAAATGCATGAGAGGAAGTAAGGTAGTGACGGCCCATCGGGGGCCTACACCTACCTTACTTCAGAGACATATGACTAAACTAACGGACTTAACCGACGTATGCAAGTTGTTGATACAAGGTTAGGAACTTAGTTTAGAATAGGGTAGTTAGTCGACTAGGCGTTAAGACTGACCCAGCCATGACTAAACTTGACTGTTGGGGATCCAGTTCACTACAACACATGGAGATGTCCTATATCAGTCAAGGTAACTACTCTGAGGTCCTCTCAGGTCTGTTTGTATTCTTTAAAGATTACTTAATTATATCAACTGTTTATATTTCTACTTATGCCCTCCATCCAGGATAAATGCTGGTAATCGGCTGAATTAATTTATACAGGTTAAGTGTGAGACAAATGAATTTTTAAATTTAAAATTAATTTTCGAACACTTACCTGTATAACTTAATGGAAGACCCTTCCCACCTCCCCACATTATCATAAGCAGCTTTACGACAACATATTCTTAAAGAATGGCTCAATAACCGGTTGGTGGAGGGATGCCCCCCACCATTGGTGGGGGAGGGATAGAGGACCACGTGACCAACTGTCAATTTTCTAATTGACAAGCAGTTACCTGTTAAACAGTTAAAGCCGTCAGGGCTAAAGATTTTGACGACCGTTCGTTCCAAAAAGTCTGCAGGTATTGTGCTTTAGTTTCATTCTTTATCGAGATTTCCTTAATTTTATTTACTCTCTTAATGAGACTCTTTGGTCCAATTGTCGGTTGGTCACAATCAATGAGGGTAAGATAATTAGTCACCTAATTAGTTATATCTGTTTGGAGCCGACACAGATGTGATCGGCTGAATTAAGTTATACAGGTAAGTGTTCGAAAATTAATTTTAAATTTAAAAATTCATATTCCTAGTATTTTGTCAAACTTACCGTTGATTATTTAATTCATCAAAATAGTTTCTCTGTAGGGAAGGGTGGGTGAGAAATGGCCTGGGGTTGGGGGGAATATCTTAGGGCTGAAATTCCCACTGGGGGAATAACAGCCCGGGCTGCTTTTCCCAGGGGGGATATCGATCCTAGGCTAATTTTCCCGGGGGGGAATTTCAGTCAGGGGGGAAAAACTTGACTTTTCCTTTTAGGGTTTTTTTCTCCCCCTCCTGCTACACCGGTATTACCTGGCCAGACCTGACTTGGAGAGATCATGCCCCTCTTTTCCTGAAAGGTGGCCGACGTTAAACAACCGAGACATCGTTAGGATGGTTCGAGGAGGAGGGAAATTACCGATATCACTCAAAGAAATGCCATGAAGAGAGAGACCTTTTTTCCGTTAATCAATCAATCAAATTATCTGGGCAAGTCGCTCACTTCCAAGCTAACCCCCTTCCCTGGTGACGATTGCTCAATGCTCAAAAGTCCGAGTCTAGCGCAAAAGGAAAAATTTCCTTAGCATTGAGTATTCCTATTATTACGATTTTATTTGTCGTTTCCTGTCCTGATGTCCAACACCGTAAAAGTGTTCCCCCGGTAAGCTCAAGAAATCCTTTACTCTCGATATTTGTTCAATCAGTCTTTCGCATATTTACTTCGTTATCTATAGTTTTGATATAATTTTAACCCTGGAAACACCTGGAAAGCAAACTGTATGAAATATTGTCATCTTAGTATTTTTTTTTCATTTACTAAAACACTTCCACCAGAAGGATCTTATCATAACTGTGAGACCTTCTGACCTCAAACATTGGGGATGGGGGTAGAATGAAATAACCAGGTGGGGGTTAAAGATGATGGTGGAGAGGTGACAATTGGGTGATCTTTATGTATGGCTTGATGGGGTTTGCTTATTAACATTTATGAAATGGTGGTGATGATGGTAATACCCCTATTGATAACATTTAATATTAATGATTCCAACTCACAATGAAAACGGGCATATAACATTCTAACATTGTTTTTAGGTGGCCACTGAACATCTTTGGAACATGGGATCTTCACCCGAAAGAAACACCAACTTGCAAAGTAGTTAGCGGTCTTGCGTGATCCTTGGGAACATCCAAAAGTATATAAAATATTGAATACAGGTGAAATATATATATATATACTGTATATATATATATATATATATATATATATATATATATATATATATATATATATATATATATATAATATTATTTATATATACTATATATTATATATATATAATATATATAATATATATATATATATATATATATATATATATATATATATATATATATATATATATATATTATATATATATAATATATATAATATATATATATATATAGAGAGAGAGAGAGAGAGAGAGAGAGAGAGAGAGAGAGAGAGAGAGAGAGAGAGAGAGAGAGAGAGAGAGAGAGAGAGAGAGCAGCTGCTAAAATAATGCAAAGAAAGGATATATGGTTCCCACGTATATTAATTGGAATAGTCAGTTCCCACAATATTTAAGGCTGTTCCATATAAAAATGTAATAAGGAATTCAAATATATCGGTGTGATTATATTTTTCGATAACTATTCTCGAAAACGATTGCATTTCTTAAATGAATAAGATAAGACCCTTCTATCTCTTTCATATATATATATATATATATATATATATATATATATATATATATATATATATATATATATATATGTATATATATATATATATATATATATATATATATATATATATATATATATATATATATATATATATATATATACATATATATATATACATATAAATATTTATTTATATATATAATGTATATATGTGTGTATATATAATATATATATATATATATATATATATATATATATATATATATATATATATATATTCATATATATCATATATATAATGTATATATTATATAATATATATATTATATAATATACATATGTATATATATATATAATATATAATTTGTCTCACACTTAACCTGTATAACTTAATTCAGCCGATCACATCTGTGTCGGCTCCAAACAGATATAACTAATTAGGTGACTAATTATCTTACCCTCATTGATTGTGACCAACCGACAATTGGACCAAAAAGTCTCATTAAGATTGAGTTAATAAAATTAAGGAAATCTCGATAAAGAATGAAACTAAAGCACAATACCTGCAGACTTTTTGGAACGAACGGTCGTCAAAATCTTTAGCCCTGACGGCTTTAACTGTTTAACAGGTAACTGCTTGTCAATTAGAAAATTGACAGTTGGTCACGTGGTCCTCTATCCCTCCCCCACCAATGGTGGGGGGCATCCCTCCACCAACCGGTTATTGAGTCATTCTTTATTCATCTGTTGTCACAGAAGCACGTTTGTGCTTTCGCTCCAACACTCTGATATAATTGAATTCTTTTTGGTTTTGTTAACGACTACACCTTGGATTTGTCGTCTTCAAGTGATTTTGGATCCTTTGATGGTGTTAGTGATTTATGAATATGCCATCTGACTCTGAGACTCGACGCTCCTGCACTAATTGTTCGACTAGGATAAGTAGAAAGTTTGCCTTTGATACTCATTCTCTTTGTCAATCATGTAGGGGTATTAAGTGTGACATTAATGTTACTTGTAACGAGTGTAAGGGTTGGTCTAAAGAAGACCGTAAGTTATATGTTAAGCATATGGATTCTTTAGCCAAGAAATGTAGTAGTTATAGGTCGAGTAAGACCACGAAGAGTGGCCTACCGGAGGACGAGATTAGGTCTTCTCCTTCCCAGGAGATTAGTTCAGCCTTAGGGGAGGGGGTAGATCCTCCGGAGGACAATGTCCCTGTAGGAGGGGTTAGTAGTTTTAGCTCCTCGGTAGATGTTGCCCGGTCCGTTTCTCCTGCTACAACGGTTACCGCCGAGTGTTCTAATGCTTTTATAAGTTGTCTTGAGAAAGTGCAAGCTATTTGGGAGGCTAAGTTCTCAAAGGTGAGTGAGGACATTTCCTCTTTAGTGAATTGCTTTAATGCTTTAAATGTTCCTGTATTGCCTTCCAGCTCTGCACCTGCCCTTGGTACGCCAGTCGCTGAGGCGAGCGGACACCGTGAGGTGATCCCCTCCCCAAAGCAGGGCAGGTCGCAGGTCCAGTTCGCCATCACCCTTGATGGGTGTATGAGCAACTTGGACGAAGAAACCCCATCGCTACTTCGTTCTCCCCATCGTCAGCGAGGGAGCACCCCGACACCGTCGCAAGCTCCTTTATCTTCAGACCCAGGGAGGTCAAGATTTCGTTCTCCTAATTTTCGACGAGGGAGCTCCCCTGCGCCTTCGCAGGACCATGAACCTTCAGACCCAGTGAAGTCTTCTCCGCGTTCCAGTCGCAGGAAATATTCTCATAGAAGCTCGTCTCGCAGTAGGAGGCATACCTCTCTTCAGTCCAACTCAAGCATGTCTCCTGAGGGTAGATCCACATCGAGACCCTATCATAGAGACCTATCTCGTCACTCTTCAAGCCGCACACCCGGACTTTCATCCCTCAGGTCCCTGAGGGACTCCAGTGTTTCCTCTGACCGAAGGTCCAGAAGCCAGTCTTCAAGGAGAAGCAACCGGAGTTGGTCCCATCATTCCCCAAACCACCTTTCTCCTTATTCCAGGTCTCATTGGAAGGACCAGAGACCTAGCCGTTCATCTGTTAGATCCCACCATAGATCTCCTTCCAAACATTCTCGTCGGTCCTTATCCAGTAGTACTGGGAGACGTCTCTCCCCAAGCCATTCCCCTTCCAGGAGTAGACATCTTTCGTCTACCAGAAGCCCCAGATCTTCGCAACGTTCTCAGCCAAGGACCCGGCATAATCACAGGTCTCCTTCTACAGGTTCCTCACCCAATGATGGAGATGCTGAATTTTCCAGGAGACTTTGGGCAGCAGCGGAGAAATTTAGAATTCTTCAGGATGACGAGATGGATGACACAGCTCTTGAAACTTTGATCCCTAATTCCTTCAGGGAATTGATGAGTCTTTCCGAGAATGCCTTCCCAGAGAGTGTTCGTCAAGTGAAGGAGGTTCCTGCTTCCTCTAAGCCCCCCCTGAATCGTTTTGTTCAGGGTCTAGAGAAGCAGAAGTTTGACAGATTACCTAAATGGACCCCATCAGAACCCTTAGAATTAGCTCGCCAGGGAGTCAGGAAACGAGCAAAGGAAAGATGTCAGGCCGGACACATTCCATACCCCACCATTGCTCTAGGCAAGACCAAGAGATACCTGCAGCTGGAAGAAGAGTCTTACGGTCCAGCTCCCACCCCTCTCAATCCCTCCTTTGAGGACGTGTTACCCTCACGAGTGAAGGGTGAACGTGCCTTGGTTGGTATCTCTGTGGAAGAGTGCAAGAGACTGGAAGCCTCCACTAGAAGAATACAGGAGATTGGGAACATGCTGGCCTAGCTGTGGTATGTTTTGACAGCTTTTCTGAAGGAACCTTCTTTCCTCACAACGCATCGACCTCTCTACCTCCAGATAGCCAGGTCTATTGGGCGCTGCCTTGAGGACCAGATGAAAGAGACTACTTTCCACGAGGCTTACCTGACTGGTAAAAGAAGGGACCATTATCTCAGCAGGGCCCCTGCTTCTCTCTCCATACGTCATAAAGATCTACTAAGGGAATCCCAGATGTTTGGACATCACCTTTTTGAACCTGCTATTCTGGAGGATGTTCTCTCTCGGGCCCAACTGTCTTCCAAGATGCGGAAGGAAGATATGTTAAATGACTTGTTAAAGAAATCACTTTCATTTAAGCCGCAACAGAAACAGCCCTACCCTCAGAGGGATTCGGGCAAACGCCCTAATTCTCAGCAAGGAGGTCGAGGAAATGATAATAGATATGGGAAGAAGCAGAAGTCCACAGTTGCTGCTTCATCAAATTTCCAAGCCAGGAAACAGGACAAGAAGAAGGACTTTAGGTCCTCACAGAACCCTGTCCCAAAGGGTTTTCAGAAATAGGGGCCAGTTCCTTCACACGAACACGTACAAGTGGGTTGCTGCTTACAACATCATTGGCAGGCTTGGGAGGCCCTGAATTCGGACCCTTGGGTGACCATCGTACTAAGGGAGGGGTACAGGATACCTCTCAAGTCTCAACCACCCTTGACCAGTCATTCGCCACCATCCATCAGTTACTCCGGCAGGTCCGTAAAGCAACAAGCGCTCAGGGAGGAGATGCTTCAGCTGAAGTACAAAGGGGCCATAGAGCTAGCCCCGCCCAACTCCTGGAGTTTTCACAGCCACATGTTTGTGGTGACGAAAGCTTCAGGAGGGTGGAGACCCATCATCGATCTCTCTATCCTCAACTCCTTCGTAGAGATTACGAAGTTCAAGATGGAGACTCCGAAGACGGTTCTTCTAGCTATAAGGGAAGAGGACTGGTTCTTTACCATCGACTTCCAGGATGCTTATCTCCAAGTCCCAATTCATCAGGACTCTCGCCATCTTCTGCGCTTCCGCTGGGGAGAGGAGACTTGGCAGTTCAAGTGTCTCTGCTTCGGACTGGCAACGGCTCCTCAGGTCTTCACCAGGATCATGGCCCCAGTTGCAGCCAAATTCCACCGGATGGGTATTCGGATGTGCCGCTATCTGGACGACTGGCTCTTCCTATCTCCTTCCCTTCAGGAAGCTCTTCGTGTGAAGGAATTGGTCCTGGATCTTTGCAGGACTCTGGGAATAAAGATAAACAACAAGAAGTCTGCTCTCACACCATCTCAACAGACGACTTATTTGGGAATGAAGATTGTATCTCCTCTCTTAAGGGTCTTCCCGTCTCAAGAGAGGAAAGACAACCTCAGGAGAATTATAGAGGAGTTCTTGTTACTTCTGACCCCAAGAGTTTCTCTATGGATGAGCCTTCTAGGCCACCTTGCTTCTCTCACGTTACTAGTTCCCAACGGAAGACGCCGTATGAGGGATCTTCAATTCACATTGAGACAACATTGGGACTGGCAGGACAACACCAAACAAATTCAGTGGACAGCACGCAGTCAGGAGGATCTTCTTTGGTGGTCCCAGGAGATACACTTGAATGCAGGACTGTCTCTCAAAGTCCTCGAACCTACGCTTGTTCTGCATACAGACGCTTTAGACATAGGATGGGGAGCTTCTCTAGAGCAGGAGAGCATTGCTCGTTTATGGACTCCTTCCCAGATCTCCAGGTCCATAAACTGGAGAGAACTCAAGGCAATCAGGGAGGCTCTTCTCCATTTCACTCCTCTGTGTACATCCGAAGTAGTCGCAGTGTATGCAGACAACTCCACCGCGATCTCCTATTTGAAGAAGGAAGGAGGAACAAAGTCCCAACCTCTCAACCTTCTCGCTCAGGAGATCCTCCAGTGGGCAGAGGATCACAACGTTATTCTCCGACCTCAATTCATTCCGGGAAAGAAGAATGTCATTGCGGATGCTCTGAGCAGGGGGGACCAGGTGCTAGGTTCCGAATGGACTCTTTGTCAGGAGGTAGTAGATCGCCTAGTTCACCTTTGGCCAGCAAACATAGACCTGTTTGCAACTGCTTTAAATTTCCGTCTTCCA
The DNA here is from genome assembly GCF_036898095.1 of Palaemon carinicauda. Taxonomy (NCBI): domain Eukaryota; kingdom Metazoa; phylum Arthropoda; class Malacostraca; order Decapoda; family Palaemonidae; genus Palaemon; species Palaemon carinicauda. The sequence goes on along the minus strand of NC_090731.1, from coordinate 22,886,253 downwards.
GCATATTTCAGCCCTCAGACAGATCCTCAATCTGCAGGGGTCGACGCTATGCTTCAAGACTGGAGGGACCTTCAGACTTACGCCTTTCCACCATTAGGGATGATAGACCAGGTCTTACACAAATTTCAGTCATCGCAGAGGTGCACAATGACCCTGGTAGCCCCGTTCTGGCCTCAGAAAGAATGGTTTGCAAGACTCCTAGAACTTTCCATAGACATTCCAAGGAGGTTGCCTGTCAGGTACGACCTCTTACGCCAACCTCACTTCCACAGGTTCCACCTTCGACCGTCCTCGTTACTTCTAACCGCCTGGAGACTGTCAAGCGTATCGCTAGAGCGAGGGGAGTATCTTCAGCAGTGGCTGAACAGCTCACCAAGGCACGAAGACACTCTACCAATTTGAACTACCAGCGTAAGTGGGTAGTTTATAGAGGTTGGTGTAAGAGGAACCGCCACACCTCTTCTAGACCTACAGTTCCAAAGATTGCGGATTTCCTTCTTTATCTACGGAAGGAGAGAAAGCTTTCAGTGTCGGCCGTTAAAGCTTATAAGTCGACACTAGCCTCTGTGTTTAGGCTGTCTTTTGGTGAGGTTTTTGAGGACCCTATTCTCTCTGACCTGATCAGATCTTTTGAGATTGAGGTTCCCAAGATTTCCATTAGTCCTCCCATGTGGGACTTGAATGTGGTTCTCAAGCTTCTAGCTGGGGCTCCCTTTGAACCTCTCAGGTTAGCTTCTCTACAAGACTTGACTACCAAGACACTTTTCTTGGTTACTTTAGCTACAGCCAAGAGACTGGGAGAGATACAAGCCGTCTCTGCTTCTGTAGGAACAAGAGGAAAGGACATGGTCCTTTCGTACCTTCCAGAATTCAGAGCCAAGACGGAATCAGAGTCCAACCCTCTTCCTAGAGAGTTTCTTCTTTCCTCTTTAAGTGAAACTGTTGGGCATCTGGAAGAGGAGAGACTGTACTGCCCAGTGAGAACCTTACGTTATTATCTAGCCAGAACCAAGGCTATCCCTCACAGACCCCGGGCTCTCTTCGTCTCCCCTAAACTACAGTCGAAGGCCATGACGAAAAATGCTGTTTCTTTCTTTATCAGGAGACTCATAGCAAAGGCTTCTCCCCAATCTTTATCAGGCTGTGCGTCCAAGAAGGGAAGAGGTACCCACAGTCTGAGGGGTTATTCCACGTCTCTTTCTTTTTGGAAGAACTCTTCATTGAAGTCCGTCCTGAATGCTGCTCTATGGAAAGGGAATACAGTTTTTGCTTCCCACTACCTTAAGGACGTGGAGTTGGTGTATGACAACATACGATCTCTCGGTCCAATTGTCGCAGCTGGAGAAATTGTTGGTTAACATCTACTTGGCCTTCTACCCTAAATACTTAGTGTATGTAAGGAAGAATGTAAGGCATGAATGAGATGGGATATGAATAAGGGCTCACTCCGTGCGAATGAAAACCTCGCGTAGGCAGGTTGTATAAATGCATGAGAGGAAGTAAGGTAGTGACGGCCCATCGGGGGCCTACACCTACCTTACTTCAGAGACATATGACTAAACTAACGGACTTAACCAACGTATGCAAGTTGTTGATACAAGGTTAGGAACTTAGTTTACAATAGGGTAGTTAGTCGACTAGGCGTTAAGACTGACCCAGCCATGACTAAACTTGACTGTTGGGGATCCAGTTCACTACAACACATGGAGATGTCCTATATCAGTCAAGGTAACTACTCTGAGGTCCTCTCAGGTCTGTTTGTATTCTTTAAAGATTACTTAATTATATCAGCTGTTTATATTTCTACTTATGCCCTCCATCCAGGATAAATGCTGGTAATCGGCTGAATTAAGTTATACAGGTTAAGTGTGAGACAAATGAATTTTTAAATTTAAAATTAATTTTCGAACACTTACCTGTATAACTTAATGGAAGACCCTTCCCACCTCCCCACATTATCATAAGCAGCTTTACGACAACATATTCTTAAAGAATGGCTCAATAACCGGTTGGTGGAGGGATGCCCCCCACCATTGGTGGGGGAGGGATAGAGGACCACGTGACCAACTGTCAATTTTCTAATTGACAAGCAGTTACCTGTTAAACAGTTAAAGCCGTCAGGGCTAAAGATTTTGACGACCGTTCGTTCCAAAAAGTCTGCAGGTATTGTGCTTTAGTTTCATTCTTTATCGAGATTTCCTTAATTTTATTAACTCAATCTTAATGAGACTTTTTGGTCCAATTGTCGGTTGGTCACAATCAATGAGGGTAAGATAATTAGTCACCTAATTAGTTATATCTGTTTGGAGCCGACACAGATGTGATCGGCTGAATTAAGTTATACAGGTAAGTGTTCGAAAATTAATTTTAAATTTAAAAATTCATATATATATTATATAATATACATATGTATATATATTATATAATATATATATATATATATATATATATATATATATATATATATATATATATATATATATATATATATATATATCAATTCTCGCACTTCTTTGACTGATATCTGTAATAACCCTCATCCTCACATTCGAACCATCCTAACGATATCTTGGTTGTTTAAACGTCAGGCTACCTTTCAACCTTTCAGGGCTAGAAGGACATGATGTATCCAAGTCGGGTCTGGCGAGGCGACACCGGTTTTGTTGCTGGGTGTACAGTCACTCATATAAATTGATGGATGTCCGGGTGTTTGAGAGAGATTTCCATTTCACCCCTTTCTGGACGACAGGTGTCTGGGAGTGCGAGAGCAGTCGAATATTGAACTACCTAACTCTGCTGTAGTAATTGTTAACTTTTACGAGTATGTTATTGATCTTTTTTTTTCACGTAGATATATATTACAGAGGTTCTGTTCTTTCCTTCTCTTCTGCCCTGTTGTTTTTCTCTCGCCTTTCTACTTGTAGTCAGGGTGAATTAAATGGGATGGTGGATCAGTCCAGAAATAATTAGCAACAAGAAGTATTTCATGACAGTGGATGGAGAATTTTGTAGCATACCATAAAAAAAACCTCCCTCTGGATCTTAATTTTTTTTTCCCAAAGACTCATTAAAAAAATGTTAAGATGTATGATTTTTTCCCTTTTTCAAAATTGGATTAAATGGGCACTGCTAGTCTTCTGTTATAAAGCTTGACTCTGAAAAATGATTATTCATTAAACTATTCTATTGGAAGCCTAATTTGATTTGCACAGGCTCACATTGTTAGCAGTTGTCTGTGTCATTTAGACCATTATGCCAACTGCTAGGATCTTTATTGTCATTCCACACCACTTACACCTACCCTAGAAATAATTTTTGATATCCTGAAATTCAATTATCTAACGCCACGATCGAAATCAATGGGACTTGAACCCGGTTGTGCCAAGCAGTACACAGAAATTAAATCCCATTGTTAGTAATATTCATAGTAATGGCAAAGGACTTTGCGGGCATGGTGAAATGATGTATTTTTGGGGATTAATTTAATAAACTAAACATGTCAGAGTCAAGCTCTTGGGAGAAATGTAATGTATAGGCTGAGGATTGGCCATAGTCGGCCAAAGCACAAATATCTTTTCGTTTTTTCTTCTTTTGAGAGATATTCATGCACAGTTTAAAAGTACTTCAAGTTTTGCTTATTATAATTTTTACTTTTTTGCTTGCTTTATCATTCAGTTGAATTTACAGCTATTATTATTATTATTATTATTATTATTATTATTATTATTAAAATTATCATTATTATTGTTGTTGTTGTTGTTGCAGTTGTTGTCAATTACTTATCTTTTCAAAGTATTTGGTATAAATTTTCACCAACAGATTTCAGTTATGTTTAATTAATGATAATTTTTACTTATCCTCTTTTTTTCAAATACTTTGGTAATCATTATTTGATGCTTCTACTGATAGTGGAGAAGATATCAGAAATTTTCCGGAGAATCTTCTATTTCCGGAACCAGACACCAAAATTAGCACACAGACTCATCGGGGGTTGCTCTTTTTAATAAAAAGGATGCTATTGAATATCCAGAAATATTGCATTTCGCAATAAGATGGCAAAGACTTTCCTTATCTGAATGCTCTTGATGTCAAATCATACATTTTTTTTTTACTGCGTAGAATCCGAATTTAGTTATATGTAGCCTACTTACCCATTTTCTATATAAGCTATAAAAACTTAAACAAAACAAGACGAAGAGAAACTAGATAGAACAGTGTGCGCGAGTGTACCCTCAAGCAAGAGAACTCTAACCCAAGACAGTGGAAGACCATGGTACAGAGGCTATGGCACTACCCAAGAGTAGAGAACAATGGTTTGATTTTGGAGTGTCCTCCTAGAAGAGCTGCTTACCATAGCAAAAGTCTCTCTTTTACCCCTACCAAGAGAAAAGTAGCCATTGAACAATTACATTGCAGTATTTAACCCCTTGGTTGAAGAAGAATTATTTGGTAATCTCAGTGTTGTCAGGTGTATGAAGTCAGGGGAGAATCTGTAAAGAATAGGCCAGACTATTCGGTGTCTGTGTGGGCAAAGGGAAAGTAAACCGTAACCAGAGAGAAGGATCCAATATAATACTGTCTGGCCAGTCAAAGTACTCCATAACTCTCTAGCGGTAGTATCTCAACGGGCGGCTGGTGCCCTGACCAACCTACTACCTACCTATATATATATATATATATATATATATATATATATATATATATATATATATATATATATATATATATATATAGTTTGCCTAAGTATATTATACATAGAAAATAATGGTGTCATTTGAAAAATTAAATTATTTATTACCTGGTTCTTTAATATCTTTTGAGATTTTCGTCTTTTGAGATTTACTGAGGATTTAGTTAGACCCAACTTGTGAAGGCTTAAATGCTGTTTGCCCCTCCTTGCCTTATTGTTATGTGGGACTTGAAGTTGACACTTCTGATTTTATAATTCTTATGAAGCCTATAGGCCTAGAATTAAAATGAAGAAGAGACTGTGGAGAAATTTCACAAATCGTGACTTTATGCCCAGATAGACACCTTTCATAAATGACAAGATTTGATGCAAATATTTATTGTTGCTACCAGACATATAGCCATACCCTAGTATGTGTTAAAGACAAGACGACAGAGCCATATTATTATTATTATTATTATTATTATTATTATTATTATTATTATTATTATTATTATTATTATTCGAGATACGTTGCTATTGTAGAATCTGCCCATTATAGGTGTGGGGGAATATGTCTGACCCGATTATAGCTTTGTCTCACACTTAACCTGTATAACTTAATTCTGCCGATCACATCTGTGTCGGCTCCAAACAGATATAACTAATTAGGTGACTAATTATCTTACCCTCATTGATTGTGACCAACCGACAATTGGACCAAAAAGTCTCATTAAGATTGAGTTAATAAAATTAAGGAAATCTCGATAAAGAATGAAACTAAAGCACAATACCTGCAGACTTTTTGGAACGAACGGTCGTCAAAATCTTTAGCCCTGACGGCTTTAACTGTTTAACAGGTAACTGCTTGTCAATTAGAAAATTGACAGTTGGTCACGTGGTCCTCTATCCCTCCCCCACCAATGGTGGGGGGGTATCCCTCCACCAACCGGTGATTGAGCCATTCTTTATTCATCTGTTGTCACAGAAGCACGTTTGTGCTTTCGCTCCAACACTCTGATATAATTGAATTCTTTTTGGTTTTGTTAACGACTACACCTTGGATTTGTCGTCTTCAAGTGATTTTGGATCCTTTGATGGTGTTAGTGATTTATGAATATGCCATCTGACTCTGAGACTCGACGCTCCTGCACTAATTGTTCGACTAGGATAAGTAGAAAGTTTGCCTTTGATACTCATTCTCTTTGTCAGTCATGTAGGGGTATTAAGTGTGACATTAATGTTACTTGTAACGAGTGTAAGGGTTGGTCTAAAGAAGACCGTAAGTTATATGTTAAGCATATGGATTCTTTAGCCAAGAAACGTAGTAGTTATAAGTCGAATAAGACCACGAAGAGTGGCCTACCGGAGGACGAGATTAGGTCTTCTCCTTCCCAGGAGATTAGTTCAGCCTTAGGGGAGGGGGTAGATCCTCCGGAGGACAATGTCCCTGTAGGAGGGGTTAGTAGTTTTAGCTCCTCGGTAGATGTTGCCCGGTCCGTTTCTCCTGCTACAACGGTTACCGCCGAGTGTTCTAATGCTTTTATAAGTTGTCTTGAGAAAGTGCAAGCTATTTGGGAGGCTAAGTTCTCAAAGGTGAGTGAGGACATTTCCTCTTTAGTGAATTGCTTTAATGCTTTAAATGTTCCTGTATTGCCTTCCAGCTCTGCACCTGCCCTTGGTACGCCAGTCGCTGAGGCGAGCGGACACCGTGAGGTGATCCCCTCCCCAAAGCAGGGCAGGTCGCAGGTCCAGTTCGCCATCACCCCTGATGGGTGTATGAGCAACTTGGACGAAGAAACCCCATCGCTACTTCGTTCTCCCCATCGTCAGCGAGGGAGCACCCCGACACCGTCGCAAGCTCCTTTATCTTCAGACCCAGGGAGGTCAAGATTTCGTTCTCCTAATTGTCGACGAGGGAGCTCCCCTGCGCCTTCGCAGGACCATGAACCTTCAGACCCAGTGAAGTCTTCTCCGCGTTCCAGTCGCAGGAAATATTCTCCTAGAAGCTCGTCTCGCAGTAGGAGGCATACCTCTCATCAGTCCAACTCAAGCATGTCTCCTGAGGGTAGATCCACATCGAGACCCGATCTTAGAGACCTATCTCGTCACTCTTCAAGCCGCACTCCTGGACTTTCATCCCTCAGGTCCCTAAGGGACTCCAGTGTTTCCTCTGACCGAAGGTCCAGAAGCCAGTCTTCAAGGAGAAGCAACCGGAGTTGGTCCCATCATTCCCCAGACCACCTTTCTCCTTATTCCAGGTCTCATTGGAAGGACCAGAGACCTAGCCGTTCATCTGTTAGATCCCACCATAGATCTCCTTCCAAACATTCTCGTCGGTCCTTATCCTGTAGTACTGGGAAACGTCTCTCCCCAAACCATTCCCCTTCCAGGAGTAGACATCTTTCGTCTACCAGAAGCCCCAGATCTTCGCGACGTTCTCAGCCAAGGACCCGGCATGATCACAGGTCTCCTTCTACAGGTTCCTCACCCAATGATGGAGATGCTGAATTCTCCAGGAGACTTTGGGCAGCAGCGGAGAAATTTAGAATTCTTCAGGATGACGAGATGGATGACACAGCTCTTGAAACTTTGATCCCTAATTCCTTCAGGGAATTGATGAGTCTTTCCGAGAATGCCTTCCCAGAGAGTGTTCGTCAAGTGAAGGAGGTTCCTGCTTCCTCTAAGCCCCCCCTGAATCGTTTTGTTCAGGGTCTGGAGAAGCAGAAGTTTGACAGATTACCCAAATGGACCCCATCAGAACCCTTAGAATTAGCTCGCCAGGGAGTCAGGAAACGAGCAAAGGAAAGATGTCAGGCCGGACGCATTCCATACCCCACCATTGCTCTAGGCAAGACCAAGAGATACCTACAGCTGGAAGAAGAGTCTTACGGTCCAGCTCCCACCCCTCTCAACCCCTCCTTTGAGGACGTGTTACCCTCACGAGTGAAGGGTGAACGTGCCTTGGTTGGTATCTCTGTAGAAGAGTGCAAGAGATTGGAAGCCTCCACTAGAAGAATACAGGAGATTGGGAACATGCTGGCCTGGCTGTGGTATGTTTTGACAGCTTTTCTGAAGGAACCTTCTTTCCTCACTACGCATCGACCTCTCTACCTCCAGATAGCCAGGTCTATTGGGCGCTGCCTTGAGGACCAGATGAAAGAGACTACTTTCCACGAGGCTTACCTGACTGGTAAAAGAAGGGACCATTATCTCAGCAGGGCCCCTGCTTCTCTCTCCATACGTCATAAAGATCTACTAAGGGAATCCCAGATGTTTGGACATCACCTTTTTGAACCTGCTATTCTGGAGGATGTTCTCTCTCGGGCCCAACTGTCTTCCAAGATGCGGAAGGAAGATATGTTAAATGACTTGTTAAAGAAATCACTTTCATTTAAGCCGCAACAGAAACAGCCCTACCCTCAGAGGGATTCGGGCAAACGCCCTATTCCTCAACAAGGAGGTCGAGGAAATGATAATAGATATGGGAAGAAGCAGAAGTCCACAGTTGCTGCTTCATCAAACTTCCAAGCCAGGAAACAGGACAAGAAGAAGGACTTTAGGTCCTCACAGAACCCTGTCCCAAAGGGTTTTCAGAAATAGGGGCCAGTTCCTTCACACGAACACGTACAAGTGGGTTGCTGCTTACAACATCATTGGCAGGCTTGGGAGGCCCTGAATTCGGACCCTTGGGTGACCATCGTACTAAGGGAGGGGTACAGGATACCTCTCAAGTCTCAACCACCCTTGACCAGTCATTCGCCACCATCCATCAGTTACTCCGGCAGGTCCGTAAAGCAACAAGCGCTCAGGGAGGAGATGCTTCAGCTGAAGTACAAAGGGGCCATAGAGCTAGCCCCGCCCAACTCCTGGAGTTTTCACAGCCACATGTTTGTGGTGACGAAAGCTTCAGGAGGGTGGAGACCCATCATCGATCTCTCTATCCTCAACTCCTTCGTAGAGATTACGAAGTTCAAGATGGAGACTCCGAAGACGGTTCTTCTAGCTATAAGGGAAGAGGACTGGTTCTTTACCATCGACCTCCAGGATGCTTATCTCCAAGTCCCAATTCATCAGGACTCTCGCCATCTTCTGCGCTTCCGCTGGGGAGAGGAGACTTGGCAGTTCAAGTGTCTCTGCTTCGGACTGGCAACGGCTCCTCAGGTCTTCACCAGGATCATGGCCCCAGTTGCAGCCAAATTCCACCGGATGGGTATTCGGATGTGCCGCTGTCTGGACGACTGGCTCTTCCTATCTCCTTCCCTTCAGGAAGCTCTTCGTGTGAAGGAATTGGTCCTGGATCTTTGCAGGACTCTTGGAATAAAGATAAACTACAAGAAGTCTGCTCTCACACCATCTCAACAGATGACTTATTTGGGAATGAAGATTGTATCCCCTCTCTTAAGGGTCTTCCCGTCTCAAGAGAGGAAAGACAACCTCAGGAGAATTATAGAGGAGTTCTTGTTACTTCCGACCCCAAGAGTTTCTCTATGGATGAGCCTTCTAGGCCACCTTGCTTCTCTCACGTTACTAGTTCCCAACGGAAGACGCCGTATGAGGGATCTTCAATTCACATTGAGACAACATTGGGACTGGCAGGACAACACCAAACAAATTCAGTGGACAGCACGCAGTCAGGAGGATCTTCTTTGGTGGTCCCAGGAGATACACTTGAATGCAGGACTGTCTCTCAAAGTCCTCGAACCTACGCTTGTTCTGCATACAGACGCTTCAGACATAGGATGGGGAGCTTCTCTAGAGCAGGAGAGCATTGCTCATTTATGGACTCCTTCCCAGATCTCCAGGTCCATAAACTGGAGAGAACTCAAGGCAATCAGGGAGGCTCTTCTCCATTTCACTCCTCTGTGTACATCCGAAGTAGTCGCAGTGTATGCAGACAACTCCACCGCGATCTCCTATTTGAAGAAGGAAGGAGGAACAAAGTCCCAACCTCTCAACCTTCTCGCTCAGGAGATCCTCCAGTGGGCAGAGGATCACAACGTTATTCTCCGACCTCAATTCATTCCGGGAAAGAAGAATGTCATTGCGGATGCTCTGAGCAGGGGGGACCAGGTGCTAGGTTCCGAATGGACTCTTTGTCAGGAGGTAGTAGATCGCCTTGTTCACCTTTGGCCAGCAAACATAGACCTGTTTGCAACTGCTTTAAATTTCCGTCTTCCAGCATATTTCAGCCCTCAGACAGATCCTCAATCTGCAGGGGTCGACGCTATGCTTCAAGACTGGAGGGACCTTCAGACTTACGCCTTTCCACCATTAGGGATGATAGACCAGGTCTTACACAAATTTCAGTCATCGCAGAGGTGCACAATGACCCTGGTAGCCCCGTTCTGGCCTCAGAAAGAATGGTTTGCAAGACTCCTAGAACTTTCCATAGACATTCCAAGGAGGTTGCCTGTCAGGTACGACCTCTTACGCCAACCTCACTTCCACAGGTTCCACCTTCGACCGTCCTCGTTACTTCTAACCGCCTGGAGACTGTCAAGCGTATCGCTAGAGCGAGGGGAGTATCTTCAGCAGTGGCTGAACAGCTCACCAAGGCACGAAGACACTCTACCAATTTGAACTACCAGCGTAAGTGGGTAGTTTATAGAGGTTGGTGTAAGAGGAACCGCCACACCTCTTCTAGACCTACAGTTCCAAAGATTGCGGATTTCCTTCTTTATCTACGGAAGGAGAGAAAGCTTTCAGTGTCGGCCGTTAAAGCTTATAAGTCGGCACTAGCCTCTGTGTTTAGGCTGTCTTTTGGTGAGGTTTTTGAGGACCCTATTCTCTCTGACCTGATCAGATCTTTTGAGATTGAGGTTCCCAAGATTTCCATTAGTCCTCCCATATGGGACTTGAATGTGGTTCTCAAGCTTCTAGCTGGGGGTCCCTTTGAACCTCTCAGGTTAGCTTCTCTACAGGACTTGACTACCAAGACACTTTTCTTGGTTACTTTAGCTACAGCCAAGAGACTGGGAGAGATACAAGCCATCTCTGCTTCTGTAGGAACAAGAGGAAAGGACATGGTCCTTACGTACCTTCCAGAATTCAGAGCCAAGACGGAATCAGAGTCCAACCCTCTTCCCAGAGAGTTTCTTCTTTCCTCTTTAAGTGAAACTGTTGGGCATCTGGAAGAGGAGAGACTGTACTGCCCAGTGAGAACCTTACGCTATTATCTAGCCAGAACCAAGGCTATTCCTCACAGACCCCGGGCTCTCTTCGTCTCCCCTAAACTACAGTCGAAGGCCATGACGAAAAATGCTGTTTCTTTGTTTATCAGGAGACTCATAGCAAAGGCTTCTCCCCAATCTTTATCAGGCTGTGCGTCCAAGAAGGGAAGAGGTACCCACAGTCTGAGGGGTTATTCCACGTCTCTTTCTTTTTGGAAGAACTCTTCATTGAAGTCCGTCCTGAATGCTGCTCAATGGAAAGGGAATACAGTTTTTGCTTCCCACTACCTTAAGGACGTGGAGTTGGTGTATGACAACATACGATCTCTCGGTCCAATTGTCGCAGCTGGAGAAATTGTTGGTTAACATCTACTTGGCCTTCTACCCTAAATACTTAGTGTATGTAAGGAAGAATGTAAGGCATGAATGAGATGGGATATGAATAAGGGCTCACTCCGTGCGAATGAAAACCTCGCGTAGGCAGGTTGTATAAATGCATGAGAGGAAGTAAGGTAGTGACGGCCCATCGGGGGCCTACACCTACCTTACTTCAGAGACATATGACTAAACTAACGGACTTAACCGACGTATGCAAGTTGTTGATACAAGGTTAGGAACTTAGTTTAGAATAGGGTAGTTAGTCGACTAGGCGTTAAGACTGACCCAGCCATGACTAAACTTGACTGTTGGGGATCCAGTTCACTGCAACACATGATGTCCTATATCAGTCAAGGTAACTACTCTGAGGTCCTCTCAGGTCTGTTTGTATTCTTTAAAGATTACTTAATTATATCAGCTGTTTATATTTCTACTTATGCCCTCCATCCAGGATAAATGCTGGTAATCGGCTGAATTAAGTTATACAGGTTAAGTGTGAGACAAATGAATTTTTAAATTTAAAATTAATTTTCGAACACTTACCTGTATAACTTAATGGAAGACCCTTCCCACCTCCCCACACTATCATAAGCAGCTTTACGACAACATATTCTTAAAGAATGGCTCAATCACCGGTTGGTGGAGGGATACCCCCCCACCATTGGTGGGGGAGGGATAGAGGACCACGTGACCAACTGTCAATTTTCTAATTGACAAGCAGTTACCTGTTAAACAGTTAAAGCCGTCAGGGCTAAAGATTTTGACGACCGTTCGTTCCAAAAAGTCTGCAGGTATTGTGCTTTAGTTTCATTCTTTATCGAGATTTCCTTAATTTTATTAACTCAATCTTAATGAGACTTTTTGGTCCAATTGTCGGTTGGTCACAATCAATGAGGGTAAGATAATTAGTCACCTAATTAGTTATATCTGTTTGGAGCCGACACAGATGTGATCGGCAGAATTAAGTTATACAGGTAAGTGTTCGAAAATTAATTTTAAATTTAAAAATTCATTTCCCTTCGTAAATTAAAGTTAGATAATATAGGTAGATTTAATTGTATTTCTGGTACCGAAGATAACACACCACTTCGCTTATTTACTTATTCATTTATCATTATTACTTCTCCCTTAATATTCTCCTCAAGCGATTAGACCTATATAGACCTAAGCTTTGGCTTGAAATAATTTATTGCAAGTTTCGAAACCACGACCCTAACTACCTTTTGCTTCATACACAAAACGACATAAGCAAAATCAAGTAATAACTTTGAATTGATAACCCAAATGCATAGATGGTTATTATTATTAGACAACAGGACTAAGCTTAGATTATTTTCCCTCTTGAAGCCCTCTTTCCCACTCCGACTATCTACAGTCACAGTTCCAGGAATAGTCTCCTGGAATCAAGGTGTTCAGAGGGATTCGTGTTTCATTAATGTATTACTTTTTTTTCTGAAATATTATTGTAGCACAATTGTTTTAACTATCTAATATTTTTTCAATAATAAAATTTTTCACAACAGTTGAGGAACTTTGTGCATTCATACACATGTTTACAAAGTGAAATATAAGATTTATTACCAAGTGACAAGTTATGTTCAACGCTGTCCAATGCAATAATAGATAAATAGCAACAGTCTGGCTGCATACTGTAAACGGGAATCCCCCCCCCCCGACTTCGTGCCTTTTATTAGTAGAGGAAGAGAAGGAAAAGGATAAGAAAGGGTTACTAATGAGAGAGAGAGAGAGAGAGAGAGAGAGAGAGAGAGAGAGAGAGAGAGAGAGAGAGAGAGAGAGAGAGAGAATTCAACACCAGACCAAAGAAAGCCTGTTGCTGTTTTGCTGGATAACCGGGGGACGTCAGTGACAGGATACTCTCTTTCTATCCTGCCTGTCTCGGAACCCCAAACCGAGAGGTAGTCCTGAATCGGAAGACACCTAAGAGGAAGGATCCTCAACGGAGTCGATTTCTTAGGGCTTGACCCGACCCAGGACTCTCGGAAAACCCGAGTCTCTTTACTTTAGGTTATCCAGGACGATACAGACATCACTGCCATTACTTGTCGAAAAATATTCTCATTTAAGAAGACTCAAACATTTTATGTAAAGTTTATAGATTTGTTGATAAATTCATAATTTTTTTATAAAGTTTGATAATTAAGAATTTAGTTGCCTTTCATAATAATCATCATTATAGCTATTTATGAATTTTGAATATTCTTCTAGCAAATAGATCAGTATTTTGATGGCCAATGGTAGGCACCTATTGATACTATTGCGAAAGTTATTGGGTACTGTCAGATCCCTCTCTGGATAAAGCACATTTTCCCTTTACTTAATTTTCGAGTCAACACAATATGAATCTCTTTATTAACTTTTAAAGGACAAAACTGGATAACACTATTCATATTTAAATATGATTTCAAAAAAATAGTTTACTTATAAAATCATTTTATTTTAATGTACTGTACAAAAGAGGAAAATCAAATAGATTCGAAGAGTAGACTCGAGAGGCCGACCCTGTTATACAATGGGAATAATGAGGTTGAAAGATGCAGACAGTTACTTGAATAGCTAAACTCTTCTAGAGTCGATGCTTTGTAATGAGAGCATAGCTGTTAGGAACCTTGTTTTCAATAATGGCTCAGCAATAGCTTATTAGGAAGCAGCGGGTTCTCTGGTGTGTTGCAAGGAGTCTTAAACGATTAAAACATATTTACAAGAACAATATCAAGTCGACCTTTCAGGGGTCGGAAGTTTAGTCTGAACACTGTGTCACTGAGATGGGCTTTAAAGATAAAAGACTTTTCACCCTCAAATTCAATACTCCGTATTTATTAGGCCTATAAACATTTCCATTCCTTAACCTGAATATCCAGCCTAGAATTTCCATCGAACAGTCACAAATAGTTTCCAAGATTTCACTATAACTATTGTTTGTTCGTAATTAAGACTTTCTAAGGTCCAAACAATATCAGTAGACCATGTTTGATAAAATTCTTTGGAAACTTCAATTTTACAGCATGTGATGTATGAAGTAGGAGATGATGAATGGAGAAGTATTGATTTAAAAGCTCAAGATAGAGACGGCTGGCGAAATGTAACCGGGGCCGTTAGGGTCAATAGGCCTAGGAAAAGATGATGACCATATATATAATGAATTTTAATTCAAACTCTCTAAAATATTAAAACTGGTCGGTTTAATTCAGGAAAAGTAACTCGTCAAAATAGTTTCTCTTAATTATTTTTTTCTCTTGGAATCTGAAGTTGTCTAAATTTCTGTGAAATTGCGTAATCGTTTGTACACTGAAATAGATCATATTTACTGCTACTGAAGAAACACAAGAGGAATATAAATGCTTGATTTTAGAATACTGCACATAAGCAACGATGTGCCGGTAATGTCAGGTAGGCCTACAATGCAAGGCTCTATAGCTACAGAAGCTGTGATGTCATATAGGCGTACTATGCAACGCTTAAAACATGTAAATGCAGAAGCTATAATGTCAGATATGCCTACAATGCAACGCTTAAAACATGTAAATGCAGAAGCTATAATGTCAGATATGCCTACAATGCAACGCTTAAAATATGTAGATGCAGAGCTGTAATGTCATATGGGCCTACAATTCAACGTTGAAAACATGTAGATGCAGAAGCTATGATGTCAGCTATGCCTACAATGCAACGTTTAAAACATACTGATGTATTGTAGAAGACATGACTCCGTTTTCTCTCTTTCCTCGGATGTTCTAATGGTATTTCTTTTAAAAATTAGTATGCCTTCACCTAAATGAAAACTTACTATGCAGCAAATGTAAATTAAGATAATCTGCCTTTAGGAGATATGATTATTGTGACAGAATAAAAGAAAAATGGCATCTCATCCGTTTGGGACTTTGACACCACGAAAGAAACGCTATCTCTTCATGGTGATTTTATTTTATTTTTTTTTTCGTAACTCATTGATAAAGCGAAGGTCTTAGTAAGGTCTACAGATCTTGGTTAAGTAAAAATTTTGTTTGATACTGGAGGATCATCGGTGCCATGATGGTTGAGGAGGCTCTAGAGGTGGTGCTTTTGCTTTTCTATCCTCACTTAATATGCAGCATATTCAAAATTCATAAATAGCTATAATGATGCTCATTATGAAAGGCAACTAAATTCTTAATTATCAAAATTTATAAAAAAAAAAATGAATTTATCAACAAATCTATAAACTTTACATAAAATGTTTGAGTCTTCTTAAATGGAGAATATTTTCCGACAAGTAATTGCAGTGATGTCTGTATCGTCCTGGATAACCTAAAGTAAAGAGACTCGGGTTTTCCGAGAGTCCTGGGTCGGGTCAAGCCCTAAGAAATCGACTCCGTTGAGGATCCTTCCTCTTAGGTGTCTTCCGATTCAGGACTACCTCTCGGTTTGGGGTTCCGAGACAGGCAGGATAGAAAGAGAGTATCCTGCCATTGACGTCCCCCGGTTATCCAGCAAAACAGCAACAGGCTTTCTGTGGTCTGGTGTTGAATTCTCTTCTCTCTCTCTCTCTCTCTCTCTCTCTCTCTCTCTCTCTCTCTCTCTCTCTCTCTCTCTCTCTCTCTCTCTCTCTCTCATTACTAACCCTTTCTTATCCTTTTCCTTCTTCTCTTCTTCTACTAATAAAGGGCACAAGGTCGGGGGGGGGGGAAAATTCCCGTCTACAGTATGCAGCCAGACTGTTGCTATTCATTTATTATTGCATTGGACAGCGTTGAACATAACTTGTCACGTAGTAATAAATCTTATGTTTTACTTTGTAAACATGTGTATGAATGCACAAAGTTGCTCAACTGTTAAGAAAAATTTTATTATTGAAAAAATATTAGATAGTTAAAACAATTGTGCTACAATAATATTTCAGAAAAAAAGTAATACATTAATGAAACACGAATCCCTCTGAACACCTTGATTCCAGGAGACTATTCCTGGAACTGTGACTGTAGATAGTCGGAGTGGGAAAGAGGGCTTCAAGAGGGAAAATAATCTAAGCTTAGTCCTGTTGTCTAATAATAATAACCATCTATGCATTTGGGTTATCAATTCAAAGTTATTACTTGATTTTGCTTATGTCGTTTTGTGTATGAAGCAAAAGGTAGTTAGGGTCGTGGTTGAAACTTGCAATAAATTATTTCAAGCCAAAGCTTAGATAAGTCAACGCTGCCTATATAGGGTCTAATCTATTGAGGAGTTTATTAAGGGAGAAGTAATAATGATAAATGAATAAGTGAATAAGCGAAGTGGTGTGTTATCTTCGGTACCAGAAATACAATTAAATCTACCTATATTATCCAACTTCAATTTACGAAGGGAAAGCTATAATCGGGTCAGACATATTCCCCCTCACCTATAATGGGCAGATTCTACAATTGCAACGTATCTCGAATAACAACAACAACAACAATAATAATAATAATAATAATAATAATAATAATAATAATAATAATAATATGGCTCTGTCGTCTTGTCTTTAACACATACTAGGGTATGGCTATATGTCTGGTAGCAACAATAAATATTTGCATCAAATCTTGTCATTTATGAAAGGTGTCTATCTGGGCATAAAGATACGATTTGTGAAATTTCTCCACAGTCTCTTCTTCATTCTAATTCTAGGCCTATAGGCTTCATAAGAATTATAAAATCAGAAGTGTCAACTTCAAGTCCCATATAACAATAAGGCAAGGAGGGGCAAACAGCATTTAAACCTTCACAAGTTGGGTCTAACTAAATCCTCAGTAAATCTCAAAAGACGAAAATGTCTAAAGATATTAAAAAACCAGGTAATAACTATGTATAATATACTTAGGCAAACTATATATAGATATATGTAGGTAGTAGGTTGGTCAGGGCACCAGCCGCCCGTTCAGATACTACCGGTAGAGAATCATGGAGTCCTTTGACTGGCCAGACAGTACTATATTGGATCCTTCTCTCTGGTCACGGTTTACTTAACCTTTTCCCACACACACCGAATAGTCTGGCCTATTCTTTACAGATTCTCCCCTGACTTCATACACCTGACAACACTGAGATTACCAAATAATTCTTCTTCAGCCAAGGGGTTAAATACTGCAATGTAATTGTTCAGTGGCTACTTTCCTCTTAGTAGGGGTAGAAGAGACTCTTTAGCTATGGTAAGTAGCTCTTCTAGGAGAAGGAAACTCCAAAATCAAACCATTGTTCTCTAGTCTTGGGTAGTGCCATAGCCTCTGTACCACGGTCTTCCACTGTCTTGGGTTAGAGTTCTCTTGCTTGAGAGTACACTCGCGCACACTGTTCTATCTAGTTTCTCTTCGTCTTGTTTTGTTAAAGTTTTTATAGCTTATACAGGAAATATTTATT
>NC_090731.1:22723655-22863655 GCF_036898095.1 Palaemon carinicauda | reverse complement strand
TATGTGTGGCTGGGCCCTCCTTGCTATCGCACCTCCAAGTCCGCCCAGCAGCTCTCACACCCCGGGCCGGTTTGCGGGATGTGGCAAACCTTCCCCTGAAGTGCCTTGGATCTGCCGTGTGCCACGTCACCCTGCAAGGTCGCACCACGGAGCAGGACGTGTACTTCGTGCAGTCGGCAAAGCACCTCTTTCTGTCGTTGAACGCTTGCAAGGATTTAACGCTGATACCCAAGGAGTTCCCCTATCCCTCCCCCGCGGTGGCACACGTGAGCCTGTTCGATGCCACAGCCAGGCGGGCCGCCCAGGTACCACCCCGACCTGCCGAGGTGCCCATGCCACCCCAGGAGGAACATGCGGCCAGGTTGGAAGCCTGGCTCCTGCAACATTTCGCTACGACGACATTCAACACAGCCAGGAAACCACTACCAGTGATGCAGGGGAAACTGCACCGTATCCACCTGCTCCCAGGAACTACGCCTTACGCATGCCATACCCCAGCATCAGTGCCGAAACACTGGGAAGAGGAAGTGAAGGCCCAGCTCGAAGAAGATGCCGCCCGTGGCGTTATAGAACCGGTACCCGCTGGGCAGCCAACCGAATGGTGCGCCCGTATGGTGGTCGTCGCCAAGAAATCAGGACAGCCACGCCGTACAGTCGACTATCAGCGCCTCAACGCATCTTGCCTACGGGAGACACATCACACCCCCGCCCCATTCGACATGGTGTCCGGGGTTCCTAAGCACACGTTCAAAACCGTGGCGGACGCGTACTGGGGATACCACCAGGTGGAGTTAGACGAAGAAAGCCGCGATCTAACCACATTTATTACCCCCTGGGGAAGGTTTCGTTACCGTCGTACACCCATGGGGCACTGCTCCGCTGGCGATGCGTATACCAAACGGTTTGACGACGCCATCCAGGATATCCAGAGGAAATACAAGTGCGTGGACGACACCTTACTCTACGACGACAACATCGAAGGGGCCTTCTGGCATGCCTACGACTTCCTCGAAACATGCGCAGCCAAGGGTATCACGCTTAAGCCGGAGAAATTCCAATTCGCCAGAAGGGAAGTAGACTTCGTGGGCTTCAACCTGGGCTGGGAGGCCTACAAGCCAACAGAGGAACGTTTGGCGGCCATCAAGAACTTCCCGATGCCACGTCAGCCCTCTATCACCGACATAAGGGCTTGGTACGGATTTGTCAACCAGCTGGCGCCATTCCTCGCAACAGCCCCTATCATGAATCCGTTCAGGGAGCTCCTCAAAAAACCAACGGGGAAGGCAGTGTACTGGGACGAGGCACTCCGCACCAAATTTCATCACGCCCAAGACATGATATGCCAACTAGCGAAGGACGGACTGGCCTACTACGACAGGAGCCGCCCCACAGCAGCGATCACCGACTGGAGTAAAGAAGGCATAGGGTTCGTAATCCTTCAACAGTACTGCTCATGCAGCTCCGCCAATACGCCCTTTTGCTGCACGGGTGGGTGGCGCCTGGCACTATGCGGCAGCCGCCATCTCACCGCCGCTGAAGCTGGCTACGCTGCCGTGGAAGGGGAGGCCCTTGCCGTAGCCTGGTGTCTCCAGAAGGCGAGGCTGTTCTTGCTGGGGTGCCCCAACCTCACCGTTGTGACGGACCACCGCCCGTTAACCAAGTTACTGGGGGATCGTGCCCTCACGGAAATCTCGAACCCCCGCCTTTTCAGGCTGAAGGAGAGAACTCTGCAGTACCGATTCAGGGTCAAGTACCTGCCAGGGAAGCGTACCAGCGCGGCGGACTTCCTGTCCCGATACCCCGCCTTAAAAGCCGATCCCAGCGCCTACGACATGGACCTCGACGAAGACCTCACCGACACCATGGCGGCCGCCGTCGTGGCAGCAGTGGAGCACGACAGCTGTGTTGGGGACGAGGCGAGAGTTAGGCACGCCGCTACCACCGACCCCGTGTACCAGCTGCTCACGGCCAGGGTCCTGGCCGGGGACTGGGCCGATAGGAAGTCCCAGGAAATTGCGTGCCTTCGGCCCTTTTACAGTGTCAGGGAGAGGCTGGCCGTTATCCAAGACTTGGTGACATATACGTTCGAACAGGGCAACGTTCGCCTAGTTATCCCGGAGCCTCTCCGTCAGCAGGTGGCTGCCAACCTACACGCGGGGCACCAAGGCCTGGACTCGATGCAACGACGAGCGCGCCAGACGGTATACTGGCCTGGACTCGAGGGGGACCTGCAGTATCACCGATCCTCGTGTGAAGAATGCGATGTACACGCACCATCTCAGGCCGCGGAGGAACTCATTATCACGCCGCCCCCAGAGTACCCCTTCCAGATGACGGTTGCAGATATGTTTCAGCACGACGGACACTCGTACATGGCCTACGCAGACAGGCTCACAGGTTGGCTGGAGCTGGCCCACTTCCCCCACGGAACCTCCTCCTCCCACATCAAGACTCAGCTACGTCGCTACTTCGCCAGATGGGGGGCCCCGGAGCAAACTTCCACGGACGGTGGCACCAATCTGGCAAGTGAGGAAAAGGGGGAATTCTTCAAGTTATGGGGCGTGTCTGTGCGTCTGTCATCCGCCCAGTACCCACAGTCCAATGGCAGGGCAGAGGCCGCAGTCAAGATCGGGAAGCGGATAATAATGGCGAACACGGGCAGCAGCGGCACCCTCGACACGGACAAGTCCTCTATGGCTATCCTGCAGTACCTCAACACCCCCCTCCGCGGAATAAACAGGTCGCCCGCCCAGATGGCAGCGGGCAGGCAGCTCCGAGATGGCGTACCTACGGCTCGCTGGCACCTTACGGTAGACAAACACTGGGGGGCAACCTTACGGCAGAGAGAACGTCAGATGGCTGACAGTGGTGCTGCCCTCACCAGGACCGGACCGTCCAGAAAGCTTTTAGCCATCAACCCGGGATCCCAAGTACGAGTGCAAAATCAGGCCACTAAGCTGTGGGACCGCACCGGTACCGTAGCGGAAACGCTCCCATACCGACAGTACCTAGTCAAGCTAGACGGCAGCGGGCGCCTTTCCCTCCGCAACAGGAAGCACCTGCGTCTCACATCATCGGGGCCCCAGCCTAGGCAGACCACACCTGCTACGCATCTAGCCACGCCCACGCCCGAGCAGCTACCAGGCAGTCACCCCACGCCCAGCCCACATGCAGCACGGAAGCCACGCCCATCACGGTGCACAAGGAGGCCTGCGCGGATGAATGACTACATGTGATCATCGTACATTACAGCGGCACCTGCATACATTTTTTTTCTTTCTTTCTTTTATTGCTTTTGCTTCATATTATTCTATGAACATGTATTACCCGCACATTGTGTTTTGCATTCCTGACAGCTATGTACCTGTCTTCCTATTCTTGCACATGCACCCAATTTAATCCATGTATATCCATGCATTATTTTTTATCATTGCCTCTCCATGTATACCCATGTATTAATCTCGGGGGGGGGATGATGGAGTACCTGCAGTAAGATATGTTTTCCCATGGCGGGCAGGCGCCAAGTGAGTGGCACTGTGCCGGTTGCAGAGAGCAACCGGATGAGTCTGTATCTGAGGACGCATTAAACTACATGTCTCCAGCATCGTGTATCTCTTGTCCTATCTTGACATCCAATAATCTCTAATTATGAGAGCAAAGGTAAAGTTGTTCAAAATAAACTTGCAGGGATGATGTTTGTGACCTGTGCAAAGAAAGTAATACAGAACATTTTGGAACATGAAGAGAACTTCAGAGGACGGCCAGGAATCAAGGATATGGTTGGAAAAGCAAAACAGGTTGTCATAACTAATTTCATCACAACCGAATTCAGGGTTAATGGGAATGATAAAATCACTCTTAAACTTACATCAAGAAAGGCAGGTGTTTATGGTCAAAGAACGGAATGAAGTCTTGGAAAGAGGTCTAAGACCACTATAATTGTTTTAGGCTATGCATAAAATGTAGCTTTTATTAAAAATGATGATGGTTGATACCAAAAATAACAGACATGGAAATTGGAAATTTTTAGAGTAAAACCTATGCATTGAAAACTACACGCAAAATACCGATCAAAATAATTTCATAATAAATCGATATTAGAAAATTCTGTGATTTTTTTAATTATAAAACCTTAAAAATTTTATTTATTTCCAGAAATTAATGTGAATGATCGTTTGTTGAAATAACATATAATAATTATTAGGTGATTTTATTATTTATATTATATGGGATAACTAATTGTATAAGCAATTTTGTCCCTGAAATCGAGGAGGTAATTTGCTTGTGTGCAAGTTGCTTTAAAGTGAGAGCAGCAGAGGTAATCCCAAGTGTTTCAAGAATCTATAGACAATTTAAATACGCTAATTAAAGAATAAAATCAGCTAGATGAAAGCCACAGATAAGGAAACAAGGCAGAGCGCCAAAATAGAAAGAAAGATTAGAAAATAGCTTACAACATTCAGTTAAGCGTCAGCTGCCTGACATAAAGTAGGACTGTTTTGCCACCTCGTTCTGTTGAAGAAGATTCTTCAAATGCTCCTATATTAAAGCATAAAAACCTAGTCATGTTTTCCTTTTAAATGCTTTCAACTCTTTTGGGCCAAGGATTAGGCTACGTCGACGAGATTTCAATTTTGTTTTTTCACTTTTTCCATCATTATTATTATCATTTTTGGGCTCAAGCCATGGCGTCCTGATGGAAGGATCCTTTTTGGTAGCTTCCTTGGGTAATCACTACTAGGATTTTCCCAGAGAATTAAACCACAGGTTATCACAGAATTCTAACTTCTGGAGCGAGTATCCTAAGGGTTTCCCCTTAAGACATCGTGTATCAACAGGGGACACGCATGTATAAACGTGCCACATAGCTATCTGCACCCCATATAGAGTTAACGCTTCAATATGGCGGACAGGGAGTGGCTGGGAGCTGAGCCGCAGCCGATCTAGATGTGGCGATATCGGTACTCGCGATGTAAACAGACGGACGCCATTGCTTTTGATGACGTCACGTCCGTCCTCATTCCTTTGCTAGTAGCTCGCTCGATTGGACGTATTTTTCCCTTTGTGCGACTTTATCTGCTTGCATCCTCGCCATGTCTCAACCTTCAGCTTCACCTCCTTCTGGAAAGTTGAGTACAAAGGTTTAAGTATTGTTTAAATAAGCTCTGACCTTAAAGTAAATCTTACTTTTCGAGATATTTGCATAATTGTGGCAGAGCTTTGCCAGACCGGTCAGTGCCATTTTATGACGCTGCTGTTGCTTGCATGCCTTATTTAGTCAGCCGCAACAGCCTTACCGGTATATAAATTACTAATCAGCGCTATTAGTTATTTAGTCTTCATAGCTAGGAACTTTATATCGCGTTTTTGACGCATTAGTTAGGGTCTTCGCTGACCCCATACCAGTAGGCTTTGATTAGCCCCTAGGCCAGTGAGCCTATACCAGTGTTAATGCATGATATTTCAGTGATCCTAGTGTTAGTTATGAAGATTTTGGCATTATTTTACAATACCATTGACAGTGATGCAAGTGTTTTTCGCCTTCAGGGACCATATAGGGGGTAGGTTATCTTGAGTGCCTAGCTAACCTAACCTTATGATAGGACCCCTATATGCTCTCTTCATCCCTAGCCCTAGGGCTTCCCTCTGGTAATCTTGTACCCTATTACATGTGATAGGACAAGACTCCTCAGAGTACTGTATCGCCTCCCCACCTAAGGGAATGACCCCTCCCTTAGTGTTGCGGACCTTAAAGGTAGGATCACCTCCTTTAAGCTGAATCGGTCCTTGACCTTTTCCTTGCGATACGTCTTCTCCCTTCCTTGATTAGGGTCTACCAACCCTAATCCAGGTTAGGTTGGGAGGGCTGGTTTATGTACCTTGCTGAAATATACGCGTGCACCGTTTTTCAGTTGGTCCACCTACTATAGGTTAGGGTGAGCATCTCCTTTCCTAGGTGGCCGCTCTGGTGCATAACCCATCCTTTCTTATAAGAAGACCCTTTCCCCCCCCAACCTATCTCTTGCCTAGCCTAACCTACCAGTAGGTTAGGCTTCATATGTCCCCTGTCCTACACTCCACCCTAGGCTGGAGTGCTGGACCCCGTGGTGCTCCCAGTGTTGTCCGCTCTGATACATAGACCCTCCATAGTGCTATGGAGTCAGTTATCATTTGGTCGACATGAAGAGTCTCCACCCCTTCTTTGGGTACACCCTGTCCTCTCTTGGACTGCCTTAGCCCCCGGCCATTGCGGCCCCTGCTTAGGATGATAGATTCACCTCTATCATGGTGGTACCTTTTCCAGAGGTGTCTTGACTAGGCTAGTACAGCCTTGCCATCCCACCTCCATCTTTGGTGCTTGTCCCTTGCCGCCTCTACCCCGGCATTACCGCCGCTACGGGTGACTTCCTTATCCTTGCCGCCTTCCCCCGAGTGCCGGGGGATCGCCGCCGGCCGCCGGCTTACCGCCGTGGCCTCTCCATTCCCTCATAGCCTCGGCACACTGCCGACCCCTCCCGGAGTGCCGGCACTAGCAGCCGGCCCCCGGCCCCGGCTATGCTCCTTTATCCTTACCCCTGTCACCCTCCGACTGCCTCCGGCTGCCGGGACCGCCGCTCCTTGCCGGCGGCCGCCGCTACCGGCTGCCGCCACCCTGGCTTCTTTTGACCATAGAATGATCATTCTTGAATGCCAGAAACTCTGCTCGAGCGGCTTCCGGCGTGCCGGGGGTATGCCGGACCCGTCCGGAGGCGGCAAGATGCTATCTTTACTAGCGATAGCTCCTAAAAACCGCACCTAGACGGCTTGTTAACGCAGACAAACTGGTACGGAATCGTACATTTTGTTCAGTTTTCACTCTGTCTTCTTGCGTGTTTCATCTTTCCAGCACGCTACGTGTAATTGGCACGTCTGGTTGCCGGAACCTTACTAGGATCTCATGATCCCCAGACTTTCTTGATAAGATTTCAAGCCTAGTCTATAATATGGTTATTCTAGATGGAATTCCCATTATCAAGACACCTTCCATGGAGGCCTACGGCCACCTGGGACTGTCCGATGCTACGGCAACCAGCCGGGCGGGTTACACGAGGCATGCGTCTGTCTCCTTTCACCCACCCTTCTGTGCATCACAATTAATTTAAGTTAATATTAACTTGTTAATAATTAACTTTATATACGAGCCATATTATGACTCTACAATACTCATCGTCTCTTTCCTTTACAGGAGGAGTACGTCAGGTGTGACCACGACTTCTGCGCGGTCCGTCGGCCACACTTCTATGGACACACGCCCCTTGTGCTCACAAGAGAGGGGATCTCAAATACTGGGGCCCCACCACCTGTTCGGTCTGCCAAGAATGCTTACAGAAAGCATTCTATGATTCTCCCTCAGCGGAGATTCGGGACACTGCTCGGGACAACCTACGCAAGTGGGTACGTGGCTTTCAGAAGAACGCCACTGGACCATACCTAGCCACAGAAGAAATGAGGTCTTTGCTGTTCCCAAAGGCCTCTCCAGACTCAGTGGTCCCAGTCGAACAGATCCCCGTAGTCCAGATTACAGTGGAACCTGATGTTGTCATGGCTCAGTCCATGAATGATTATCACCTGGATTCAGAACATGATGAACGCATGTCAGAGATCTCGGAGGACACCGAGAAAACCCTTATGGCCCAGGGTGAAGGGGAGGATGATGAAGAAGAGGACCGGGTTGTGTATACCAAGTCCGATAAGGAGGATGCCCCTCCCTCCATCCCCCCTCCTACTCCTACACCGACGGAAGTGTCTCTCCCGTCTACGTCCTCCACCACGACTCCTCTACCTACGGCACAGGATATGATTCGGCTCATTGAATCCGTGATGGAGCAGAAGCTCCAAGAAACTCACCAGATCATTCGGTCGATGGGAGGTTCCAAGGAATCTCGCAAAATCTCCATCAAGGACCTCCCCGCATGCTCGAGCGACAATCCGTGGCGATTCGCCGAGCATATGGTCATCGCTGACGACAAGATCTTCGTCAGCGATAAGATCGGTTCCATACCCCTGGAAGAAGTGGAGTTCTTCCCCCGCTTTGAGGCGTATCCGGACTGTTACGTCCGTCTACGTTCAGAACCATCCTCAAAGGAAGAGACCGAACCGAAGGAGAAAATAGTGTTCGATCTCTCGAAGGCCCAGGCTATGCTTGCCAAAGCGCTTAAGAGCAGAGGCTTTACCTGCTCTGGACTTCCGGCTCTGAGCAAGAAGTACCCCACCTACGTTGCGCCCGATGAAGTGGTGATACCCTTCACGGAAAAGGCCTTCGCTGCCTGCTTTAAGGCTGTAGAAGAAGGGAAATCCTGCCCTGCATTGGAGGAATGCAGACCTTTCTCCGCAGTCACCCCGCCCGACACCAAACACTGGAAGGATGTGCAACACACCTTCGTGGTGGGCAAACTAGATCCTGACGTTGCTGGACGTCAGTTTAATGAGGACCTCCCCAAGCTAAACGATCACCTCCTTCGTAGGGAACAGGAAACGAAGGAGAGGCTGGCAGCATCTCTCACTCTCCAGGTCCAGATGGACGTAATGGCTGGCGACACCAGAGTCCCTGACCATTACATGGTCCTTGCCAAATCTCATATGGCAACCTTAGTCAAGGATCTGTACCACTTCATGCGAGCTCGTAGAGCCTGCAGAGAATTAGTGTTCTCCAGTGCCACTGTCAGACACGAACCCCGGAAACTGATTTCCTCCAACATCTGGGGCAAGTACCTCTTCCCGTCTGATCTAGTGAAAGAGATCACAGACAAGGCCGCATCTGAGAACAGGAACCTTCTCAACAAATGGGGCATGTCTAGGAAGAGAAAGCCCTCTCAGGATGACGGTCCTCAGCCTAAGAGGAAGCAGTCGAAGCATAGACCCCAGCAACGTCAGCACAGACGTCAGTTTCCGGCACCCGCTACTCCCCAAGTGGCCGCTCAGCTGCCACAGACCTTTCAGTTGGTCCCACAGCCGGTTTTGTCCTCATCACCGGCCTTCAACCCCGCCTTCGAGCAGCACTCCACTACCTTTCGTCCCAAAGGTAGAAGCTCAGGCAGGGGTTCCGGCAGAGATTCCTCTCGCCGGCCCTCCAGAGGCAGAGGAGGACAGGGAGCTAGCGGCCGAGGCAGCAAGTCCTCGGGACCCCAGAAGCAATGAAGTGCTTCCGGTGGGAGGAAGACTCCGCCATTTCCAGGATCGTTGGACCTTCGACTCCTGGGCACACAGCATCATCAAGAAAGGTCTGGGCTGGAGCTGGGCGCAACCACCCCCAACCTTCAGCAATTCTTCCAACGTTCAACCCCCCTCCTGGAAGAATATGTGCTAGACCTCTTGAACAAGGTGATAAGAAGGGTGAAGTCCACAAGGTTCCAAGGGAGACTGTTTTGTGTTCCCAAGAAAGACTCAGACAGACTCAGAGTCATTCTGGACTTATCCCCCCTCAACGTATTCATATCGAACAACAAGTTCAAGATGCTGACTCTTCAACAGATCAGAACCCTCCTGCCTCGAGGGTCTTTCACGGTCTCGATAGACCTGGCGGACGCATACTGGCACATACCAATGAACCATCACGCTTCCTCCTACCTGGGATTCCGACTCCAACGGAAAAGCTATGCCTTCCGGGCCATGCCCTTCGGACTCAACGTGGCCCCTCGGATATTCACAAAGCTAGCGGACGCAGTAGTACAACAGCTCCGCATCCGAAACGTCCAGGTGATGGCCTACCTCGACGACTGGCTAGTTTGGGCGCCCTCGCCCGAGGATTGTATAGAATCCTGCAGAAAAGTTACCCAGTTTCTCGAACACCTGGGATTCCAGATAAACGCGAAAAAGTCTCGCCTATCCAGCTCAGAAGTTCCAATGGTTAGGCATCCACTGGAATCTTCAGTCACACTGCCTTTCCATTCCAGCAAAGAAAAGGAAGGAAATAGCAGGGTCTGTCAAGCGACTGTTAAAATCCAAACGGATCTCAAGACGCCAGCAGGAACAAGTTCTAGGCTCTCTACAGTTCGCCTCGATCACAAACCCATTGCTTCGTGCACAGCTAAAGGATGCAGCGGGAGTCTGGAGACGTTCCGCATCCATCGCTCGAAGAGACCTCAAGAGACGGCTCCCAAGCAGACTTCGACTTCTTCTAAAGCCGTGGTCAGAAGCGAGGGCCCTAAAAAGGTCCCTTCCTCTCCAACACCCACCTCCATCTCTCAACATCCATACGGACGCTTCGTTGGAGGGTTGGGGAGGTCACTCCCACCAAAAACAGGCTCAAGGCACTTGGTCTCCCCTATTCAAGACGTTTCACATCAACATCTTGGAGGCCATGGCGGTTCTTCTGACGCTGAAGAAACTCTCCCCGCCCCCGTCGATACACATTCGCCTGACCCTGGACAGCTCTGTGGTAGTGCGTTGTCTCAATCGCCAGGGCTCAAGATCGCCCAAGATAAATCAGGTGCTCCTGACAATCTTCCGTCTGGCAGAAAGGAAGAAATGGCACCTGTCTGCAGTTCACCTACAAGGATTCCGCAATGTGACAGCGGACGCTCTATCTCGGACAAACCCGATAGTCGGAATGGTCTCTAGACGCAAGATCATACGCCTTCATCTCTCACCGAGTCCCAGAACTCCAGATCGACCTCTTCGCAACGAGCGACAACCATCAACTTCCTCGATATGTAGCCCCGTACGAGGACCCCAAAGCGGAAGCGGTGGACGCCATGACCTTGGATTGGAACAGATGGGCCAAGATTTACCTGTTCCCTCCCACCAATCTTCTGCTGAAAGTCCTCTCCAAATTGAGAACCTTCAAAGGGACAGCAGCTCTAGTGGCTCCCAAGTGGCCCCGCAGCAACTGGTACCCCTTGATCCTGGAGATGCAGCCAACGCTGATCCCCCTCCCGGACCCAGTTCTCTCCCAGCAAATACAGAAGTCGACTGTCTTCGCTTCATCATCGAAAATCAAGGACCTTCATCTCATGATTTTCTCACCCTAGCCGCTAAGAAAAGGTTTGGGATTTCGAAGAAGAGTCTAGACTTCCTCGAGGAATACAAGACCGAATCCACGAGAAGGCAATACGAATCGTCTTGGAGGAAATGGGTCTCCTTCGTCAAGGCAAAGAACCCCTCGAAAATCACTATAGATTTTTGCATGTCCTTCTTCATTCACCTTCATGGACAAGGCTTGGCAGCCAACACGATTTCTACTTGCAAATCGGCCTTGACCAGACCTTTGTCATACGCCTTCCAAATAGATCTGTCTAGCGACATCTTCAACAAACTACCGAAGGCCTGTGCCCGTTTACGACCGGCACCCCCTCCGAGACCAATCACTTGGTCTCTAGACAAAGTTCTCCACTTCGCCTCCAACTTGGACAATGATTCATGCCCTCTTAAGGACCTGACTCAGAAAGTTATATTTCTCTTCGCTCTAGCTTCGGGAGCCCGAGTCAGCGAAATAGTGGCACTATCTAGAGAAGAGGGACAAATCGTTTTCAACGATTCAGGAGACCTCTCCCTCTTCCCTGATCCGACGTTTCTCGCAAAGAACGAATTACCTACCAAACGATGGGGCCCGTGGAGGATATGCCCCTTGAAGGAAGATGCCTCTCTATGTCCAGTAGAGAGCCTTAAGGTCTATCTTCATAGAACTTCAAACTTTGGTGGAGGCCAACTCTTCAAAGGAGAAGCATCGGGCAGCGACCTGTCACTGAAACAATTGAGAGCAAAAATCACCTACTTCATTCGCAGAGCGGATCCAGACAGTACACCCGCTGGTCATGATCCTAGGAAAGTCGCTTCGTCTCTGAATTTCTTTCAGAGTATGGATTTCGAAAGCCTCAAGAACTATACAGGCTGGAAATCCTCGCGTGTTTTCTTTAAACATTATGCGAAACAAGTGCACGAAGTGAAACATTTTGTGGTAGCCGCAGGTAGTGTTATGAAACCTGCTCTGAACTCTGCTTAGAACAGTGAGTTATTAGGGACTCTAACTCGTCGGGTGCCTATGTTGACCCTCAAGTGATACGTAGTGAAGCAGAAACCACCTTGTGTTTTCTTTAACTGTTCTTACCTCAGGTGAAATGTCATAGTAGATTACCACATGAGTGCTACATGCCACGTGCATGACGCGTGTTACATAAAGACTAACGTTCCGTAGAACGAGTGCCTACTAATACTTGATTCTTCCCTTTCAGACTCAAAAGCACGCCTTTATGACTATGTACATTTTTATCAATGTAAATGTTTTTTACTATTTATTGCATGACATGTATTGATTTACCTGCAATTATATAATAAAATGTCTATTTTATTACTTGTGCGTCTCCCTTGCTCCTTTCTTACTATGAAATATACTAATTGTCATAGTTTTATTACCCTTTATTCTTGGTTAAGGAAAATGCCAGGATTTACTCCGGGCATTTATTTATATAGAGCAAGTAAGTTTCCTTAGCGAATACTTACTCAATTATGAAGATGAGTCAACTCCATGCACGAAGTGTACAACCACCACTTCAAGTTTGTTTCGACGCGAATACCAAATCGCTCTGACTTATCTTATGGATCTCATTGTTCCTTCAGCCTATATGAATAGCCTTCCCATGACCACTTTGATCTCAGCATAGCCCGTGGGGACTTCCATGCCAGGGGGGCAGGAAGGCAACTGCCTCACGGTAGCTCTAGTATAGACCACTATGCTTTCGGCTCAATGTTTTAGCACTCACTTATAAAGGGGAAAAAGTCTACCACGATACACTAATTCTCTGGTACTCTTCCATCAGGACGCCATGGCTTGAGCCCAAAAAACGGATTTTGAGCGAAGCGAAAAATCTATTTTTGGGTGAGATAGCCATGGCGTCCTGATGGACCCACCCTGTCTGTGATCAGGTCCCGCCCTGCGCCGCTGTATCATGGTGATGAGCGAGCTCCAGACTTTCGGAATGAGGACGGACGTGACGTCATCAAAAGCAATGGCGTCCGTCTGTTTACATCGCGAGTACCGATATCGCCACATCTAGATCGGCTGCGGCTCAGCTCCCAGCCACTCCCTGTCCGCCATATTGAAGCGTTAACTCTATATGGGGTGCAGATAGCTATGTGGCACGTTTATACATGCGTGTCCCCTGTTGATACACGATGTCTTAAGGGGAAACCCTTAGGATACTCGCTCCAGAAGTTAGAATTCTGTGATAACCTGTGGTTTAATTCTCTGGGAAAATCCTAGTAGTGATTACCCAAGGAAGCTACCAAAAAGGATCCTTCCATCAGGACGCCATGGCTATCTCACCCAAAAATAGATTTTTCGCTTCGCTCAAAATCCGTTTATTTCCAACAGGGGTTGCAGCAGATTAAGTGAGGATACAAAAGCAAAAGCAACATCTAGAGCCGCCTCAACCATCACGGGACCGATGATCCTCCTGTATCAAACATAAAAGCTTTACTTAACCAAGATCTGTAGACCTTAATCAACACCTTGGCATTATCTATGAGCTACGTGAAATGACCCAAATTATGAAGAAAGTAAGTCCGTGTTAAGAGATGGCGGTTTCCTTCGTGGCGTCAAATTCCCGGACGGACGAGATGCCATTTTTCTTTTAGTCTGTCACAATAACCATATCTCCTAAAGGCAGATTACCTTAATTTACATTTGCTGCATAGTACGTTTTCATTTAAGTGAAGGCAAATTCTCTCTTTCTCTCTCTCTCTCTCTCTCTCTCTCTCTCTCTCTCTCTCTCTCTCTCTCTCTCTCTCTCTAAAAGTCTTAAATTTGAATAAAGTGATCAAGAACAGTTCTCTTTATCTCTTTCACAAAATAAGAAAAAATTCAATAAGGAAAGGAGTAATTTTTAAAAGAAATACCATTCGAACATCCGAGTAAAGAGAGAAAACGGAGTCATAGCTTCTGCAATACATCAATATGTTTTAAACGTTGCATTGTAGGCCTATATGACATTACAGCTTCTGCATCTACATGTTTTAAACGTTGCATTGTAGGCATATCTGACATTACAGTCAGCAGGAACATCGTTGCTTTTGTGCATTATTCTAAAATCCAGCATTTGTATTCTTCATGTTTCTTCAGTAGCAGCAAATATGATATATTTCAGTGTACAAACGATTACGCAATTTCCCATAAATTTAGATAACTTCAGATTCCGAGGGAAAAAAATTAATTAAAAGAAACTATTTTGGTGAAGTTACTTTTCATGAATTAAACGGACCAGTTTTAATATTTTCATATTTTATAGAGTTTGAATCAAAATTCATTATATATTATGGTCATCATCTCTTCCTAGGCCTATTGACCCTAAGCCACGGTTACATTTCGCCAGTCGTCTCTATCTCGAGTTTTTAAATCTATACTTCTTTTCATCATCATTCGTCATCTCCTACTTCACACTTCACTTTTTGTAAAATGGAAGTGTCCAAAGAATTGTATCAAACATGGTCTGTAAATATTTTTTGGACTTTAGACAGTTATAATTACGAACAAATAACAGTTATAGTGAAATCTTTGAAATTATTTGTGACTGTTCGATGGATATTCTAGGTTGGATATTCAAGTTAGGGAATGGAAATATTCATAGGACTATCAAATATGGAGTACTGAAATTGGGGGGGAAAAGTCTTTTATCTTTAAAGCCCATCTCAGTGACACAGTGTTCAGACTAAACTTCCGACCCCTGAAAGATGTACTTCATATTGTATTTGTAGATATGTTTCAATCGTTTTATACTTATTGCAACACCAGAGAACCCGTTGCTTCCAAATAAGCTATTGCTGAGCCATAATTGAAAACAAGGTTCCTAACAGCTATGCTCTCATTACAAAGGATCGCCTATAGATGGGGTTAGCTATTCAAGTAACTGTCTGAATCCTTCAACCTCATTATTCCCATTGTATAGCAGGGTCGGCCGCTCGAGTTAACTCTCTCCATCTATTTATTTTATTTTCCTCTTTTGTACAGGACCTAAACACAAAATTTTGATAAATGATTTTTTAAATAAACGATTCATTTGAAATCATATCAAAGTAAAATAGTATTATTCAATTTTGTCCTTTAAAAGTTAATAGAGAGATTCATATTATGTTGACTCGAAAATTAAGCAAAGGAAAAATGAGCTTTAACCAGAGAGGAATCTGATATAGTACTATTTTGCGGTAGTCACAGTACCCAATAACTCTCGCAATAGCATCAGCGGGTGCCTACCCTCGGCCATAAAACTACTGATTTATTTGCTAAAAAAAACATAAAAAATTCATAAATAACTACAATGATGATTATTGTTAAAGGCAACTAGATTCCTAATTATTAACCTTTATAAGAAATTATGAATTTATCAACAAATCTATAAACTTTGCATAAAATGTTTGAGTCTTCTTAAATGGAGAATATTTTCCGACAAGTAATGGCAGTGATGTCTGTATCGTCCTGGATAACCTAAAGTAAAGAGACTCGGGTTTTCCGAGAGTCCTGGGTCGGGTCAAGCCCTAAGAAATCGACTCCGTTGAGGATCCTTCCTCTTAGGTGTCTTCCGATTCAGGACTACCTCTCGGTTTGGGGTTCCGAGACAGGCAGGATAGAAAGATAGTATCCTGCCAATGACGTCCCCCGGTTATCCAGCAAAACAGCAACAGGCTTTCTGTAGTCTGGTGTTGAATTCTCCTCTCTCTCTCTCTCTCTCTCTCTCTCTCTCTCTCTCTCTCTCTCTCTCTCTCTCTCTCTCTCTCTCTCTCTCTCCTATTTTTGCATTGGGCAAGCGTTGTTCGTAAGTTGCCACTTAGTAATAAACCTTATATTTCACTTAGGAGATATGTGTATGTATGAAACAACGGTGGTCAACTGCTATGAAAAATTCTATCATTGAAAAATATTTGATCTTTAAAGAAATCGTGCTAGAATATTTCAGAACAAAAAATAAATACGGTAATGTAACCCGAATCCCTCTAAATACCGTGATTCCTGGAACTGAGAGGGAAAATAATTAAAGCTTAGTCCTGTTGTCTAATAATAACAATTTATGCATTTGGGTTATGAATTCAAAGTTATTATTCAATTTTGCTTGTGTCGTTTTGTGTATAAAGCAAAAGTTAGTTGGGGTCGTGGTTTCGAAACTTGCAATAAATCATTATAAGCCAAATTTCAGGTTATAGTCAAAGCTGCCTATATACTGTAGGTCCAATCTCTCGTGGGGTTTATTCAGGGAGAAGAAATAATGACAAATAAATATAACTATAATTAATTCTACCTCTATTATTTAATTTTACTTCACGAATGGAAGTCTATAATAGGGTCAGACATTGGCTCCCAAGAATAGTAATGAGGTGGGATTTTTGACATGTGTGGAGCTTTCTGCTATTATTGGAGGGAAGAAGTCTGTGATTGGTTCTCATGACGAAAGAACTCCTTTAAGTCATACTCTCTGCCCTGGCATGATATGAACAGCTTGGAGAACAGACGATTGTTTGCTTTGAAGAGTCAACAGATACTGATACCTGTAGTAAAAAGTCAACCCTGTTCCTTTTGATTTGTTCATAGATGGTGGATTCTTCTTTTCTTCCCCGTCTCTTAATAAACTGGAAATTGACATTTCCTTTCTCAAAGTGTGCACTAACCAGCTCTGAAAAAACTTCATTGAGCAATGTTCTTTGCATCAAGTGAAAGCAGGTCTCAACTCTCAGCCTGGAGAAGATTGCTCACATCTTGCATGCCTTGTGAGAGCTTTTATATTCTCTCAAGGAACACTGTGCTCGTTCTGTTTTGTCATGCTGGATGGTGTGTTTAGAACCCCCTAGATCCCACTTCTTGCCTCATACTGTGTACCCAAGTGGCTGACTTCAGGACCAGCTACCATCCACCATCTCAGTACTGATAGGTCTTCAGTCATGCCCATTGCACTCCCGCCTGCCTTGATGACAGTGATGGACCCAGAACAAAAAGCATCTCATTTATTGCATGGAAGAGGGAAATATTAGTCACAGTGTAGCCATTATGCTTTTGTGGTTGTTATGCACATGGTGATTTGAGCTCTTCACTCTTCTTCTTCTGGCAAGAACAACAATTGCTTCAGTCAGTCTGGAATTTACAGCCCTGGGTCTGTTACTTGCCATCTTGGTGAATGGCAACCTAGTACCTATTACATTCAGTTAGGGCTCGGCAAGGCAGTAATCTTTATATTTGTTTTGTTGGGTTTTCTATTTGTATAAATGCACAGTATCTGTAATATTTAATAGAACCTGTTGTATTTTATAAGACAGGCAACGGTCTATAGAGGAGTTTCTTTTCCCTTTTTAGACAAACTTGATTTAAATACTTTAGAAAATCTACAGAGTCCATTGTATAAACTCATTTCTAAGGTACTCTATTATTATAAGCAAATCATTGAGAGGATAAAATGAAAGAAAAATACTCTTAACTAATTTTCGTTAATGATCATTTAAAAATAGAAGTTTTTGTATACATTAACTTTAAACTATAAATGAGTGGTAATAAACCATTAACACGGAAATAGTGCCCATATAGTATCCTACACAACTTTACTTGATATTTCTCTTATTTCAAGATATCTACAAATGAACAATAAAAAGTTATTAAAACACATACATTATAACCAAGATAAGTACATACCTTTTACAGGGGAGAAAATAAAAGTTTCACATAAGGGGAGCAACACAGTTTCCCTCTCTCCACTGATCGTTGATGACTCTAGTGCGCTGAGCCTGACTGAGCTCAGCTCAGCTCACCTCCCACAGCTACGCCTTTGTTTTTTAACACTCGATCGTAGACAACTACTCCTTTGTTACGCCTCCCTTACACCTCATCGTATGCACACTCGATCCTATACAATCACAACTACGTGTGGATAACTTAAAACATTTTCACGAGCTTATTCAGTTCAATAATCGTCAAGGGAATTACCATCCACCTAAATAGAGGAATGATTTCATTACTAAATGAAAAAGTCCCAGTGTACCCTCAAGCAAGAGAAAATGAATGGCCCAGGTCATCACATCATTAGACCCTCTCCAAGCTTGGGACCAGGAGAGTCAGGCAATGGCTGGTGCCTTGTCAGCCCGATGACTTATAGGTTGCAATCACACCCCCCCCCCCCCCCACAAGAATGGACTAGTTTCAGGCATGAGATACTATAGAGCTTGAGCGGGTTTAACTCCCGTCCAATAGATTGCCAAACTAGTCTTGGTCATTACTAGAAAGTTGAGAACTTGACCGGGTCCCAAAATCCCGTTCAGTAGATGGCCAAACTTGCAAGTCTCGGGCATTAATAAAACCTGTCCAGGTCTTAAACTCTCGGCTAGCCGATTGCTAAACTTGCTAGTCTTGGACATTACTAGAAACTAGAGAACTTTACCTGGTCTCAAACTCTCTTCCAAGCGATTGCCAAACTTGCTAGTCTTAGACGTTACTAGAAACTGGCGAACTTCACCGGGTCTCGAACCTTCGTCTAACATATTTCCATTAGGATACCATAAAGCTTACTATTGTTTTTTTTTTTTTTTTTAACTAGTATAAACTTGCAATACTTTTTTATATCTTACTAAAGGTTTGAATGAAGTTTTTATACGATGTATATTAAAAAAGTAAAAAACTAAGAATTTTTCTTCGCTCTTCTTCCTTTAGTATTTTGGCTCCTTAAATAATACTGTAGCTACCCCTTAAACGTTCTCTCCTACATTAAGTTTTCTTTACCAAAATATAGGGATAACTATTTTAAATTAACTAAACTTGACTGTGGCGTACGCCATGCTTGTGACATCACAACGTAGATACGAACAGCAGAGTCTTTACCCCGGCGTTATGTTGGTTCTTTCCTCAAACTAGGTGTCTTGAGATAAACTATTAAACTAGTTTTGAATAGTGTTAATACTGCCGACTTGGAAGCAGCTTTTATTTCAAAACAAATTTAAGTTTGTTAATTATAAGATGTATGCCCATCACACCAGCCCATTGCTAATTTATTATTTAAACTTAATTTTTAGCGAACCAGAATAGGTAGGATTAGTGTATATGTAAACTCCCTTGGAGCAGCAAGATTTATCCAAGTATTTTGTGCAAAATCCTGTCTCTTATGCACTACTTACAACAATATAGCACCCTGTCCTAGAGTACCGAGATGGCACCTCCACTGGGTTGCTCAACGTCCGTCATCTATTTTGGAAGTCGAAGCCAAGTGAACTCGCACGACCGGTACGACCCTAACCTCGACCCTTTTGTTTACAAGCAATGACCGACTGACCGACCTGGTCAGTGAATCTGTACCTCTAGCTCACACCCCTCCCCCTTCAAAACTAGACTCCCACCAGGATCTGCAGAGTGGAGATAGATAAAAAGGTTAGAAAAAGCCTGGTAAACCCCATTTGCCGAAAGTGAGTATTCTAGGGGTGAGTCAGTCAAGGGCACAAAGTAAAAGCTGCAACGATTCGGTCAACAGCCATTTGAGGACAAGGACGGTATTCCAAGGAGTGCAGGTTCCAATACGTGGCCATTTGTTCTCATTTTTAGCTTGACCAATTTTAACGTTACTAGGTTTAACTGTTTATGACATATTTCAGGCTGTGCGCGGTGGGATTGTGCAATTTTTTTTTTTTTTTTTTTTTTTTTTTGAAATTTTTACTTTCTAGACTAGCAGTCTCGTGGTCACCGGGCCACGTTTCCATCCCTTCAATTATTGACCATTGCATTAGACCATGTGTCTAAGCAACCATTTTTTTTACAATTTTGAATTTTTAAATCTTTTGGATACCTTTAATTTTTTCAGATGTCCTTTTAATGTAAATTTGTAATAAATAAAGATTAGGTTAATTAAACCTAGACGTATTTTCACTCCATTATTTTATTATGAATAGAGTATTTATAATCTCGGAACAGTATGCCCGATATTTTGAAAGAGTAAGCCTACGCAAGTCTCAAGTGGGTTAGCGAGAGACGTTGTATCGAATCATCTTTTTGCCAGTCTCCATAATTACTTAAACGTAAAATGCCTGTCCAGCATCTCACTAGGGTCCCAAGGACGGAGCCGAAACAGAGCCTAAGAGACCTTAGACCCGACAAAGCTATTGTAGGCCATTAAATTACTTTTAATTCACGTATGAAGTTCAAGCCTATGGACAGAGTAAAATTTTTTTATTTTTTTTTTTTTTATATTTAAGAGTGGTGGTTAGTGAACTACGCCAGTAAAGTTATTAGCAGGGTGTTTGTGCCCTGAGCATAAGTGCTCCTTATCCTCCCCTGTTGATCTTTTAGGAACTGACTTAGGGAGACTTTCCTGGAGCACCAAGTTCCCACTCAGCATTTAAATTAAATTTTCACAACACTTGCAACATATTTATATCATGCTAAAGGTTTGAATAAAGTTTATAAGATATAAATTTTATTAAATAAAATATTAACGTCCAACATACATTTGAAGGGATCCCTCCAATATCAATCAAGTACTGTACTTTACTGCCTTAGTACTTAGTCAATAAAATACACAAAAGGGGCAATTTGAAAAGTACAGTAAACTTTCAGAATTACCCGGCAAGTACTTTAGTCATGATTCATCAAAGTGAACAGTCAAAAAGTTACTAAAAATAAAGTTTCATACCATAAAATTGAACTAATTTAATTATTAAAATTTTTCAATACCAAATCTTATGTCTTGTCAGTCCATAAATAGAGACCGGGTCATAAATTATAAAGTTAGGTTACTATATTAAAATATTGTACGAATTTAAAGCATTTCGTTAAACTTAATCTATTTGATATCAAAATGCTTTAATATAAAGTCATATGCTCATCAGTAAGTCAAGAAATAAGATTACTATCAATTATAAAGTTTGTTATATTTACAAAATATTGCAAAATATGACATTTTAAATTAAATCAGACAATACCATCACAGCCATTTACTGTCTTTGTAGTTTAATAAAGCTAAAAACTTAAGAATTATTTGGCCTCAATTTGACCAAAACGTCTTTGAAGACTCCAGCAATATACCCAACTAGCCGTTGCCAAATGCTTACAACTTTATTCGAGACTGAAGTTTGGCCTGGAACCACTGGAAACACGTTGCAAACGAATAGGGCAAAGCCTAGGAGTCCGTTTTCTACACACCGAAGAATATCGCCGAACACCGGGATGTTAAGCCACGTATTAGTGTTCCACATCTGAAATAAGCAATTGAAAGTTAGTTAATTAAAGTTGAATTTCCAAAACAAGCAGATTAAAGATACATATGAGAATAAAAGTTAAAATCAGACCATTAAAAGTTTCATTAATGAAATAAATTATTAAGTATTTCCCTAGCTTAAACTTCTGCTACAATTCTAGATATTGAATTTTCAATAGCAGACACCCTCTTAACATTCGAGTTTGGAAAAAAAAAAAAAAAAAAAAGACCAAGCTAAACAAGCATGGATTGTTAGATTTTTTTTATACGGTTACAATTAGCCGTACTATAAATCTTTTAAGACATAAATCTACAGGTGGCTTTGTAGTTTTCCTTAAAATCTAAAAATGCCATAAGTTAATTTTTTCCCACTACTTGAAGTGTCATACACCCAATATACAAGACCCTGGAAAATGGATTAGGTGCAGTATATAAATTTGAACAGAATAAATTTACTACAAAGAATTTCTTCGATTAATTTTAATGTCAATTAATTGTGTTACAAGGTAGAGGGTAAAATATACTAAAGGGCCACTTCTAATTATTAAAGTAATAGGAAAGCTTTCGAAATAACTAGTTCTGGATATGCCGTACCCTATTACAAGAACAAACTACTCCTTCAAGGATTAATCTTTGAAAAATGTACGCATTTCCAAACATGCAGTAATTTTAAATTTCTGCACAGGTTTCTTGTGAAAGTTTTGCCAAAAGGAATGTATTAAGCATTATTTAACTACTGGAGGTGGCAGTGAAGATTATTAAGGCTCATCTGCATTATGCTTTAATTTCCCAAATTAAATATTAAATCAGACAATCAGAAACTAAAAAGATTCTAAACTATGTAGAGTTAATGAATTTTTAATAAAAGCACTAGGGGGGGGGGGAAGTGGTTTTGAACCAGTTCACACAAACTGTTCCAAATAACAGTTAAATCGGAAACCAGGTAGAACATTTTACACCCGACTTAAATATTATTAGAATACTCTCTCAAGCAATTCAAATTATTGTGTACCCTGACTACAAAATAAACCTATTTCACTCATTTAAATATTTACAGCAGTAAGACCAAATTCACATGCCTCTAAAAACTTTTCTAGAACTCACCATTACATTAAAAATGAACCTAGAATAAATACTAAGGCTCTGGAGATCCTCTTCCAACCCTAAGAGGACTTTAGAGAAGGCCATAAATGCTGAGGGGTCTGCAGGAGGGACAATGCGGTGAACGCCCTCCAGTAGGGGAGCAGACATGACTCCAAAGCCTTCAGGGGGAGTCTGCATAGATGGGACAATTATCTGATGAAGAATGGCGTGGCAATTTCTCTTCACTTCGTCCAAGCTCCCAAAGGCAAGGTTGTATCTGCCAGAAAATTAGACTAACCTTATCTAAATTGCTGTAAAAACCCTAAACTTTTTAATTTAAATTTTTATCTAAATATTTTTGCTAATTCAGATAAATTTGCTAAAACAAATTCGGAAGAGCCAGATCATATGGTATTTAACCTGAAAATCATTTCAAGATTTGTAAATATTAATGGATTCCTTATGCTAATATCTCCATTTAAATCTCAGAAATTCTGCAATGTACTGTGTCAATATAAACTTAACCAAATTCACATAAATTATCGAAGGGTATCACGAAAGGCCATCTTCATGTACTGTATGTAAATTTTGTACGTACCACATACAAAATTGTCAGAGTTCACGTAAAAATGTGGGGCCTAATTAAACTTTCAAAACAGAACAGTAGCATAGCACACGGCAGAGCACTTCAAAATATTTTCCAATCATTAAAATCTTCCACTCGACTGATGTTTTCCAATGTTCACTTTGTCTTCACAATAAACTTCATTTTTGCAATACTTAAATTTCCCTTGTCTCCATTTAAGAACTAGACCAAGAAAAAGAATGACCAACTTAATAATTGAATTCCCAACTGTCAGAAGCCAACTGGAACGGACAAGACAGGAACTCCAAATCTAGCAGAACTCACTCAAATTACCCAAAAGTAATATTTTTTTAAAAACTTGCATTATCTAGTTAATAAAACTAGCATTAGCCAGGTTTTTTTTTTTTTAAATTTCAATACCGTTAAAAGTATACAGCATGCAGCAGTTAATCATTCTCATTACCTTTATTCTGCATGCAGCAGTTTCCTTTTCTGGTACTTAAATTTATTTCTGCGTGCAGCAGTTTTTTTTATGCTCTACCTTGAAAGTATTCTGCGTGCAGCAGTTTTTTTTATGCTCTACCTTGAAAGTATTCTGCGTGCAGCAGTTTTTTTTATGCTCTACCTTGAAAGTATTCTGCATGTAGCAGTTTATTTTATGCTCTACCTTGAAAGTATTCTGCATGTAGCAGTTTATTTTATGCTCTACCTTGAAAGTATTCTGCATGTAGCAGTTTATTTTATGCTCTACCTTGAAAGTATTCTGCATGTAGCAGTTTATTTTATGCTCTACCTTGAAAGTATTCTGCATGTAGCAGTTTATTTTATGCTCTACCTTGAAAGTATTCTGCATGTAGCAGTTTATTTTATGCTCTACCTTGAAAGTATTCTGCATGTAGCAGTTTATTTTATGCTCTACCTTGAAAGTATTCTGCATGTAGCAGTTTATTTTATGCTCTACCTTGAAAGTATTCTGCATGTAGCAGTTTATTTTATGCTCTACCTTGAAAGTATTCTGCATGTAGCAGTTTATTTTATGCTCTACCTTGAAAGTATTCTGCATGTAGCAGTTTATTTTATGCTCTACCTTGAAAGTATTCTGCATGTAGCAGTTTATTTTATGCTCTACCTTGAAAGTATTCTGCATGTAGCAGTTTATTTTATGCTCTACCTTGAAAGTATTCTGCATGTAGCAGTTTATGTTATGCTCTACCTTGAAAGTATTCTGCATGCAGCAGTTTTTCTTTTTAACTCATCTTTAAAGGTACTCTATAGTCTAAATCTTTCCCAAGTACGGATTAAAGAATCTACCAAGGACAAACAAGACTATTCACATCAAACTTACCGGTCCTCAATTCCCATGAGGTATCCTATTGTCCTCCAGAAGTGAATCAATGCTTCCTCGTCTGTCCTTGTGGCCTTCATGCCCAACTGCTGCCCGTGTGTCAAGGCCAGACCAAAGAATGCCCACTGAGTTACAACCATGTCTACCTGCGAAGGCATAGCTATCTGGGCATCTCTGGCATCCTTGTGAGAAACTGTGTGCATTCGTCTGACAAGATAAATTGATTTCGATGCCCTGAAAATTTTAGGATAAAATTTATCTAGTTTAAAATATATCAATGTTTT
The DNA here is from genome assembly GCF_036898095.1 of Palaemon carinicauda. NCBI lineage: Eukaryota > Metazoa > Arthropoda > Malacostraca > Decapoda > Palaemonidae > Palaemon > Palaemon carinicauda. The sequence continues at coordinate 22,839,175 of NC_090731.1, read as the reverse complement.
TCTAGTACAGTATGCACATATACAATAGATAAAATCATTCATATTTTATAAAATCTATCCCATCCGTATTTTAAAGCACCAGATTTTTAAATATTCTGCAATAAAACAATTTTAAATGTTCTGCAATAAAAACTAAAGTATCTTATAAAAATTTAGTTTCTGCTCAACTTTGAAATTAGACAAATTATATACAGCATACGGTTCGACTATTTTTTTCAATTTTTATTCGAAGGATTATTGGCATATACGAAAGAGACTAATTTTAAAAGATGATAAAAAACAGTCACAAAAAATAGTGCCATTTGTGATCTATTGTGTAGTGTCTACTAAAACAACCTAATAGGGAAATAAGATTTTCATGATTAACAAATCTAGGAACAGATTATCCTCAAGTTTCCCAAGAGGCCAGGATCTTGCAAACGTTGGCACCAAGTATTGAATCTACAGTCCTGTAATCTTATGAATGTCAGATTCAATTAGATCTGTTTGTAAACCTAACACTTACCTGGTTCTGCGGTCGAAGATATCTTGAGAATACCATAGTCTGACGTGATTGACAGTGTGCAGGTACCTCTTGAATGCTTGGTCTGTAGTGGTTGACCTTCTGGTATATACCAAAACCTTCAGGATATTTTCACAGCTTAGAAGACACAGGAGCCCTACCAAGTTGCTCACTATCACGCACAAAAAGTTATTATGGAACCACTTCTGCCCTCTATTGGGAAAGAAAAAAATGACTTAATTTGAATAAAATTGGTCTCCTGGAAAGAAATAATTTTCACAAAGAAACTTAAAGATAATCTACACTTACTACAACCAAAGTTTTTATATTTCACAGATAAATTGACAATTTTGGGTCTTACAAAAATAACCTTGTCACAACCCAACTACTATTCAGTGATAGCACTTAATTGTATTGAAGATTCTTAAAAGTAGTAACTACTATTTAATTGTTCAGTGGGTAGAAGTGAGAATTTCGCTATAGTAGGAGCTCTTCTAGGAGTAGGATACTCCTAAATAAAAAATTTTCTCTGATCTTGGGTAGTGCCATAGCCTCTGTACCATGGCTTTCTTGTTCTAAGGTACACTTGGGCACGCCATTTATTTTATTAATCTTTAATTTTTGAAGTTTTTATAGTTCATATAAAAGATCTAATATACGTTACTGTGTCATATTCTATATCATTTCTCTTAGTTTATTTCTAGGTTTCCTTTCCTCACTGGGCTATTTTCCCTGGTTGGAGCCCTTGGGCATATAGCATCTTTGCAAACTATGCTTAGAGCTTAGCTGGTAAAAATAAATAACAATAACGGCCAGTCTCTAATCCTATTAAAGTTAATCAAATCTACGACCATTTTGCTTTTAACTACCTTTCTTGCAATACTATTATTATTATTACTAGCTAAGCTACAACCCTAGTTGGAAAAGCAAGATGCTATAAGCCCAAGGGCTCCAACAGGGAAAAATAGCCCAGTGAGGAAAGAGGAAAATATATGGGGAAATGAATGATTAAAATAAATTAATATATTTTAAAACAGTAACAGCATCAAAACATATGTCCTATATAAACTATTAACAACTTCAAAAACAGCGTCAAAAACAGATATGTCATATTTAAACTATAAAAAGACTCTTGTCAGCCTGGTCAACATAAAAACCATTTGCTCCAACTTTGAACTAAGTTCTACGGATTCAACTACCCGATTAGGAAGATCATTCCATAACTTGGTAACACCTGGAATAAAACTTCTAGAATAATGTGTAGTATTGAGCCTCATGATTGAGAAGGCCAGGCTATTAGAATGAACTGCCTGCCTAGTATTACGAACAGGATAGAATTGTCCAGGGAGATCCGAGTGTAAAGGATGGTCAGAGTTATGAAAAATCTTATGCAACATGCATAATGAACTAATTGAACGACAGTGCCAGAGATCAATATCTAGATTAGGAATAAGAAATTTAATAGACCGTAAGTTTCTGTCCAACAAATTAAGATGAGAATCAGCACCTGAACACCAGACAGGAGAACAATACTACAAACAAAGAATGAAAGAATTAAAACACTTCAGAATAGATTGATCACTGAAAATCTTCAAGACTTTCTCAATAAGCCAATTTTTTGTGCAATTGAAGAAGACAGACCTGATGTGTTTCTCAAAAGTAAATAGTCTGTCGAGAATCACACCTAAAATTTTAAAAGTCATACAAATTTAAAGAAACATTATCAATACCGAGATCCGGATGTTAAGGAGCCACCGTCCTTGACCTACTTACCATCATACTAAGTTTTGTTAGGATTCAACTTCATACCCCATACCCCACAATTTGCACCATGCACTAATTTTAACTAAATCTCTTAAGGGATTCACCAACCCCAGATCTACATTCAGGGTATGGAATAGATGCAAAGAGTAGCATCATCTGCATATGCAACAAGCTTGTTTTCTAGGCCAAACCACTTGTCATGTGTATATAGTATGAAAAGTAATGGGCCAAGAACACTACCCTGTGGAACACCGGATATCACATTCCTATACTCACTATGGTGCCCATCAACAACAGCTGTTCAGATCTATTACTTAAAAAAACAATAATAATGCTAAGAAACGACCCACTCACTCCAAACTGTTGAGTTTGAAAACAAGGGCCTCATGATTAACACTGTCAAAGGCAGCACTAAAATCAAGGCCAATCATACAAACTTCCTGACCACAATCAGGGGATTTCTGTACAGAACTGAGATTGCAAGAAAGGCATCACATACTCCACGGCCTTTACGAAAACCAAATTGCAAACTAGGGAGTAGATGATTACCTTCAGCAAACCTATCAAGACGTTTTGCCAGAAGACGTTCAAAAACTTCTAAGATATGGGAGTTATGGAAATTGGGCGGTAAATAATATGGGAGTTATGGAAATTGGGCGGTAATCAGTGGAACTTGAGCTACCACAAACACACATACATAGAGAAGTAACATTACCAATTCCCCCAACAAGTGCTAAAAGCTCCTCTTCATGCTAACTTGCGCAAAATAACTTTGGAGCTAAGAAATCTGCTTTCTTTATAAAAAAGAAAGGAAAAATACCATTTGGGTCTACACCTCCATAAGCATCAAGGTCCATCAACAGAGCTTTAATCTCACGAGATAGAAAAGCTAAACTAGTTAGTTTAGCCTCAAGAAAACAGGAATGAAAAAGTTGATGTTTTTCATTACTCTGTTTACTGTCAAAAACATCAGCCAAAAGGGTTACCTTTTCCTTTGGACAGTGAGTGATCGAGCCATCTGGTTTAGTAAAGGAGAAACTGTTGCATCTACACCAAAGAGTAGAGATTTAAGTGTAGAGCACCATTTATGTTAGAGTTGTACCAGAAAGGGTTTCTTTTATGGTTAAATTGTACTCCTTTTCAGTTGAGGCATAAACTCTGAGCTAAAGCTCGAAGCGGAGTATAGTTGTTCCAAGCCAAATCTGATCTGTTACCCTTCCAAAGATGATAGGCCTTCGGCTTTTCCAAATAAGCACGTCTACAATCATCATTGAACCCCTGTTTGTCCTTCACTCTGTGCCTTAGCACACGAGAAGGGATACGCCTATCAATTATGTTGACTAGATTCTCATCCCTTAAAACTATGATTTCAACAAAAATATATCAATCTCTCCACATATGGCCTTGACAACAGGCCATTTCAATTTATGAATTTTCAGAAAACAATTCTTAAAGAAAAAGTTCGGTTTAGAGGTACCCTAACTACAAAGATATATAAATCTTTATAATAGACTACGTAGATTTCTTACAAATAACTATTATACTGATCTTTATTCTTTATGTAGCCTAAGGTTACAGGTCTATACCCAAACTGTATTAATTCATATGAAATAAATTTACCTTCTGAATTTTTCTTTGTCGAACCATGAGGGAGGAGGGTACATTGGATTGAGGCAATCAGAAGGCCTGTCACTGCCATCTCTTTGCAGGTCCTTGAGAAGGTAGCATTCGTCACAAGATTGACACTTGTACGTGCCATGGTCCTGAAATTAGATGTAATAATAATCAATTTCCAATGTTACATTGGGTAACATACATTTAGCTTAACACTTTAGTAGAAACAATATTAGAATTCATTTAACACAAATTATAATTATCAGACTAAAACTGTAGTAATATAAAAATCTCTTAAGGTAAAATTATATCTAAAATATTAGAATACAGAGAAAAGAAAACGAACAAAATACATTGGTATTCAAATTGACTATCAATGCTAATATGACCAGAATGGTGTGATTTATGTACAATAATTAGTGGTGAATAAAAACAAGCGCTTCAAGTCATTTGTACGCATTACGCGATGAAAGTGGTTAAATTATAATCTAGCTTGAAATTTAATGTAAGTTTCAAGAGAAAGCAAGAACCCATTATGAAACTTTAAGAAACTTTTAAAAGGGAAATAAGAATTTCTTATGAATCACACAAGAAACTAATTTCTCAAAATTAATATGAAAATTTTAGAAGAATTTCCCTTGGGTCAACATTACAGACTTTGATTAGAATTTTGGAACCCTAATTCAAATAAACTGTTGGCCGCCTGCAGCAAGGACAAATATCCATACCTTGTTGTGGTATCAATATCAGATTAACATTACAAATTAGAAATTTCCTATTCTAACCATGTCACAAGAAACTAATATAATCTCCTTAAGAGTAATAAGAAGAAGATTTTGTTGGAGATTTAATTATGAACATGACTAAAAATATTCTGATATTGTTAATACATTTGTTTCCATGAAACTTTACTCATTGACCCGGTAACATACAAGACCACAGCCATCCGTTGAGATACTGGGTCCTTTCACTGGTCAAACAGTACTACATAGGACGCCCCTCTTTGGTTACGGTCCATCTTGTCTTTGCCTACACAAACCAAATAGTCTGGTCTATTCTTGCCACGTTCCCCTCTGTCCTCATCTGACAACACAGATTACCAAAATTCTTCGCTCAAGGGGTTAACTACCGCAAAGTAATTGTTCAGTGGCTACTCTTAAGCTATTGTAGGCAGCTCTAAAAGAATGGCACTCCCAAATTAAACAATTGTTCTCTAGTCTTGGGTAGTGCCATAGCCTCTGTACCATGATCTTCCACAGTCTTGGGTTAGAGTTCTCTTGCTCGAGGGTTCACTCGGGCACACTATTCTATCTTATTTCTCCTCCTCTTGTTTTGTTAAGTTTTTATAGTTTGTATAGGAGATGCTTTAATAATGTTTGCTGTTCTTAAATTTATTTTTACTTTTCCTTCCGCACTGGGCTATTTTTCCTGTTGGAGCCCCTGAGCTTAGAGCATCCTGATTTTCCAACTAGGGTTGTAGCTTCGCATTTATTAACAATAATAATGACCAAAGCCTGTGATGCTATTAACGTAGCACTTCCTCTGAGGAGAGACCAATTGTTGCACGAATTAGATAAAAGTCAGACAGCAAGATGCAGAGTAAACAGTAACTGTTGAAAGTATATAACAAGTGCAGCTAAGCACATAAGGAAAGTTGACAAGTCACTTTAGCAAAATTTATTCGTAAACTGCAGACAGCACGTGCCATGCCTTTTGAGTTTCCAACAACTGCAATATCATACTTTGGACAGCCAAATAACTATTGTGATCTTGTATAACTTACTATAAGGAAATTATATACCTACATAAACAGTTCAAGTTTATAACCGATTTAGTTTTTGGAGGAACTACTGCTAGGGAGTTATCGAGACCTTTAAGTTTATAACCGATTTAGTTTTTGGAGGAACTACTGCTAGGGAGTTATCGAGACCTTTAACTTGCCAATCAGTACTACGTTAGGTCCCTCTGGATACGGCTTATTTTTCCATTACCTTACACAGAGTAGTCAAGCCTATTCTTTCCACATTCTCCTGTCATACCTAACAACCCTGCTACTTCCGTCTCGGTAAGGATGGAAGAGACTAGCCTTTGTACGCACTCTACTAGGATACTTTAGAAACCATTGTTTTCTAGGCTTAGGTAGTGCCATAGCCTCTGCACCATGGTCTTTCACGGTCTTGGGATAGTTACCTTGCTTGATGGTACACTGCCACACATTTCTCTTCACGTGTTTTTTTAAATTTATATTCTATGAACATTTATGAAAGATCTATCTATGTTACTATCAAAACATTTTAAATGTTCACCACTAGACTAGTTTATTTCCTACTTTCCTATCCTCACTGCGCTATTTTTTCCTCGGAGCCATTGGGCTAATAATTATAAATTGAAAATAAAATCTTTAACGTAGGCTAATACTCAGTGACCATACATCATAGTAATACTAATTATAGATATTTACCCCACTGCGTAATTTAACTTTATTGACCCCATATCTTTCACAAAGTTTTTAGTTTTTATAATCCAGTCACAAAGCCTTAAGATTCACTGCTTATTACCAAAGTCATCACAGAATTCACAGCGTCACCATCTTACTGACAGCCAAAGACAATGACTGACAGCCACACGCCATATGTTTAGCGTGAAATTAGTCAACACAGCTTTAAAACCCCGCTATAGCGTAGTTGATCTATACCTGTACAACAAAATATCTCACAAACATCTGTCAAACACACGCAAAAATAAATTTCTATAGCCTCAGGATTCATTGGCCAGAATATGATACACAACTAAACATAACGGCAAGTTCTAAGTAAAAAAAAATTGAACCAAGAGATATAAAACCGTTATAACAACGCATAAAAAACTAGGCGTGTGGGTCCCGCCGAGAATAGGCACCGATGCTTTTGTTCCCCAGACCGCAGGTTTCCCTTAAATACAACAGTTAATAGAGAGATTAGCGTTTTAATTAGGAATCTGAGAGTTTATCCAAGCACAATGCTAAAATTATAAGCTTCCTGAGTAATAGTCCAGAAAATTTAGTAAATTTATATAAAAATCCATTAATCCTATATTTCCATTGCGTTAGATTAAATTTTAGAATAAACTATACGGTAAACTGGATTGTATCCAGGGGTACCCCTCCTTTCCCCATACCCCCCCCCCCCCTTCCCTATCCTTATCCTTATTATTATTAATATATCCAGAGTTCGTACATGATCGGAAATAAAATTCATCAAGTCATGATAACATGAAGGACTCGCGAGACTGGAAAAAATTATATCGTTAATATGATTATGACCCATACAATCTAGCACAGCGCACAAATTCTAGCGAATGATTTAATGTAAATTGTTTTAAGATTTATTCGATTTAACCTTTCCATACGGATTGAAGAAGCCCTCTGGTAATGAACATGGGAATTTACCGATGCTTGCGTCATCGATTAACTGTCGTGAGACAGGGAACATCGTCCAAAGTGAAAATAAGATAACTTGAAGAACCAAACTATTCATTTCTCACCACCACAACAGCCACGTTAGATCACTCGCTTTGTTAAGAATTTTAGAAGATATAGGTAACCATACATTAGTGTGTGTGTTCGTGTGTGTTCAACATTGTTAACAAATGTAATTATCCACATCCGTAATCTAACTAGGAGCCGGAACTTCTTGACGATACTTTCATTTAATGTCGCAATACTGTGGTTAACGTATATCCGTATCCATTATAGGAATAAAACAATCTCGTGAATTTAAGGAGGAAAATCCATCAACAGCTATGTAATTCATAAGAAATAATCACTAATAATAAATAACAAAGTTCATATCTAAATAAAATCCATGGAAATGTTTGGAAACTTTCTAGACCATTAGAGCATGGAAATGCCGACCTACAGGATATGTAGTTTCACGCAACAGCAATGAGAATAGTAATAGGCTACCAACAACGACACAAGATTTATAACATACCTTATCTTCGAAAATCATTTGGCGTCTGGATGAAACAGTGGTTGCCATATATACCGTATAAAATAATATACTCCGGTTGCTAGCTTTTACGGATATCCAGATACCCGAACTTGTATCACCAATTCCTGATTTTTAATAATGAAATTCACGTCTATCACAGAATACAACCTAAGGTGAACACACTAAGCAGTCTACTGATTTTCCAGAATTGAAAGTAGGTGCGACAAAGACTAGCTTCACTTCCCCCGGTGGCCCCTCTTCCCCTACCCCGTCCCAGGGGGAGAGAGAGAGGGGCGGGGAACTGGAACATCATCCAAAGTAATAAGGGAACAAGTGAAAGCTGTTTTCTATAAGGTATATACAGATCATTTTTACCATCAAAGTAAAGAGAATCTCACCCTAGTGACTGTGACTTCTCCGCGTCGGTTGGGGAGACAAAAACGTCTCGGTTGAGGGAAACGATACCGGGGGAGGGAATGAATGTCGAGGATTGTTAGGGTCTTGGGGAAGGGGTAGAAGGTGGGGAGGGTTTTGTGCGTGTGTACGGGAGGTGGTAGGTATCAAAGGTCTCTTTCAAGGGCAAATAATTGTTTGGAATTCCTTGGTCGTTTCCGTAACTCTGCTGCAAGAATGGGGGATTAGACGTGTCTGCATGTTTATTTATAGCAACTGTGGGGGTTTTAAATCTTATGCTGAATGGTAAGCAATATTGAAGTGAATAGTAATCAAAGAACCTACGGAATAAGAGCACCGTTAGGCCTATGATTAGGCATAACTAGTTCTCACCAGAATCATTGTTTTGAACTATCCTACAGGTTGTTCGAAGAGACAATAATGCCCTTGACTATTGGAGCGGCTTACTCAACTATCAACATTTTGGGACCTTGAGTGATTTATTGAGTATTAGGCCTACCTGGCGTTAACCTATCAAGGTCACTGCTGCCTATTGTATTCAATATATATTGGTCCACCACTGTAGCTTACTTCCACTATACATCCCATGGTGAAATAAAGGACATATAAAAACGGAACTCATTGAACAATAAAGAAACGATAAAATAACAGTAGAACTGCAAATTTCCCAGAAATATAAGAAAAAAAATACAAAATTTATTAATCGGCCAAATAGAGTTATTGTAAAAATAAATATACTGTAGATTATAAAACGCAATGGACACTCTATCAATCTTCTCAAAGGTTTATCTGTATATACTAAAAGTATAGATGTTAGAAACCATGATGATAGGATGATTGGATAATTCATTAGCATATGCAATGTGCTATGGAGTTACTGAAGGCATTTCTTCAAAGATTGAACATGTAGATATAACATTCGTTATTTTTCTTATCTTATTTCCTACTAAACAATGTTGTCAATTATTATAAATCAAATTCTTAATTGTAGGTAAAAATCATTAAAGAGACACCAACGTGTGCTGGAACCCACCAAAATCGAACCGTTATACCTCCAGTCCAGAAATTAAAAGCCATTCTATAATCTTTAAAATTAAAGAATTACTGGAATTGGAAACTTCTAAAGTTAGAAGGACAGTCCTTACATCATTAGAAATAGTAAAACTTCGAAATCAGGATATCAGAAAGCATACACCAATAAACATTATCTCGCATTATTATTATTATTATTATTATTATTATTATTATTATTATTATTATTACTTGCTGGAACTGGAAAAGCAGGATGCTATAAGCTCAGGGGTTCCAACAGGGAAAATAGCCCAGTGAGGAAAGGAAACGGAAAAATAATATAATTTAAGAACAGTAACAACATTAAAATAATATATTTTAAGAACAGTAACAACATTAAAATAAATATTTCCTATATAAGCTATAAAAACTTTAACAAAAACAATTGGACGAGAAATAAGATAGTGTGCCCAAGTGTACCCTCAACCGAGACTGAAATTGGCAAGAAGTAAATTGTCAAATATAGTACTCTTGATTACCAATTTCATCACCAAGTTCCTGCGCCTATTTAGATGTTACTAATTACTATATTATAAATGAAATTAAATACTTAAGTAAGACTTCAAATGTATTTTTTGTGGAAGAATAAAATGTGAGCCTGGTTTTTTGGTTTCCTTAATAAATCAATCAAGAAGAATAAAAATTAAGCGTTCTTCGGGTAACCAGACGATAGTGAAATCACTAACAACATAACACTGATTTAATATATATATATATATATATATATATATATATATATATATATATATATATATATATATATATATATATATATATATATATATATATATATACTTTACTTTATAACTATTTACAATAACTTAGGTAGTTGAAACTATCCAAGCATTCCCTTAATTCCCTTTTCCTTTTTCGGGTTGCGTTAACAAAAAATCCATTGCAAGAGGATCCGGGTTTGGGTGACAACGTGTGCTTTGCGGCGCCTCGTCTGAGCTTCGGACTCCTGCCACGGTCGTCATGATGTTTTCATCCTTTTCCCATCCATCCTATCATCACCATCCTTATGTAACCTTACCATTTTCACATATATAGCCTTACAACCTTCACACCCTTATCCCAACGCAAGATCCCGTGTCCTGCTGTATGCAGGGCAATTTAATGCCATACCATGTATGTCACCCTTGTTTAGATAATATGCGATTGCTCCCGCAAGCAATAGCCTAAGGCCTAAGCACTCTGCTCCCTTAACAGGGTCTTAACTTTAGTATAATATAGACACTCGTGTCAATACGTAAGGACTATATTCAATAATTATTCATTTAATGGCATTTCAGTAATCATCGTCATCACCTCCCACGCTTATTGACACAAAGGGCATCGGTTAGATTTCGCCAGTCGTCTCTGTCTTGAGCTTTTAATTGATTTCTTCGCCATTCATCGCCTCCTACTTCACGTTTCATAATCCTCAGCCACGTAGGCCTGGGTCTTCTAGTGTCTTGTGGAGCCCAGTTGAAAGTTTGGTGATCTCTCTTGGTCTCATCCACATATGGCACTCAAGTACTGTAATCTCTCATATAGTTTTATTTCTAATCCTGTCCTGCCATTTAAGTCCCAATATTTTTCTCAAGGCTCTGTTCTTAAATCTACAAAATCTTTTGGATATTGTTTCATTGTTGTAGGCTATCACGACCCGCGTCCATACAGTAACGCCGATCTCACTAAACTGATATATAGCCTGATTTTTATATATGATTTCAGGCGATTTGATTTCCAAATTTTACTTAACCAAGCAATTGTCTGATTTTTTTCTTTTAATCTTTCATTAAACTCAAATTCTAAAGATTCTGTTTTAGTGATAATAGTTCCTAAATATTTAAAGGATTAACCCTTTCTCCCTCCAATGATATTTCATCTTCCATTCCATATTCTGTTCTCATTATCTCTGTCTTTCTTTTATTGATTTTGAGCTCAACTTCCTGTGATATATCATGGATTCTAGTAAGTAAGCATTGCAAGTCCTGTGGTGTTCTGCTAAGAAGGACAGCGTCATCAGCCAAGGCCGTTGCATCAGCCCACTCTAGGTCAGCTAATGTCCTGTTACCAATCCAGTCCAATCCTTCTCCGCCAAAACTGTTGTCACTAGGTTTGTGGGAATTTAATAATATATGATGGGAGGCGGGGAATTAGACGACTATTACATCATAAAGAGGGTTTATTGTCCTAAGTTATTTTTCACAGAACATGAACGGAAATTTTCTTCACAGTAAATTAATTAATCTCATTAATGTCATAGTCAATAGAACTCTCAATCTCTTGTGGATTTACGGATTACTGGAACAGTTTACTGTAAAATGCCCATAAGTTATAGATAACATTGAATCACTTAATAGTTACAGATACACTCGGGGAGAACAGACTAAGAAAGGAAACGATTAAAATACAATAGAAATTAGTTGATATTGGGCGTCTTGTTGAGTATCGACGCCAGCCATGGCTGAGATAAGCCTACCATGGCTGATGGGCGTACTATGGGTTGCCCACTCACAATTAGAACTTGGGCAGTAACTGACTATTCTTGGCTACACACGTAGATTTTGAAGAGAGAGAGAGAGAGAGGAGAGAGAGAGAGAGAGAGAGAGAGAGAGAGAGAGAGAGAGAGAGAGAGAGAGTGTGTGTGTGTGTGTGTGTGTCCTCTTTACTCTTTTATATCTTTTTTCGCAAGTGACCAAGGCTCAAATGCTCCACCCCGTTTGAGCTAATTTCGAGGAGTCGTCAGACTGTGGTAAACAAAAGGATAAGGACTATGAATATATGTGGAGTCTATCTTAGTGATAGACAAGAACTTTAATTTTGTAACCCGTAGCGCACGAACTTAGTAATATAAAAAAAAAAAAATGTATATATTGATACACTTGCTAACTAACTGGTGTGATAGAAGGGGTTAAAAGGCATAAAAGTCGAAACATTTATCATTATTACCAGCTAAACTACAACCCTAGCTGGAAAAGCCAGATGCTATAAGCCCTAGGGTCCTCTCTACAAGAGAAACAACTCGGAAAAATGATAGGCCTACAGATTGGGATTCTGGGAAGTTATAGTGAATAAGCGCGAGTGCACGCACGCACGCACGCACAGAGAGAGAGAGAGAGAGAGAGAGAGAGAGAGAGAGAGAGAGAGAGAGAGAGAGAGAGAGAGAGAGAGAGAGAGATGGCAGGGGGAACGAAAGAGAAGCAAAAGCTACCACTATGATCGAGGAGAGAGGGAAGAGGTAGGGGAGAGCAGGTGGGGAGGAGAAAGGGGGTGAGAGAGGATCCTCCTCCAATGAGAGAAGGATGAAGGGCTTGAGTGGAGTGAAAAAGGAAGACATATTCTCTTAGATAACAGTAAACGCAAAATTACAATATAGTCTGTGAGGTTTACCTGGATGAAGGGATAAATTACAGTATTCAAAGATTATCCCACTATGGTAAGTAACTACTGGATAAGGGAGTTTTAAGTGTTACACGATGAAATATGGTTGAACAAACGTAAGGTGTATAAGAATACATATAACCAATGGCACACTCGGAAACCACACTCCCACAAATTACTGAACCAACGGGTTGTAGTTAGGACATGGAGGGGGAGGAGAGTTTGTGTGTGTGTGTGTGTGTGTGTGTGTGTGTGTGTACACCTAGATATTTAGACGTTATTTTTGACGGCTCGAGTACACCAGTTAGTAATATTTAACTGTTAAAAAAGCTTGTTAAAACGGGGCCACGTCAATGAATATGACTGGTTTGTGAGTTATCTCGAAAACCGCAAAGTTAAAGTAGTAATATCAAATGTTGAATCTGAGACAAGAAAACTAACCAAAGGGGTGCCTCAAGGCAGTGTACTAGGTCCTCTTCCGTTTGAAATTTACACGATTGAACTGGCAAATATACTTGAAACTCACAGAGTTAAGTTTAAAATATACGCTGATGATACACAATTCTATTTCCCAATAGAATCAGTTGATGAAGCAAAAAGAAAGATACATGAAATAATGAATGACATTAAGGCTTGGATGTTAACAAAAAAGCTCAAGCTCAGTGAAGATAAAAGTGAATATATTATTTTTGGAAATGAAAAAGATATAAAAAGAATCGAATGCTTCCAAAGAATTGAAATAGGTCAATCGATCATTGACCTAAAGAAATCTGTCAGAAATCTTGGAGTAATCATGGATGATAGACTGACAATGAATGAACGTATAAATAATATGGTAAGAAATTGTAACTATCATATTAGAAACATAGCATATATTAGTAAATACTTAGATGAAAAATCTATGGCCATACTCATTAATCACCACATATTTTCAAGAATTGATTACTGCAACTCACTGTTCTATGGCTTACCAAATTATCAGCTGAAGAAAATTCAGAGGGTATAAAACAGAGCCGCTAGATTAATAAAAGGACTACACAATAGGGAAAGAGTTACCCCTGCACTAATTAAATTACACTGGCTGCCGGTAAAGGCGAGAATTGAATACAAGCTACTCTTACTAACGTTTAAGATACTGAACCAAAATTAACCAAAATATCTAAATGAATGCCTGAACAAACTAGAACTAGAAACAAATGTTACCATAAGACACATGAGTGACAAACATAGGCTATCTGAATTAAGAACAAATAGTAAATTTGGTGAAAGGGCTTTTAGCTACTGTGCGCCTAGACATTATAATAAACTGCCAACTGAAATGAAGGACCTAAAGGGAGCAATTAAATTTAAGAAGAAACTAAAGACATTACTTTTCACAATATCATATGATTTGGAAGATGCTACAATCAAAGAATTGTATAAGTTATAATGAAAATGTTTCGTTAGATGATTGATATGGGCCCGCCCGAGAAGTAGTTTACTCGACTTCAGTGGAGGGTCGGATTTAAACCCAAAACAAGTAAACAAGTAAGAATTAAAATTAAAGCTAACATACAGGAGTGTAACAACCTTTTATAAGACGGCCAAAGGATGTTCTTTGATTTTATTTATAACTGACCTCTGGATCTTCATTAGTATTTAATTGTAATATGATTCAGGTTTTTTAATAGCTTTCAGCATCTCTCTCTCTCTCTCTCTCTCTCTCTCTCTCTCTCTCTCTCTCTCTCTCTCTCTCTCTCTCTCTCTCTCTCTCTCTCTCTCTCTGAGCGGCAGTCACTCGGAAAGTACAATCTCCGACTAATTACCCGAACTTCCGTGTGGTAGTGAAAAGGCGGGTGGCGGTGGGTGAGAAGGGTTGAATGTGTGTGTGTGTGTATGTGTGTGTGTGTGTGTGTGTGTGTGTGTAGGCTACACGTATCTGTCTTGATAGTTAGCAGCTATTTGACGGATTTCTACGCTGAAGATGGCATATTAAGCAGAGATAAATGAAAATCAAGTGCAGAACCCCCATGAAAAATGCTGGAGTAGCAGCACAGAAGAAAATCGTAGTAAATATGGAATGAAAATAGAGATTGTGAAATTAGAAAAATAATAATGGAAATATAGAAGAAATTAATGGTATAAGATTTTAGATTTATTGAAGGGATATGGGTACCACAGCCTTTATACAGTATATTGCATACTTAACATGGGCAGGCCCATTCATAGTCATATAAACTACCTTAAACAGTCTCAACAGTTTAACAATTGCTTGGAAACCGTAGAAAATGTGTTAATCTTTGCTAAGAACATTATGCGGAATATTTATTCTATCTATCTATCTATCTAGGTGCCATGTCCTCAACGTGGGCTGTCAATTGCTTCCACCTGATCCTGTCTCTAGCTCTGTATAAACTGTCTATCTGTTACATTCGCCAGTACTGTCCAGAAACTTTTTTCCTTTGCCGGCCTTTTGCTCTTTCCCCACTATCATTCTCTTAAGACACTAAAGTTCGATATTTTCTCTTCTTAGTACATGTCACAAGTATTTATCATCATGCCCAAAATCAGAGAAATGAAGTCATGGTAATAAAATGAATAGGTTGAAAACTCTTATATCAGAAAGCTAGTAAAATACACGAGACAGACTATGGAACCGAAAGATTTTAGAAAAACAAAATATGTTGCCAAAGGCCAAAGCTAACAAGGCATTATCTCAACTCGGTTATCCGATAGAAAGTTATAAAACATAAAATTATCATTAATATTGTTATTTTACTTAATTTAAAACCTCGAGTTACTAGGCATAAGTTATAAACCTTTGTGTCTGTCCCATAGTGGTCCTCCACTGTCTTGGGGTAGAGTTCTATTGCTTGAAGGTACAATTGGTCACACTATTCTATCTTCTTTCTGTTCTTCCTGTCTTTTGAAGTCTTTATAGTCTATATATGAAATATCTATTTTAATGTTGTTACTTTTCTTAAAATATTTTACATTAATTGTTCATTGTTTATCTTGTAGATTATTTATTTCCTTATTTTCTTTTGCACTGGGATGTTTTTCCCTTTTGGAGCAATAAGGCTTATAATATCCCAAAACCAAATTTTACTGTCTTTGATAGCATCCTGGTTTTTCATTTAGGGTTGTAGTTTAGCTAGTAATAGTGATAATAAAACGGCCAAAGCTGACAACAAGGCATTATCTTAACTTGGTTGCCCGATAGAAAGTTATGTAAGTAAAACTTAGAATTATCATTTAGATTGTTCTTTTATTTCATTTAAAATCTCGAGTTCTTAGACATTGTGTCTATCTCATAGTGGTTTCCACTGTCTTGGGAATAGAGTTCTCTTGCTTGAAGGTACACTCGGCCACACTATTCTATCCTCTGTTCCACTATAATGTTGTTACTGTTCTTAAAATGGTTTACATTAATTGTTCATTGCTTCTCTTGTAGATTATTATTATTATTATTATTATTATTATTATTATTATTATTATTATTATTATTATTATTATTATTATTAATAATAATAATAACAATAATAATAATGATAATGATAATAGTAATAATAATAATGATAATAATAATAATAATAATGATGATGATGATGATGATGATAATAATAATGATGATGATGATGATAATAATAATAATAATAATTAGTAATAATAATAATTTAGGAACTTAAGGAGTCCAGGTCCAGGAGAAATCCTACTCAAATTAAAAGAAGAAGAAATGACTAACTAACGTCGTCTTCTCTCCTCGAAGTTTCGAACACCAGAAAGAAAAGTGGAGTTGTTTTGACTGTCGACTTATCCCTACACGTGAAACCATACGGCCATTCTATTAGAACAATTTATATTCCTTGACAAGTGGAGAGATGAAAGTGAAACACCTCGTTATAGATGCTGCAGGATTCGTTAAGAATTTACCCCTTTGGGTAAGTGTTTTCCTTCCTTGTAAATAATGTAGAGGGATATACCCTAGGCTAGTGACGTAATAGATGTAAGCTATGTTACTGAAATTTTTTATGTATGACGATGTATTTGTAACATGTAATGTGCGCAGCATGGCTTATGTAATGTGGTATGTGGGGGGATTGGATGGGCGTAAACTTGTCAAATCGATTTTCATTATGGGGTGAATGTCTATCTTCGTCTAAAATATGTTATGAAGATAGTTATACGAATTATGGTTTAGTGTTACCTTACCAGGAGGGAAGCTGGCAGGAATGCAAATGAGGTTAAAACTTAGTCTTAGTGTAAGCTAAGGATATGATGGTTTAGGGTTGGTAGGGTAAGGATATAGTTCCTAGGTTAGGTTAGTTGGTGAAGCTTAGGTTAGCTGGTGTTCTTGTGTTTGTTTCCAAATTTAAAATTCGTTTGTATAACGATTTTGGAAATTTAAAACTTCTAAATTAAAAACATGTTTTCTTCCCCATTATTTCTACCAGAATAGTTTAAATGTACCTATATATATACCAGTAGCAATTCTTATTTTCTTCATTAGCGATATTGTATAGTATATATTTACCCACAAAGTGCTGACCCGGTCTGTCCCAACCATCTACAAAGGCTTCATGATAAATGTATAGCATTCATAGAATCATTACAAACTTTTCCCTACACCAATGGAAATTCCAGGTTCGTCGTTACTCTTGACAACACTAAGAGTGCTCGTTACTAGTATAGTGGCAAAGCACCTCAATCTATTTTATCTAATCATTTCTTACGGCTTATACAGATAGCATAGGTTTCTTACATTTTTTATATTCATAGCTTGTTTTGCTATTAACTGGACCCCTGCCACAGAATGCTGCCTAGCACAGTTCATAAAATTCCTGACAGACGGTTTTCTGTCCCGACTTGATTATGTGATATCGTACTTTAATTTCTAGCAAGACCGGAACATGGTATAAGAAATCGACAAATGCTGCCCATTTTGGTATTTTATTTCATATGACTAAGGAAGGCGGGGTCATAGCAACTTGCACATTGATCAATTAAAATCTGACCCTTGTTTATTGTAGGGAGACTGATGGTGGGTTACTGCGCATGCCACTTCTGGCAGCTGTTCTGTTTATTGTATGATGTTATTGTCTGGCTTTTATAACCTATCAAGAGCATCTAAATATTTATGCACAGGTTCTTGGAAGTGTTCTACAACTGTAAACATTTTTCCCCCCCTCTGCTTCAGTTTCAGCACGACCACCGTCCCAAAAAGACATCTCCATAAGGGGATTTCAATGTATTTTGAATTTTGTGTAATTTCTTCTATTTTGCTAATTGATTATGATTAAAACACACTTGGTTTAGTATACAATGTAGCTATTGTCACTTATATGAAAGTCGGGATAGTGTGTGGGTAGTTGGGTTACTGAATTATCATCTGCTAGAATACTTGCATACACTGCTAATGTGCTTACTGCAATATGTACCGCTTGTCAGAACAAAGGAGCAATGAAATAATGTGTAATAGCAAGTGAAGGGAGTCACGGCAGAACAAAGGCTAGTTAGTGAATGATTATGGGATTAGTTTGTTGATCAACATACTCATAGATGCACTTCTTAATGTGGATGAAGACAGACACAGATAGGAAAGTTTTTCTTATTCTATGCAAACACTAGGCCTGGTGACCCAATGTTCTACACATGTACAGAAAGTTGAAAATGTCACCAATATAATGACTCGCATGGTAGGCATGGATACCACATCCATGTACCGCCTACCAGAAAATAGGGCTGTGAGATAGTATTTAATTGTGATTGATTATGTGTTATCTGGCATCCTGACAGTGTTTAATTGCGAGCGAATTGAGCCATGGCCGAGCGAAGACCATTTGAGGGATGTGATATAATTTTCAAACTGGTTATATTGTGTTTATTATGCATTTCTAACTGTTAAAATTGCTGTAAATTAATTATTTTTTGGTGTTTCCCTATCCAAAACCCCAGTTTCTCAGTGGTATCAGTCCTAATAGGAAAGCTCTTAAAAGAATGGCTTGCCCCATTATTCATGGTCAGAATTGGATAAAACACAAGATAATGAGTAAGAGAAATAATGGTGCATGTCTTTGGCTAGAAATTAAAGTATGCTAGCATATATTTACCTCCGACGAGTATTAACTATTCTTTATTATTAGTTCTGGTAGACCATTGGTTCCCAAACTGGGGGGCGTGAGGACGATACAGGGGGGGCGTGAAGTCATCTGCTCGAAATTACTTGTTTAATAGAATAATAAAATCATTAAAAGAACAAATATCTGTCATTACATACATGCATCCATCTCACTAAATTTGACCAGAAATTGTGCCTAGTCTCATAAGTATTTCCAAATATTATATGCCATGTTTTCAAATTATCTATTCTTAAAATTGCAACTCAATTTAGCCAATTTGCTAATGTTCAAACTTTTTTTCGCTCACTTTGAACCAAATGTTTCGTTTTTAGTTACTTTAATGTACTATTATTTGTTTGAGTGGCTTTCATTATTAAAATGTAATACAAACAGAAATCTGTTTTTCTGTACAATGCTAGGAAATAAATGTAAGAATCATTTCATATAAAAAAAAAGAGAGGAGTGGGGGCATACGGGTCTACTGGAAGCAAAAAGGGGGCGTCAGGTAAGCTAGTTTGGGAACCACTGTGGTAGACAGTTGAAATAAATGTTATCTTTGTCACATGACCTTTTTTGGACAATCTCTTAACTCCGGCGGACAAGTTGAAACCATTCTACTGTACAGTACAGTACTTTAAATCTCAATTAGTCTAGTGACAACATCTATTGGGATTATTCCAAACAAGAGCTCATTTCAATTTTCTAGGGAATGAGAGATGTCGCAGGTGTGTTTATAGGTGTTTTGAATGGTTTTAACTACGCTGATCAACATAATAACGCACTCTCCAAGTTTTGAGACAGGTTAAACCAAGAAATACGTCTGAAAAAATATTTTTCAGAAGGAAAGCAGGTCCTAAAGTATAGTGTTGCAACCTGTCTTTGGGCCAAGCTATAAACATGGAGGTGTTATAGGGTCACAGCAGATACATACTGATCCCGTTAGTGAAGGATAAGAGTTCTAGACTGGAATAAGTGTTGAACATTATGATAGGTTGTAACCCTAAATTAGATTCCTTTTGAAAGTATGGTTTTTCAGTCATAACTTTTTAAATGTTAAAACCTCTATAATTTGAAAACTATAGGTATCTGCCGAATATTTTTCCAAAAAAAATGTTCCAATTATTTTTAAATACATACTCTAAGGTCACCTATTTTCTTTATTATGAATATTGTACTATACTATAATTTTACCCTAGTTCTTTTGGCAATTCTAGTTTCCTTACTTCTATGCAATCTTTACTTCTAAATTCTAAACAAATGATTTGTATAATCTGCCTCTCTCCACAACTCGCATACCCAGTATGTCAATTTCACTTATGTTTGATGTACCATTAACGATCCTCTTACCAAGCTTTATCAACTATCTAGATCACTCTTGAGGAGATGGGTATATCGAAAACTATACAAAACGTAATTGCCTTTTTCTTATTTCATTTCACTAGGCGTAGCTTTGGCAGAGTATATCGGCAAGCTTCACGCCCCTTCATGCCAAATCCAATATTCAAGTTTACTGGCTTGATGTCATTCTTGTTCGTTACAGACTTTATTGAAAAATCTCGGAAACCATTACATTCTGCCAATAGGTTTTGGGGATTTTCTGTATCCTCACTTTGTTGATGGGGTCCATATTAGATGCCTTTGGTCCCAGTGGAAGCTGTGGTACTATCTGAATAGCACCCAAGATCTTGGATGTAAATTGTTGGCACTTTTATGGTACATGTGCCACAAGGAGAAGGCGCTAAAGAACACCTTATCTCTCAACTTTCTCTGCCTTTGGGAGACCCTCCAACAGGCGTATGGGTTATCCTGCAAGTTGATGACGGCCGGGTCTGGGGGGAAACCTCACAATGTCAGGGACATCTCTATGTTCCAGGCATTCTGGAGGAACCATAGTTCCATGGGTAGTGAGTGTATGTCTTCAGTTCCTCAGGTAATTATGGCAAGTGTCTGGTGTCGATAGACTACAGTATGTTTATTATACCTGGGGGACACTTCCCACAAGTTCTAAGTCCATGAACACCTACTCTTAGGACCAATGGTAGCTGATGCAATTCTGTAGCTATCCAGTTTCAACTGGGGAGAGAAACATCTTGCTTGTTATACAAATGTTGACCATGCTGAGATTGGATAGGCAAGTTGTTTGCTCTGACTTTGAAGGTCAGTGGATCTGAAAAAAAAATTTTGAATTAGAATGTGCTACAGTCTTTCTACTCTGTACTATCAAATAGAACTTGCATCACCCTGAAAGAATCTTTAAGATTTCCATTCAAGGGGCTACACTTGGAAATTGCTGCACCTTAAAAAAGTCTTTAGAATTTCATTCAAGGCGTTACATACAGCTCCCCAAAATAGGATGTGACATTGAATCCAAATTCTTAAGTTGCTATTCATATTCTGTGCTTGTTTTTGTCATTGTTGCTTACTGTGAGTAGAATTAGACCTTCCAAATTTAAGAAAAAGAATTTTTCAATATTAAACTTACCCGATAATCATGTAGCTGTCAACTCTGTTGCCCGACAGAATTCTATGGAGGGATACGCCAGCTATCACAATACTAGAAGGGGGTGTTCTTACCAGCGCCACCTGTGGCCAGGTACTCAAGTACTTCTTGTTGACACCTCCTCAATTATTCCTCTGTCGTGCTTCTGACAAGACGTTCTGGGATACGCTTATGTTCTTGGAGTATTTTCACGACTTTGGTGAAGTATTTCTCTTTGATTTCGGCTGTCGCTTTACTGGAAACTTCTATTTTAGCTTAGTTAGCTTTTGGAATTAATTGATTATTTTTGGTGACGAAGAGAGTATGAACTCTCGTTCACCTTTCAATGGCCGACCCTTCCCTTAGACGGAAGTGTTGGTGTCTAAGAGAGTATAGACTCTCTTTCTTAATTTTGCTTAACAAAAGTTATAGATTTATTTTATATCTCTCCGCCTCTTATAGGCCTCTTCGATTAACTTCCTTTTATTATAAACTTATTAAAATTAATTTTTATATTTGTTTATATTCGACCTTCCTAATAGTAGGCGGTCTTTTCTTGGTACCGAAGTTAATTATCGTGAGCCCGTCATTTCGGTTTTACCTGTTAACATATTATGCTATTTTAAGGTCTTTGAAAGAATTTCTTTGATAGTCTCGTACTTTTTCAAAGTTGAACTAACGTTTTGTTTGTCTCGGCAGTTGTTGACGTTCAGAACGTTTCAACTTGCACTCTATCGTTACGATAGAGAAAGAATGTTCACGGTTTCACATTGCAGTAAGAGTAACCGTGTCTAGCGTTTTGTTCATTCTTTCTTAACTTAATGGTTTTGATCCTAATAAGGAACTTTTCTTTTTGGGAAATATTTCAGTTTTTTCCTTTAACAATAATATGTTTTAACGATATATATGATTGGGCTCTTCTCTCAGGTTCTAAGTCAAGAGAGAGAGAGAGAGAGAGATAGAGACGGAGGGAGAAAGAGGATAAACGTTTCCCTCAAGCCTGCCAGGCGTACGAGTAACGTCGTTATCGTTTTGCTCTTATCCCTAGTCTCTTTAGGGGAAGAAACTAAACGTTTCTAGAGTGATCTAGTGTTTAGTCTCTTTCCAGCCACTGAATTTTCTTTCATTAGATTTTTCTGTTACATTGTAATTCTGTTTTCGCAATTACTAACTTTTGAGAAGGATAGAATTGCGTGTTTCAGGTACAAACCACTTAAAGTTTCGAGTTCAGTGAAATAAGTGCAAACAGAAATCAAAGTGATAAGTGATTAGCGCAAAGTATGTCAGTGTTATGCGTGAGGGTACTTTTGTGCGCGCCAGTCGTCCTCCCAGTCCGGGACCTCTTGCAAGCTCCCAAGCCCAGGGGAGAAGCAATGTCGAAGGGCATAAGGGTTCGGCAGGCCTTGATCGGCGCACAGAAGTATCCTCGGTGGTTGTGGGCGTGTCTTACCGAGACCGTCACTCCCACCCGCAGACGATTGAGCCCTTATTTTGCTCGTCTGCAGAAGAGATTTAGAGGAGAAAATAAAGGCAGAGTTACGCTGGTCTCAGGTCTCAAGACCTCTTAAACGTAAAGTCCAGACCTATGCCAGACGTACGAAGTAAAGTTCAACAACCCGGATGCAGTCATTGGGTTAGCTCTGACTCTCCTCAGTCATCAGTTTGTCGGGCTGAGAGTGCGCCTACACTCCCCCCCCCTATGCTCGCTCCGCCTGATCGCAGTACCACCTGCCAGGCGTACGATGTTGTGGACTCTACTACAGTCCATGCAAGCACAGCTTTCGGACCTGATGCGTGAGTGTCGTGCTGAGAGTGTTGCACCTCCTCCTCCTCCTGCACCGGTGGTGCACCAACCGCCTGCACCCGTTCAGCCTGTGCTGCACCCGCCTGCACCGGTGGTGCACCAACCGGCTGCACCCGTTCAGCCTGTGCTGCACCCGCCTGCACTCGCTGCACCCAGTCGCAACACCATCTGCCAGGCGTACGATGTTGTGGACTCTTCTACAGTCCATGCAAGCACAGCTTTCGGACCTGTTGCGTGAGTGTCGGGCTGAGAGTGTTGCACCTCCACCTGCACCCTTTCAGCCTGTGCTCAACCCGCCTGCACTCGCTGCACCCAGTCGCAGCACCATCTGCCAGGCGTACGATGTTGTGGACTCTACTACAGTCCATGCAAGCACAGCTTTCGGACCTGTTGTGTGAGTGTCGGGCTGAGAGTGTTGCACCTCCCCTGCACCCGTTCAGCCTGTGCTCAACCCGCCTGCACTCGCTGCACCCAGTCGCAGCACCATCTGCCAGGCGTACGATGTTGAACCTCTTTCTGTGTTCGCTGTTCCCAGTGTTGTTCAGCCTCAGCCTTCTTTAAGGCAACCTTCGGTTTGGGATCAGGAGGATTACCCCACTCTTCCTCCTCCTCCCCTGGCTGCTCCACCGGTGGTGCAACTCTCGGTGGAGGTACAACCTCTTCCACCTGTGAGTCAGTCTCCTCAGCTGCTGCACCGAGCTCAACCCGTGCACCCTGATCCTGCGCCTCAGACACCTCTGCTTGCGGGAACTTTACCTTGTTCTGCGCAACCTCGGTCTCTTCACGCTCCACTCATACCACAGGAACAGGAACTTTCTGCACCTTCCACTGTTGTTGTTCCAGCTCGTTCTGACTCTGCTGTTCAGCATACCTTACCTCCATTTTCAAACCATGGCAAAAATATGAATCATGAGTTATGAATGTAAGGTAAACATTATGTTGATTTTTAAACCCCATGCAAGCATGCATAAAGCACTCTAGCACTGGTCATGGAATTTCTGAGAAATGTTAAACGCCATGCACACGCTCTGCTTTCCTTACAGCAGGCTCTGCTTACAGCAGGCTCTGCTTACTACATGCTCAGCATTCAGCATGCTCTGCATTCAGCATGCTCTGCATACAACATGCTCTGCATACAGCATGCTCTGCATTCAGCATGCTCTGCATACAACATGCTCTACATACAGCATGCTCTGCATACAGCATACTCTGCATTCATCATGCTCTGCATACCTTACCGCATGCTTCTCAACATATCTTGGGTTGTTGCCAACTCACTAGACTGTCAAGCAGTTTCATAACGTTGCCTTCTAGTCTGCTGCTTTTGCACCAGTGAACCCTCACTCAGAGAACTTAGCTTTTCTAGGATAAGGTCCCTGTAGATGAGAAAGTTCTTTTCTCCCTCCTTCTGATATTCCCTTGAGGACTCTGTCATTTGGAGGGAGCCTTTAGCTGCATAACCTCTTATGGACTTTTATTTAAGCATAACATGCTTACAGGGAAGGTAATGGTTCCACTTCAGCCGCTAATCCCGTCTGTTACCACACCTGCTCCCATAGACCTTGAGCTGTGTTGCATGACATGCAGTCCAAGCTTAGTCCTTGTTAGAGGATTTTTGTTTACGGAGTCAATGTGTCACGGGGAAGACGTTCAACAACCAACAGAAGGGACTTGTTGTGACGCAGTGCGGCAACCTCAGCAACCCGTTAAGGAGTTGTCTGTACGACCCAGATAGTCTAGACAGATTCGGGTTGTCACTGTACTTCCTCGCTTGCCCATGATTGTCAGTTTACAGACTGTGCAGCAGTATCATGATCTTGTGTCCGGCTCCGTCAGACGACTGGCTTTTAAGAGCTCCCACAAGTCGTCGCTGTCTGGAGATTTTCAAATGGACTATGGATCTGACCAAGGAACTGGGCCTCCTGGTCAATTTTGAGGAGTCTCAGCTCGTTCCATCCCAGACCATTGTTTCCTTGGGTATGGATCTTCAGAGTCGAGCTTTTCGGACTTGTCCGTCGGCCCCAAGGATCTTCCAAGCCCTAGAATGCATCCAGAGCATGCTGAGAAGGAACCGATGCTTAGTCAGGCAGGGGATGAGTCTAACAGGGACACTTTCATCGCTGGCCCTGTTCATCGAGTTAGGGAGACTCCACCTCCGCCCCCTTCAGTATCATCTAGCTGCTCACTGGATAAAGGACATGACGCTAGAGACGGGCTCAGTTCCTGTTTCCGAAGAGATGAGGTCTACTCTAACGTGGTGGAAGAACAGCATTCTTCTCAAGGAAGGTCTACCTTTGGCTGTTCAGACCCCCGACCACCGTCTCTTCTCGGACGCATCGGACACGGGCTGGGGTGCGACACTGGACGGACAGGAATGCTCGGGAACATGGAATCAGGAGCAAAGGACACTTCACATCTATTGCAAGGAGTTGTTGGCAGTTCATCTGGCCTTGATAAACTTCAAGTCCCTCCAGCTTAACAAGGTGGTGGAGGTGAACTCCGACTACACCACAGCCTTGGCTTACATCTCCAAGCAGAGAGGGACTCATTCGAGGAAGTTGTTCAAGATCGCAAGGGACCTCCTCATTTGGTCAAAGATCGAAAGCTCACGCTGGTAACGAGGCTCATTCAGGGCGATATGAATGTCATGGCAGATCGCCTCAGCCGTAAGGGTCAGGTCTTCCCCACAGAGTGGACCCTTCACAAGAATGTTTGCAGCAGACTTTGGGCCCTGTGGGGTCTGCCAACCATAGTTCTATTCGCTACCTCGATGACCAAGAAGCTCCTCTTGTATTGTTCTCCGATTCCAGACCCAGCAGCAGTTCGCGTGGATGCCTTTCTGCTGGATTGGTCCCATCTCAACCTGTATGCATTCCCGCCGTTCAAGATTGTCAACAGGGTACTTCAGAAGTTCGCCTCTCACAAAGGGACACGGTTGACGTTGGTTGCTCCCCTCTGACCCGCGAGAGAAGGGTTCACCGAGGTACTGCAATGGCTGGTCGACGTTTCCCAGGACTCTTCCTCCTAGAGTGGACCTTCTGTGTCAACCTCACGTAAAGAAGGTACACCCAAACCTCCACGCTCTTCGTCTGACTGCCTTCAGACTATCGAAAGTCTCTCAAGAACTAGAGGCTTTTCGAAGGAGGCAGCCAGAACGATTGCCAGAGCAAGGACGACATCCACTCTCAGAGTCTATCAGTCTTAATGGGAAGTCTTCCGAAGCTGGTGCAAGGCCAATGCAGTTTTCCTCAACCAGTACCACTGTAACCCAGATTGCTGACTTCCTGTTACATCTAAGGAACGTAAAATCCCTATCAGCTCCTACGATCAAGGGTTACAGAAGTATGTTGGCAGCGGTTTTCCGCCACAGAGGCTTGGATCTTTCCTCCAACAAAGATCTACAGGACCTCCTTAGGTCTTTTGAGACCTCAAAGGAACGTCGGTTGTCCACTCCAGGCTGGAATCTAGACGTGGTCCTAAGGTTCCTAATGTCATCAGGATTTGAACCGTTCCAATCAGCCTCTTTTAAGGACCTCACATTAGAAACTCTTTTCCTCGTGTGCTTAGCAACAGGTAAAAGAGTAAGTGAGATCCACGCCTTCAGCAGGAACATAGGTTTCACATCTGAAACGGCTACATGTTCCTTGCGGCTCGGTTTTTTTTGGCTAAAACGAGCTTCCTTCCCGTCCTTGCCCTAAGTCGTTCGAGATCCCAAGCCTGTCCAACATGGTGGGGAACGAACTAGAGAGAGTACTTTGCCCTGTTAGAGCTCTTAAGTACTATTTAAGAAGGTCAAAACCATTACGAGGACAATCAGAAGCCTTATGGTGTGCTATCAAGAAGCCTTCTCTACCAATGTCTAAGAACTCAGTTTCTTACTACATCAGGCTTCTGATTAGAGAAGCAAATTCTCATCCGAAGGAAGAAGACCTTGCTTTGCTGAAGGTAAGGACACATGAAGTGAGAGCTGTGGCTACTTCAGTGGCCTTCAAACAGAACCGTTCTCTGCAGAGTGTTATGGATGCAACCTATTGGAGAAGCAAGTCAGTGTTCGCATCATTCTATCTCAAAGATGTCCAGTCTCTTTACGAGTACTGCTACACCCTGGGTCCATTCGTAGCAACGAATGCAGTAGTAGGCGAGGGCTCAGCCACTACATTCCCATAATTCCATAACTTTTTAACCTTTCTCTTGAATACTTTTTATGGGTTGTTCGGTCGGCTAAGAAGCCTTCCACATCCTTGTTGATTTGGCGGGTGGTCAATTCTTTCTTGAGAAGCGCCGAGGTTAAAGGTTGTGATGAGGTCCTTTAGTATGGGTTGCAGCCCTGTATACTTTAGCACCTTTGGGTTGATTCAGCCTCCAAGAGGAACGCTGCGCTCAGTAAGGAAGACGAACTTAAAAAAGAGACAGAGTAACGGTTCAATTCGACTTCCTTACCAGGTACTTATTATTTCATTGTTATTTGAGATAACTGTTATATGAAATATGGGATACTTAGCTATCCTTTAATCTTGTACACTGGTTTTCACCCACCCCCCTGGGTGTGAATCAGCTACATGATTATCGGGTAAGTTTAATATTGAAAAATGTTATTTTCATTAGTAAAATAAATTTTTGAATATACTTACCCGATAATCATGATTTAATTGACCCTCCCTTCCTCCCCATAGAGAACCAGTGGGACCGAGGAATAATTGAGGAGGTGTCAACAAGAAGTACTTGAGTACCTGGCCACAGGTGGCGCTGGTAAGAACACCCCCTTCTAGTATTGTGATAGCTGGCGTATCCCTCCATAGAATTCTGTCGGGCAACAGAGTTGACAGCTACATGATTATCGGGTAAGTATATTCAAAAATTTATTTTACTAATGAAAATAACATATTGCTATATCTCATACCATATTTTTTACTTATTGCAGGAATATGGGGAAGAATTGTATAGCATATCTGAAGTAATTGCAGAACTTCGTGACAAGGCAACACGAGAAAGATATGAGTCATTGCCAGTAGCTATTAAAATGAGAGATCCTCAGCCATGGGCAATAAGGTTTGGTAAGTACAATACAGTGGTTTTGTATATATGCTTTTTTTTTATTAGGAAATTTTTTTTTTTTGGAAGACAAAACTGATTACATGTAAGGAACTAGCATGGTTAGTACTCTTGAAATGTAAGTCTCAGTAATGATTATTTTTTATGATGAAAAACCCTAAACTAATTTGGTTCTTACACTAATGCAAACCACAATTCTTTAATAGGAGTATGATTTCAGTGCAGCTGCAACGTCTGTAAAACTGTTAATGAGGTTGTTGTAGTTACTGGCAGATGGATGGTAAGTCCCGCACACCTGACAGTCCGAAAAGCTCCCATGTTTGATTTCGACTGAAAGCTGTACAGATGTAATTCTTGCTGCCTGGTATGGCTTTTAACTTTGCAATTGTTCTCTACAATTGTTTGCTTTTACTGGAGACTCCACATGCAGACTTGAAAATGTTAACTGGACAAGAAATGTAGCAGTTGTATGAGCAAGCTTGCAGTGGATCCCTTAAATATTTTGTGTGTTGCAGTGAATACAACTTTAAAAGTTTATCTTCTTGTGACAAGTGTTAAGTCGTCATGGACACTTCTTCAGTTTGTGAAACTTGGGAAGAAGTAGAAGAAAATTGAGAGATTCTTCAGCTTCAGGAATGGCAATGCTCAAGCTACTCCAAAGAAGCTCTTTAGCTCTTTTTTTTCTCTCCCCTCCACCTGTTATGCCCTCGTTGGATGCCTCTAGCCCTGGGTCTTCTGGAGGAATTTGGGAGGGAGGAGACCCTGCCTTTCTTCAGGGAAAGCAGAAATATCCATTACTTTTCCCCCTTAGTAAAGGCTGCACCTTTAGACATACCTATCTCCAGTCTGTAAAGTTGTTTGCACTTCATGGTTGGAGACTTTATACAGTAGTATCTCCTATGAGTAAAAGGGTTTTACAAGGGACTGGTCAGGTGTTTGGGAACCCATGACTGGTCTCTGCTGCTGCCTTCCAAGGAAATGGAAAAATTTCTTTGATTAGTGTTGTAGAAAGGGTACTTTTCCAATTGTAGTTAGGAGAGCACAAATTGTGGACTTCCTCACCCCTTTCTTTGCCAAGAAATGCACGTCCCTGTCACAGCTGGGGAAGGCTTGGAGCAAAGTCTTCCATCTATTTTCCTTGTTGGAGCCCCTGAGTTTATAGCATCCTGCTTTTCCAACAAGGGTTGTAGCTTAGCTAGTTATCTTTCCTTTAGAATCTAAGAATTCATGCTGACTTAGTGACCTCAGGCCTCAAAGTGGGACGTGGCTAGTGTGCTCGAGTCTCTTATACAAGCCTTTGAAATAAAGGCCAGACAGCTAGTTGGTGGGTTTTGGTATTTATGTCACTAGTTACTCTGAAGGATAGGAGGAGTCTCCTTTAGCCACCTTGTTCCAGAGTATGTCAGAATGCCAGGCTTTTTTGTCTTGTTGCGGGTCCATGGTTCTATCTCAAGAGGACTCGGTGCTTTAAACCTAAACGCTTAAAGACTTTTATGTGCATTGGTAGGATAAAGAGAAAGATACTGTATTTAATTACTATATACTGTTTCTCTCTAGCTTCATGAGATTTAGTTGTGCCCCTACCTCAATAAGCGAAGGTGTTGTAGATCCAACTCGAGCAAGGGCTCTGGGAGATAGGATTTTTGGTCCTCAAAGAATCCTTAAGCAACTTTGGTATCAAGTCAGGAGTCAGTCTGCTAATGCCGATTTCCATTACCTCCCAGTAGTTGCATGAGTACAGCATACTGTTTTTCAATATTAATCTTACCCGATAATCATGTAGCTGTCAACTCCGTTGCCCGACAGAAATCTACGGACGGGATACGCCAGCGATCGCTATACAAGAGGGGGGTGTACTCACCAGCGCCATCTGTGGTCAGGTACTCCAGTACTTCTTGACAACACCACCTCAATTTTTCCTCTGTCGTGCCGCCGGCAAGACCTACATGGATACGCTGTTGATTTTGGAGTCTTTGTTCACGGTTTTGGTGAAGTATTGCTCTAAAATTTAGCCTTCGCTATACAGGAAGCTTTTCCCTTAGCTTAGATAGCTTTTGGAATTAAATTGATTTATTGGTTAACGATCTTTGCTTTACTTTGGAATTCCCCCTTGACTGTTCTCTAAATTCAAGATGTCCGACCACTCTCAAGCTCCTAGAATTAGGCGATGTAGTGTTAGGACTTGTAATAGGCGTCTTCCGAAGGCCTCTGTTGATCCTCACACCGTTTGTTCCGACTGTAGGGGAAAATCCTGTCAGTTGGAAGATCGATGTGGGGAATGTGCTGGGCTTTCGGAATTCGATTTTAATGAATTCCTCAAGTATACGACTAGGTTAGAGAGGGAGAGAGTTAGGAGGAGTTCTTCTCGCTCTTTGGTTTATTCCTCCCCCCATGATCCTCAACCTTTTTCTTCCCCTGTGGTGGTGACCCCCGAACCTATTACGAGTGCTCAGCCTGATATGTCGGATATGTTACGTGCCATTCAGGCTCTAGGTGATAAGGTGGAGTCTTTAGTGCGTGACCACAATCTTCTCTTGGCAGATGTCAAGGAACTTAAAGTGAAAAGTGCAGTGGGAAGTGTTAGTGCCAGTGCTGTGCCTAATGTCAGTGTCAGTGTTGCGCATGAGGATACTTCTGTGCGTGCCAGTCGTCCTCCCAGTCCGGGACCTCTTGCAAGCTCCCAAGCCCAGGGGAGAAGCAAAGTCGAAGGGCAAAAGGGTTCGGCAGGCCTTGATCGGCGCACAGTTGTATCCTCAGTGGTTGCGGGCGTATCTGATAGAGATCGTCACTTCCACTCCCAGACGATTGAGCCCTTAATTTTCAATATTAAACTTACCCGATAATCATGTAGCTGTCAACTCCGTTGCCCGACAGAATTCTATGGAGGGATACGCCAGCTATCACAATACTAGAAGGGGGTGTACTCACCAGCGCCACCTGTGGCCAGGTACTATAGTACTTCTTGTTGACACCTCCTCAATTTTTCCTCTGTCGTGCTTCCGGCAAGACGTTCTGGGATACGCTTATGATCTTGGAGTATTTTCACGGCTTTTGGTGAAGTATTTCTCTCAGATTTCGGCTGTCGCTTTACTGGAAAACTTCTATATTAGCTTAGATAGCTATTATTTAGTCCTGATTAACGGTTAACGATCTTTTGCTTGATTTGGAATCCCCACTTGGCTAACTCTTTTGATTCAAGATGTCTGACATTTCACAAGCCCCCACCCATAGACGATGTAGGTCTTGTAATAGGCGTATTCCGAAGGCCTCGGTAGATCCTCACACCGCTTGTTCTGACTGTAGGGAAAGGCCCTGTCAGTTAGAAGATCGATGTGAGGAATGCGCCGGACTTTCGGAACTTGATTTTGTCCGTCTTCTTAAGTATTCAACCAAGTTAGAGAGATAGAGAGTTAGGAGGAGTTCTTCTCACTCTTCACTTTTTTCCTCACCTCATGATCCCCTACCTTTTCCTACCCCTGTAGTGGCTACCCCCGAACCTACTATTTGCCCTCAACCTGATATGTCTGTTGTTTTGCGTGCCATTCAGGCCTTAGGTGACAAAGTAGAGTCAGTGGTTAGTGATCATAAGTCTCTTATGGCCGAAGTCAAGGAACTTAAGGTCAAGAGTGCAGTGGGTGGTATTAGTGCCAGTGCTGTGACGAGTGCTAGTGTCAGTGCAGTGCCAAGTGCTAGTGTCAGTGTCAGTGTGGTGCGTGAGGATACTTCTGTGCGTGCCAGTCGTCCTCCCAGTCCGGGACCTCTTGCAAGCTCCCAAGCCCAGGGGAGAAGCAATGTCGAAGGGCAAAAGGGTTCGGCAGGCCTTGATCGGCGCACAGAAGTATCCTCGGTGGTTGCGGGCGTGTCTTCCAGAGACCGTCACTCCCACCTGCAGACGATTGAGCCCGTCTTTTACTCGTCTGCTGATCAATTGTCAGGGAAGAAACGCTGGACTCAGGTCTCAAGACCACTCAAACGCAGAGTCCAGACCTCAAGAACTCAACCGGGCTGCAGTCATTGGATCAGCTCTGACTCGCCGCAGTCATCAGTTGAATGCACTCCTCCTAAGAGGAGTAAGGTTCTGCCGCAACAGATCTCTGCTGTTAAGGCTTTACCTCAGCAGACCTTAGTGTCTGCCGACCCCAAGTTGACTCTACTGCAGTCCATGCAGTCACAACTTGCGGTCTTGATGCGTGAGTGTCAGGCTGAGAAGGCTACACCTCCTCCTGCGATCGCTCCGCCTGACCGCAGTACTGCCTGCCAGGCGTACGATGTTGAGGCTCCTCAGGATACCTTACCACGCTCTGAGTTTACTGTTTCCAGTGGTGTGCAGCTCCCTCCGCCTTCCTTAAGGCAACCTCAGCAATGGGAACAGGAAGCTTATACCTTACTTCCTCCGCTTCCACTTGCAGTTCCACCAGTGAGGCAACACTCTCTTGAGGTACAACAACCTCTCCCATCCATGAGTCAGTCTCCTCAGCTCTCGCTGCAGCGAGCTCAACCCTCCTCAAGGCAAGCACCTCAACACCTTAGCCTTGCGCCTCAGGAACCTCAACTCGCGAGACAATTACTGCGTTCTGCGCAGCCACTACCTCATCGCTCACAGCTCACACCTCAGGAACCTCAACTCGTTCCTCAGGAACTTGCTGCTGCGCATCCGCCAACCACTCAGCAAGCGCAACCCTTGAGTTCAGACACTCATGCCAGGAGTCAGCCTCCTCCACCCATGCGCCTACCTTCTGCTACTTCTTTTGATCAGCCTTTGCAGACTGAGCCTCAGGTGTTCCCTCAACAGAGTCTTGAGGAGGAAACCACAGATATTGTTGTTCCAGCTCGTGCTGACTCTGCTGTTCAGCATACCTTACCGATCTCTTCGCTACACTCTGGTGATGAGGTGTCTGATGATGAGGCTGCACACCTGGATCCCTCATCAGACGTGGATGAATCCAAGTCTTCTCCACCTTCTATTGACTTTCGTAAGGTCTTGGCTCTTTTTAGGGAGGTATACCCAGACCACTTTGTCTCTGCTATCCCCCGCTCTCCGCCATCTGAGTTTTCGCTGGGCATGCAGCCAGCTAAGTCTACTTATACTAAGCTCGTCTTAGCAAGGTCCTCTAAGAGAGCGTTAAGGATTTTAGGGGAGTGGTTGCAGTCTAAGCAACAACTTGGAAAGACTTCGTTCATGTTTCCTCCGACTAAGCTCACTTCTAAAGCGGGCGTTTGGTATGCCACAGGAGAGGAACCAGGCTTGGGAGTACCTGCCTCTGCCCAGGCTGACTTCTCAAGTCTGGTAGACTCTCCTCGTAGAACAGCAATGAGGCGCTCTAAGGTTTGCTGGACCTTCTCAGACCTTGATCACTTCCTGAAGGGTGTTTTTAGAGCATTTGAGATGTTCAACTTCCTAGACTGGTGCCTGGGGGCCCTCAGCAAGAAGACCTCCCCTGCGGACAAGGATTCTGCCATGCTCTTAATGTCCTGCATGGATAAGGCCATTAGAGATGGATCTGGCGAGCTTGCATCGATGTTTGTGTCAGGGGTTCTTAAGAAAAGGGAGCAGCTTTGTACCTTCCTTTCCTCCAGCATCACACCTTGTCAAAGGTCTCAACTCCTTTTCGCTCCGCTCTCGAAGTTCCTTTTTCCCGAAGAGCTTGTTAAGGACTTGTCTGCTGCCCTGATACAAAAGGACACACATGATCTTGTGGCCTCATCGGCTCGTAAGACTAAGATTGCTACCTCAGTCCCCAGGACTTATCGCACCCCAGTGGCTGATACTCCTGCTACGAGGTTCATTCCGCCCTTTCGTGGTAGAGCCCCCAGCCGAGGAAGCTCCCGTCCAGACTCTTCCAGGAGCAAGTCTAGGAAAAGTTCCAAGGCTTCTAAAGGAAAAAACTGACTCTCCTCATCTCCAGACAGCAGTAGGAGCCAGACTCAAGATCTTCTGGCAAGCCTGGGAAAAGAGAGGTGCAGACGCCCAGTCTGTCAGTTGGCTGAGGGAGGGTTACAGGATACCATTCTGCCGCAAACCCCCTCTGACCACATCTCCCATCAACCTCTCTCCCAACTACAAAGAAGAGGACAAGAGGCTAGCGTTGCACCAGGAGGTGTCGCTCCTTGTACAGAAGAAGGCAGTGGTTATAGTCCGGGACCATCAATCCCCGGGCTTCTACAACCGTCTCTTTCTGGTGGCCAAGAAGACAGGAGGTTGGAGACCGGTGCTGGACGTCAGCGCGCTCAATGCGTATGTCACCAAGCAGACGTTCACGATGGAGACGACGAAGTCGGTCCTAGCAGCGGTCAGGCAGGAGGACTGGATGGTCTCGTTGGACCTGAAAGATGCCTACTTTCACGTTCCTATTCATCCAGACTCCCAACCTTTCCTGAGATTCGTTTTTGGAAAGGTTGTCTACCAATTCCAGGCCCTGTGTTTTGGCCTAAGCACAGCTCCTATGGTGTTTACGCATCTGATGAGGAATATAGCAAAATTCCTCCACTTATCGGACATCAGAGCCTCCCTTTACTTAGACGACTGGCTGTTGAGAGCCTCCACGAGTCGTCGCTGTCTGGAGAGTCTCAACTGGACTTTGGACTTAATCAAAGAACTGGGTCTGTTAGTCAACATAGAAAAGTCTCAGCTCATTCCCTCCCAATCCATTGTGTACCTGGGAATGGAGATTCGGAGTCAGGATTTTCGGGCTTTTCCATCGGCCCCAAGGATAAGCCAAGCCCTAGATTGCATCATGAGCATGCTGAAGAGGAGCAGTTGCTCGGTGAGACAGTGGATGAGTCTCACAGGGACCCTTTCTTCGCTGGCCCTGTTCGTCGAGCTAGGGAGACTCCACCTCCGCCCTCTTCAATTCCATCTTGCAGCTCATTGGGACAAGGGTTTGACTCTCGAAGCAGTCTCTATCCCAGTCACCAAAGAGATGAAGACCACTCTCTTGTGGTGGAAGACCAATCTCCTTCTCAGGGAGGGCCTATCGTTGGCTATTCAGACCCCCAATCTTCATCTCTTCTCAGATGCATCGGACTCGGGCTGGGGTGCGACCTTGAACGGACAGGAGTGCTCGGGAACGTGGAACGAGGAACAGGGAACGCTCCACATCAACTGCAAGGAGCTACTAGCAGTTCATTTAGCCCTGCTGAACTTCAAGTCCCTCCTGCTAGGCAAGGTGGTGGAGGTGAACTCAGACAACACCACAGCCTTGGCTTACATCTCCAAGCAAGGAGGGACCCATTCGAGAAGCCTATACGAGATCGCAAGGGACCTCCTCATTTGGTCAAGAAGTCAAAACCTCACTTTAGTCACGAGGTTCATTCAGGGCAACATGAACGTCTCAGCAGATCGCCTAAGCAGAAGGGATCAGGTCATTCCCACGGAATGGACCCTCCACAAGAGTGTGTGCAACAGACTTTGGACCTTGTGGGGTCAGCCTACCATAGATCTGTTTGCCACCTCCATGACCAAGAGACTTCCGCTGTACTGTTCCCCAGTTCCAGACCCAGCAGCAGTTCATGTGGATGCTTTTCTGCTGAACTGGTCCCATCTCGACCTTTACGCATTTCCACCGTTCAAGATAATAAACAAAGTCCTTCAGAAGTTCATCTCGCACGAAGGGACACGGCTGACGCTGGTTGCTCCCCTTTGGCCTGCAAGAGAATGGTTCACAGAGGTACTTCAATGGCTAGTCGACGTCCCCAGGACTCTTCCTCTAAGAGTGGACCTTCTACGTCAACCTCACGTAGACAGGTTGCACCCAAACCTCCACGCTCTTCGGCTGACTGCCTTCAGACTGTCGAAAGATTCGCTAGAGCTAGAGGCTTTTCGAAGGAGGCAGCCAGCGCGATTGCCAGAGCAAGAAGGGTTTCCACTCGTAGAGTCTACCAATCTAAGTGGGAAGTCTTCCGGAGCTGGTGTAGAGCCAATGCAGTATCCTCTACCAATACCTCTGTGACCCAAATAGCTGACTTCCTATTACATCTTAGGAATGAGAGATCCCTTTCAGCCCCTACGATTAAAGGGTACAGGAGTATGTTGGCTTCAGTTCTCCGCCACAGAGGTTTGGACCTTTCTTCCAACAAGGACCTTCAAGACATCCTTAAGTCTTTTGAGACTTCTAAAGAGCGTCGTCTACCCACTCCAGGCTGGAACCTAGACGTAGTCTTAAGGTTCCTTATGTCACCTAGGTTCGAACCTCTCCAGTCAGCTTCCTTCAAGGACCTTACCCTCAAGACTCTTTTTCTCGTCTGCCTTGCAACAGCAAAGAGAGTCAGTGAGGTTCATGCCTTCAGCAAGAACATTGGTTTCACGACCGAATCTGCAACATGTTCTTTTCAGCTCGGATTCTTAGCTAAGAATGAACTTCCTTCGCGTCCTTGGCCTAGATCGTTTGAAATACCTAGCCTCTCCAACATGGTAGGTAACGAGCTAGAGAGAGTTCTTTGCCCTGTCAGAGCTCTCAAGTATTATCTTAATAGGTCTAAACCTATTCGAGGACAGTCAGAAGCCTTATGGTGTGCCATCAAGAAACCTTCGAGGCCCATGTCCAAGAACGGGGTTTCGTATTATATAAGGCTTCTGATTAGAGAAGCCCATTCTCACTTAAAGGAGGAAGACCTTGCTTTGCTGAAGGTAAGGACCCACGAAGTAAGAGCCGTAGCTACTTCGATGGCCTTTAATAAAAACCGTTCTCTGCAGAGCATAATGGATGCAACCTATTGGAGGAGCAAGTCAGTGTTTGCATCATTTTATCTTAAAGATGTCCAGTCTCTTTACGAGAACTGCTACACCCTGGGACCATTCGTAGCAGCGAGTGCAGTAGTAGGTGAGGGCTCAGCCACTACATTCCCTTAATCCCATAACCTTTTTTAACCTTTCTCTTGAATGCTTTTATTGTTGTTTTTATGGTTGTTACGGTAGGCTAAGAAGCCTTCCGCATCCTTTTGATTTGGCGGGTGGTCAATTCATTCTTGAGAAGCGCCTGGGTTAGAGGTTGTGTAGAGGTCCTTTAGTAGGGGTTGCAGCCCTATATACTTTAGCACCTTTGAGTTGATTCAGCCTCCAAGAGGAACGCTGCGCTCAGTAAGGAAGACGAACTTAAAAAAGAGGCAGAGTAACGGTTCAAGTCGACTTCCTTACCAGGTACTTATTATTTCATTGTTATTTGAGATAACTGTTATATGAAATATGGGATACTTAGCTATCCTTTAATCTTGTACACTGGTTTTCACCCACCCCCCTGGGTGTGAATCAGCTACATGATTATCAGGTAAGTTTAATATTGAAAAATGTTATTTTTATTAGTAAAATAAATTTTTGAATATACTTACCCGATAATCATGATTTAATTGACCCTCCCTTCCTCCCCATAGAGAACCAGTGGACCGAGGAAAAATTGAGGAGGTGTCAACAAGAAGTACTATAGTACCTGGCCACAGGTGGCGCTGGTGAGTACACCCCCTTCTAGTATTGTGATAGCTGGCGTATCCCTCCATAGAATTCTGTCGGGCAACGGAGTTGACAGCTACATGATTATCGGGTAAGTATATTCAAAAATTTATTTTACTAATAAAAATAACATATTCCTCATCTGCGGAAGATGTTTCCAGGAGGAAACGCTGGACCCAGGTCTCACGACCTCTTAAACGTAAGGTCCCAGCCGAGCGAGTCCAACGGCCCAGGTGTAGCCACTGGGCCAGTTCGGACTCGCCGCAGTCATCTGATGACTGCACACCTCCTAAGAGAGGTAAGGCGATGCCTCAACAGGCCTCTGCTGAACCTCATGCTATGAGGCAGCCAACTTCTGTTGATCCCAAGTTGTCTATGCTGCAGACAATGCAGTCTCAGCTTGCGGTTTTGATGCAGGAGTTTCAGGCAGAGAAGGTTAGCACACCTCCTCCTGCGAGCGCTCCTCCACCTCTGCGCAGTCCACCCTGCCAGACGTATGATGTTGAGGCTCCTCCTGCCTCCATGCGTGAGCTGCCGCATTGGGAGTTGCCAGGTACCAGCGCTATGCAGCAACCTCCTCTTACCTTGAGGCAGGAGCCTCTTGCTATGCGGCAACCTCCTCAACCCTTGAGGCAGGAGCCTCATGCGTTGCGGCAACCTCCTCCACCCATGAGGCAGGAGCCTCATGCGTTGCGGCAACCTCCTCCACCCATGAGGCAGCAGCCTCATGCTATGCGGCAACCGCCTCAACCCTTGAGGCAAGAGCCTCTCTCTGCGCAGCAACCTCCTCAACCCTTGAGGCAGACGCAACCCTTGAGGCAGGAACCTCATGCCATGAGGCAGTCTCCTCAACGCATGCAGCAGCCGCATTCTTCGCAGCATGAGCCTCTTCCCATTCAACACGAACCGCATACCATGCAGCATGAGCCTCATGCCTTACAGCATTCGCTTCTGACCACGCTTGCTCCTCAGACCTCCGCAGAACCTCCTTCACCTCAACCTCATGACTTTGTCATTGCCAGCCCTCATCCTCTTCAGCAGAGGCGTGATGATGGATCCGCAAGTGCGCATGCACCCGTTCTACAGGATTCAGCCATTCAGCATGCCGCTATACCGTTACCTTTCGCTTCTCAACTCTCAGGAGATGAGGTTTCTGAGGATGAAGCTGCTCACCTGGATGATCCTTCTTCTGATGTGGAGGAACACAAGTCGTCGCCACCTTCATTAGACTTTCGTAAGGTCCTGACTCTGTTCAGAGAGTTATACCCTGAACACTTCGTTTCTGCAACCCCTCGTTCTCCCCCATCCGAGTTTTCTCTAGGCATGCAGCCTATTAAGTCTGCCTACACCAAGCTTGTCCTCGCCAGATCATCAAAGAGAGCTTTGAGGGTTTTAGGGGATTGGTTGCAGTCCAAGCAGCAACTGGGAAGGACATCTTTTGTGTTTCCTCCTCCTAAGCTGGCTTCTAAGTTGGGCGTCTGGTACGCCACGGGAGAGGAACCAGGCTTGGGGGTCCCTGCCTCTGCCCAGGCCGACTTCTCAAGTTTGGTTGACTCTCCCCGTAGGTCGGCTATGAGATGCTCCAAGGTCTGCTGGACTTTTTCTGATCTGGACCACTTGTTGAAGGGAGTCTTTCGCGCCTTCGAAATTTTTAATTTCCTCGATTGGTGCCTGGGGGCCTTGAGCAAGAAGACTGCCCCTTCTGACAAAGACTCGGCCATGCTGATCATGTCCTGTATGGACAGAGCAATTCGCGATGGTTCTGGCAAACTTGCTTCTATTTTTGTCTCAGGAGTCCTCAAGAAAAGGGAACATCTATGCTCCTACTTATCTACTGGTATCACCCCTTGCCAGAGGTCACAGTTGATGTTTGCTCCTCTCTCTAAGTTCCTGTTTCCGGAGGAGCTAATCAAGGAGATGGCTGCGGCTCTTATCCAGAAAGATACGCATGACCTCATGGCCTCTTCAGCACGTAAGGCTAAAATCGTACCTTCAGTGCCGAGATCTTACCGCACCCCTGTAGCTGATACACCTGCTACCAGATTCATTCCGCCCTTTCGTGGCAGAGCCCCCAGCCGAGGAAGTTCCCGTGGAGACAGTCACAGGGGCAAGTCCAAGAAAGGTGCCAAGTCCACGAAAAGCAAGCTTTGACTTCCCTCCTCTCCAGACAGCTGTAGGAGCCAGACTCAAGACCTTCTGGCAAGCCTGGGAAAGAAGAGGTGCAGACGCTCAGTCTGTCAAGTGGCTAAGGGAGGGTTACAGAATTCCGTTCTGCCGCAATCCCCCTCTGACCACATCTCCCATCAACCTCTCTCCCAACTACAAGGAGAAGGACAAGAGGCTAGCGTTACATCAAGAGGTGTCGCTCCTGTTACAGAAGGAGGCAGTGGTGATAGTCCGGGACCATCAATCCCCGGGCTTTTACAACCGTCTCTTCCTGGTGGCCAAGAAGACAGGAGGTTGGAGACCGGTGCTGGACGTCAGTGCGCTCAATGCTTATGTCACCAAGCAGACGTTCACTATGGAGACGACGAAGTCGGTCCTAGCAGCGGTCAGGCAGGAGGACTGGATGGTCTCGTTGGATCTGAAAGACGCCTACTTTCACGTTCCCATCCATCCAGACTCCCAACCTTTTCTGAGATTCGTCTTTGGAGAGGTTGTGTACCAATTCCAAGCCCTGTGCTTTGGCCTAAGCACGGCACCCCTTGTGTTTACGCGACTGATGAGGAATATTGCGAAATTCCTTCACTTGGCAGACATCAGAGCCTCCCTTTATTTAGACGACTGGCTTTTAAGAGCCCCCACAAGTCGTCGCTATCTGGAGAGTCTCAGATGGACTTTGGATTTGACCAAGGAACTGGGTCTCTTGGTCAATTTAGAGAAGTCCCAGCTCGTTCCTTCCCAAACCATCGTTTACCTGGGAATGGAGATTCAGAGTCGAGCTTTTCGGGCTTTTCCGTCGGCCCCAAGAATCAACCAAGCCCTAGAGTGCATCCTGAGCATGCTGAAGAAGAACCGATGCTCTGTGAGGCAGTGGATGAGTCTAACAGGGACTCTTTCATCGTTAGCCCTGTTCATCGAGTTAGGGAGACTCCACCTCCGCCCCCTTCAGTACCATCTAGCAGCTCACTGGAACAAGGATATGACGCTCGAGGCGGTCTCTATTCCTGTTTCCAAAGAGATGAGGGCTACTCTAACGTGGTGGAAGAACAACATTCTTCTCAAGGAGGGTCTCTCATTAGCTGTTCAGACCCCCGACCTTCATCTCTACTCGGACGCATCAGACTCGGGCTGGGGCGCGACATTGGACGGACAGGAATGCTCGGGGACATGGAACCAGGAACAGGAAACGCTTCACATCAATTGCAAGGAGTTGTTGGCAGTTCATCTGGCCTTAAGGAACTTCAAGTCCCTCCTGCTAAACAAGGTGGTGGAGGTGAACTCCGACAACACCACAGCCTTGGCGTACATCTCCAAGCAGGGAGGGACTCATTCGAGGAAGCTGTTCGAGATCGCAAGGGACCTCCTCATTTGGTCAAAAAGTCGAAAGCTCACGCTGGTAACGAGGTTCATTCAGGGCGATATGAATGTCTCGGCAGATCGCCTCAGCAGGAAGGGTCAAGTCATACCCACAGAATGGACCCTTCACAAGAACGTGTGCAGCAGACTTTGGGCCCTGTGGGGTCAGCCAACTATAGATCTGTTCGCTACCTCGATGACCAAGAGGCTCCCATTGTACTGTTCCCCGATTCCAGACCCGGCAGCAGTTCACGTGGATGCTTTTCTGCTGGATTGGTCCCACCTCGACCTGTATGCATTCCCGCCGTTCAAGATCATCAACAGGGTTCTTCAGAAGTTCGTCTCTCACGAAGGGACACGGCTGACGCTGGTTGCTCCCCTTTGGCCTGCAAGAGAATGGTTCACAGAGGTACTGCAATGGCTGGTCGACGTTCCCAGGACTCTCCCTCTAAGAGTGGACCTTCTACGTCAACCTCACGTAAAGAAGGTACACCCAAGCCTCCACGCTCTTCGTCTGACTGCCTTCAGACTATCGAAAGACTCTCTAGAGCTAGAGGCTTTTCGAAGGAGGCAGCCAGAGCGATTGCCAGAGCAAGGAGGATATCCACTCGCAGAGTCTATCAATCTAAGTGGGAAGTCTTCCGTAGCTGGTGCAGAACCAATGCAGTTTCCTCTACCAGTACCACTGTAACCCAAGTTGCTGACTTCCTGTTACATCTTAGGAATGTTAGATCTCTATCAGCTCCTACGATCAAGGGGTACAGAAGTATGTTGGCAGCGGTTTTCCGCCACAGAGGCTTGGATCTTTCCTCCAACTAAGATCTGCAGGACATCCTTAGGTCTTTTGAGACCTCTAAAGAACGTCGGTTGTCCACTCCAGGCTGGAATCTAGACGTAGTCCTAAGGTTCCTTATGTCATCTAGATTTGAACCTCTCCAGTTAGCCTCTTTCAAAGACCTCACTCTCAAAACTCTTTTCCTCGTCTGCCTTGCAACAGCCAAAAGAGTAAGTGAGGTTCACGCCTTCAGCAGGAACATAGGTTTCACATCGGAAACGGCTACATGTTCCTTACAGCTCGGCTTTTTGGCAAAAAATGAGCTTCCTTCACGTCCTTGGCCTAAATCGTTTGATATTCCTAGCCTTTCCAACTTGGTGGGTAACGAACGGGAGAGAGTACTTTGCCCTGTCAGAGCTCTTAAGTACTATCTTAAAAGGTCAAAACCCTTGCGAGGACAATCAGAGGCCTTATGGTGTGCTATTAAGAAACCTTCGTTGCCTATGTCTAAGAACGCAGTTTCTTATTACATAAGGCTTCTGATTAGAGAAGCTCATTCTCACATGAAGGATGAAGACCTTGCTTTGCTGAAGGTAAGGACACGTGAAGTGAGAGCTGTGGCTACTTCAGTGGCCTTCAAACAGAACCGTTCTCTGCAGAGTATTATGGATGCAACCTATTGGAGGAGCAAGTCAGTGTTTGCATCATTCTATCTCAAAGATGTCTAGTCTCTTTACGAGAACTGCTACACCCTGGGACCATTCGTAGCAGCGAGTGCAGTAGTAGGTGAGGGCTCAGCCACTACATTCCCATAATCCCATAACCTTTTTAACCTTTCTCTTGAATGCTTTTATTGTTGTTTTGGGTTGTACGGTGGGCTAAGAAGCCTTCCGCATCCTAGTTGATTTGGCGGGTGGTCAATTCTTTCTTGAGAAGCGCCTAGGTTAGAGGTTGTGATGAGGTCCTTTAGTATGGGTTGCAGCCCTTTATACTTCAGCACCTAAGAGTTGTTCAGCCTCCTAAGAGGACCGCTGCGCTCAGTAAGGAAGACGTACTTATTAAAGGCAGAGTAATGGTTCAAGTCGACTTCCTTACCAGGTACTTATAATTTCATTTGTTATTTTGAATAACTGATAAAATGAAATACGGGATACTTAGCTTCTTGATTAACATGTACACTGGTTTTCACCCACCCCCCTGGG
The DNA here is from genome assembly GCF_036898095.1 of Palaemon carinicauda. NCBI lineage: Eukaryota > Metazoa > Arthropoda > Malacostraca > Decapoda > Palaemonidae > Palaemon > Palaemon carinicauda. Next base: position 22,796,099 of record NC_090731.1, on the reverse strand, counting down.
TGTGAATCAGCTACATGATTATCGGGTTAGATTAATATTGAAAAATGTTATTTTCATTAGTAAAATAAATTTTTGAATATACTTACCCGATAATCATGATTTAATTGACCCACCCTTCCTCCCCATAGAGAACCAGTGGACCGAGGAAAAAATTGAGGTGGTGTTGTCAAGAAGTACTGGAGTACCTGACCACAGATGGCGCTGGTGAGTACACCCCCCTCTTGTATAGTGATAGCTGGCGTATCCCGTCCGTAGATTTCTGTCGGGCAACGGAGTTGACAGCTACATGATTATCGGGTAAGTATATTCAAAAATTTATTTTACTAATGAAAATAACATATTTCCAAATCCTGTGGTGGTTGCTCATCAGGTTATGAAGCCAACCCAGCTCTCTCATAAGACAAGATGCATCTCATCTTGGTAAAAGTTTTGGCTTAAACTTTGATTGAAATGTAATTTATCCGGCCTTCTACTCTGTATTCTTCCCTTTCTCTTTTGGGGTGCAGCAGTTGTAGCCACAATGAGCTGGACCAGTCATTAGAGGGAGGTGGGCTTCATAACTGAACAACCTTTCTTTTCAGGCAACTTTTGTAAAAAAAGTATGCCCTTTCTTCTCAGACAAGGAGGAGGCTTGATAGAATGTATTCAAATCCCTTTTTTTTTTATACAAATTTATATATAATGTTCTCCTGTGATCGATTACTATTTTCACTTGGTATGGGCCTAACTTAATGCCAGGACCGGGCCCTTTGACATTTCCTGGGATTTTAGTTCGTAGGGACTTCCTACCCAGTAAGGGTGGATCTCCTATCAAAGTTCGGTGGTTTATATTCTTGTAGGAATAAATCATAAAGTCTTAAAATAAACTTAATTTTTCCTAACTAAACATACCCAAGTCCGTTAATTACACTTCCTGCTTCAACCATCCTTCAAGTCCCATGCCTAAGGTCAAAAGTTAGTGTCTAGCTGACTAACAAGTGCTCAGGGGCTAATCTCAAATCTTGCTGGTAGTTATGACTATCTCATTGGATTTTTAATGGCTGTTAGCTGATCTTGTACTCCTATTATAAGTCTCTGACCTGTATAGCTAGGAAAAACAAATTATTTACAAAATCATATATGAGTGGTTCTGCCCTGGGGCTCTGATCCGGAGGTTGATAAGAGAATCCAGACATTAATGTACAGTATTGAAATGTATATGGCTTATTTGAATATGAAGTCTAAATGTGCAAAATTTACCATATATATATACAGTATATATATATATATATATATATATATATATATATATATATATATATATATATATATATATATATATATATATATATATATATATATATATATATATATATATATATATATGTGTGTGTGTGTGTGTGTGTATGTATACGCACATGTACATAATGTATACATATATTGATATAGATAGGTATGCATGCTATAGCTACTTACTGTACATATTGGAGATTTAAACATATTCTTTCTTGATATGAATTTGATGATTCTTGATTATTTATTAATGCCTATAGATTTTAATGTGAATAATTGTTTTGTATCTTTTCAGTCAATCAGTTCTCAAAGAAAACCGGGGATTATTCAGTTCTCTCCTTGGCTGATGTTAAGATCTTGGCTCTTACTTACGAGCTGGAGATTGAAGCACGTGGAAGCTCGGATCATCTGCGCACCGAACCACAGAAATGTATTGTTGAAGGACCCTCTAAAGATTCCAAAAAAGATAAAACAGACTTGGAAGGTTTTCATTTACCGCAAGAAAAGGTACTGTATTGAAATAGTTGGCTATGGAGGAGTGTATTTATATAAATGGAAATTATAAGTTCGGTACTATTACTGTTTTGAGAAAATTAAGTTCATTCTTATGAAGGAAAGTTTTTCTTTAAGCTTATATTTAGCCAGTTAGATATTTTTATGTAAATGGTTTTTCATATACTTATGTAGCACCATTTTAGCACTGAAAGAATTAAACATTGGGAATAATGAAACATACATAATGTTTTGTGGAAAGGAATTTGTTCCTACCCACATACAAACCTTTTCGTCCTTTTGGAATAGGGAATGTTTTCAGCGGAGCTGAAATGGCCTTTGAATTCTTTAACAAGGTAGTTAACAATTGATGGTGAGTAAAACCAACTGCCCTCCTGTCAAAGACACTTCACTCTTGTCTTGGGCTGCAACAAGTACGGACGCAGAGTGTAGATAGTGGCCTGTTCAGTGTTGAACTTTTGCGGGAAGAGGAAATGGAAGGCCATTATTATTATTACTAGCAAAGCTACAACCCTAGTTGGGAAAGCAGGTTGCTATAACTCCAAGGGCTCCAACAGGGAAAAATAGCCCAGTGAGAAAAGGAAACAAGGAAAGGAATAAATTACAAGAGAAGTAATGCACATTTAAAATAAGATATTTTTATAACAGTAGCAACATTAAAATAGATTTTCATTTATAAAATATTAAAAACTAGAAAAATTAGAAGGAAGAGAAATAAGATAGTGTGCTCAAGTGTATCTTCAAGCAAGAGAACTCTACCCCAAAATAGTGGAAGACCATGGTACAGAGGCTATGGCAATACTTAAAACTAGAGTACAGTGATTTAATTTTGGAGTGTCCTTTTCCTAGAAAAAGCTGCTTACCAAAGATAGTCTCTCTTCCAGGCTTACCAACGGGAAAGTAGCACAGTTAACCCTTTGAGCGAAGAAGAATTGTTTAGTAATCTCAGTGTTGACAGGAGAATATGTTAAGGAATAAGCTTGACTATTTGGTGTATGTTTAGCCAAAGAAGAAATTAGCCATAACCAAAGAGAGGGATCCAATGTAGTACTGTCTGGAGAGTCAAAGGACCCAGTAGCTCATAGCGGTAGTATCTCTTTAGGTGGCTGGTGTCTTGGCCAACCTACTACCAAAGAACTCTTCGTCTTGATTCTTGGCAACCCCCAGGCTGATGTTGAAGAATCTCTATAACTCGTTTTTTTTTTCTTCTTCTTCTTCTTCTTCTTCTTCTTCTTCTTCTTCTTCTTCTTCTTCTTCTTCTTCTACTTCTTCTTCTTCTTCTACTTCTTCTTCTTCTTCTTCTTCTTCTTCTTCTTCTTCTTCTTCTTGCCAATCGAGTACAAGTCACTGAATCTCCCACATATACACCCCTTGCTTGGTGCTCTGGGTGTACATGTCAGTCGCTAGGAGAACTTTGATCTTCATGGGCAAGTTTTTCAATGTACTGTACATGGCTTGTAGAGTTCCTACAGTGAACACCGTACCCCAACTGTGCTGAGAGTTCTCAAGTTGCTATGTAGGCTGAATTAATTTGACCTAAGATCTTTCTGGTAGAACCTCTACAGGAGTTTTTCAAGGAACTGGTAGGTAAGGCTACTTTTCCCTGCCTTACCAGTGAACGTATCACCATTGACTTGTCCCTGTGCTGGTAGCCTTAGTGCTATTTAAGCTGATATCTGTGAGGCCAAAGAAGGAAGTTTCCAGTGCCTGTACTTCTGCCGATGAGACCGGTGGTTATGAGGTCCAAAAAGGTATCCCCAACACTTGGCCATGTGTCTGTCACAGTTGCAGGTGTGAACCTACTGCTCAGCCTTGAGTGCTGTCTGTGACTGAAATGTCTAGATCTCTCCTTCTTGTGGGAGTTGTCATGCCAATGGGAAGTTTGGAAACAGTTTTGCACACCTAGGGACCTTAGGGCCCCAGAGTTCTCAGGTTAAACATAAACCTAGATCTCTGACTCAAGACTTGTCTTTTTGCTATGTTTAACATGGTGATGAAGAGACCTGGCAAGTTTCATGGATTCTTATGTAATAACCTACACTGAAGGCTGTAAGGAGGTAATCTTTAGTCGTATGACAGTATCCTTGGCTAAAACTCAGAACCGGTCAACCCATGGCTCCAGTTTCAAGAGCTTCTTCCTCTCATTACATGGAGCAATGGATGATAATCAAGGGGAGATAATTTTCATTCTCGTGAGGATTCTGCGGTGTTATCTGAAGAGTAGTCACCATCTCGGGTCTGAGGGACAAGGATTCCCCCTTGCACTGGCAGAACCAAGAAAGAGGTATTGAAGAACCCTGTCTCCTTTGATTTTGTGAAATAATCAAACAATCTTACGTCTTGACCTTTAGTTGTTGGATAAAGGGTTGAAAGAAATTTCCGAAGAACAAATTACGGAATGCTACTAAATTTGATATCTAGACAAATAATTGAATGGACCGTGTTGAAACATTTCAACTTAGAGGGAAGTTATCTTATATTGTTAGCATAGCAGAAGGCCATGAGTTGGCAAGCTATGTGAACAATTATTTATTGAGTTTCTTAAATAGCTAAATGGTCACTTGAATTATCTACTTGATTAGTGAGCACAATTGGTGTTTGCTCTGCTATGGCTCACTTACCTCACAATTTAACATACTCTCCATGTTTTGGCAAGCGGTCAATGCTTTGCCCTGAAGATCTGTCGCATGGGCGAGTATTTTGACAGTACAGTAGTACCTCAGTTTATGAGAAAATCAGTTTACAAGCATAAAAATTTTATTAAATAATTTTTGAGTGGTGCAATGGTCTGTGAGCCAAAAATTCCCATCTGTATGCGCATGTGGACAAGTAATAACGAGACTAGCACAGAATCTGTTCTAGTGTCCATACATTATGCATGCAATGTTCATGAGATTTTTACCCCATTTTCATGCCATTTTAAAGCAATGCAATAGCAGTCGTTTCCACAGTAGATAGGTTCCTTGACAAAATTTAATGCAATTATAAAAAAAGACGTTCAAGTGTTTATGAGGTGTAAATCAAGTGATTCAGTGATTGATTGTGTATTTTGTTCAAAAGAGAGAGTGCCTGAAGTTTTAGAAAAAATGCTCATGGAGGAAGATTATCCATCCAGGTAGTAACCTCCTCCTCATCCTCTCATTCCAGTCACAACTCTCCTCAAAGGTATATTGTGAGTAAATTTGTAAATATTTCTTATTTTCATTGTGAATGATGAATTTTATATTAATTTTTCTGTCATAATTTATTCAGTAAATTCCATTTCAAATTTAAAAATCAGTGCATATACTCGTAAGCATTAATGGAAATCACTCTTATTAGACTAGATTTATTAAAAGGTAGCTCTTCATTATTTCTTAATGATGGGGAGAATGGTGGAATGAATACCAAATATTGGTTATCGTAGGCTAGGTGTTTAATTCCAGACTGCATCTTTCCTTCATTGACCTTTTACTAGGTACATGCCATTTACTAGGCAGGTTTTATCAGTTTACTCATTCCTTTAATGGATGACAGGAGGTTGCCTGAAGTCGTCTCGCTTGCTCCTGTAGGATCAAGGAGAAACATATTCCAGGGAAGGGAAAGAACTGACCTGTTTGGTTCTGGGGGGAATTCCTTCTTCCAGTAAATGAGTCTCCCTATTTTAAAGGATGTAAGGTTTGTATTTGCTTAGGGACAAATAGCAAATATATCAATATTTCAGAGTTAAACTTCCGCCAACCAACCCTCTTAGTCCTGAGTAGAAGGTCAATAGTGAAGAGTGTTTTGACAAGAATGTGGGCTGGGCTACTTGCTTACGCTTGCACCACTTGTTAACTACCTCGTTAACAAATTAAACGATCGCTCCAGCTCTGCGAAAGGCATTCCCTATTCAAAAGGACTTGGGTTTGTATAGCTAGGGAAAATATATAAATGGATTTAGAAACTTATCATTCCAATATACTGTGTATTATTTAATTGATGGTGGTATTTCTAATTTTATGAATCTTGTTTCTGGTATTTCATGCAGCTCAACAACTTAACGAATTCCTCTGAGACTCAACTTGATGATACTGTAATATATTGTTCTTTTGAAAAAACTCAGTCTGATACATGTGGGGATACAAGTCCAGTTACGAATATGTTTAATGGTCAAGATTTCGCTCCATCTCTGATCCACTGTTCACCTCATAACAGTACAATGAATTTAGAGCGAGCCGAAACCATATTGTGGCGCCATTTGGTAGGGATTGAAGATTTTCTTAATGAACACAGCTATATAGCTGGCTATTTTCCCACATCAGATGATTCCAATATGTATAGATTGCTTATCAAAGAATACCCACAGTTTCGACCCACTCGTAAAGATAGAAATCATTTTGCTTCCTCTGCTTTGAATCTATCTCCGTCAAGTAACATGCGCCCTCTGCACTCTACATTTCCTTCTATAAGAAGATGGTCGTACCACATATCTTCATTCTCAGAGGAAGAAAGGAACCAGTTTCCCTCTTCAGATAGAGAATTAGGAGAAGTTCTACAGGAGTTTGGAACAAGAGTGCAAAATGGGGTAAATTACTACATTATAGCACAGTATATCCATTGTCCACAGAACAGTAGTGTTGGAATAAAAAATATTTAGCTTTCTGTTAGTGTTATTTTGAGTTTTGCATGTAAGCATGTAATGTTTTATTTTGCTTCAAGGTTATATCTAACAAATAGAATTTCTGCCATGTGTTAGATTCCGTTTGTTTTTTATCTAGTATCGCATGTTACTGCAGTATTTGCTAGTTTTATGATAAATGGGAAAGTTTTATGTAGAACGAATATAATTTTCATGCCCCTTTATGATTATTATTATAGATAGACCCTGAAATATTAGTTGTATAGTGATGTAGATTACCCTAGTGTTCATAGCCCAACAACAAGAGCTGCACATTATTACCCTAGATTATAATTATTACTATATTTTTTTCAATACTTAGTATTTCACTGTATACTAGTTTAGTAGCATCACACAAGATCAACATTTTTGGGTGCCTAGAGGTTATTAAATAATATAAACTTTCTATGTTAATGTATTTTCTATTTTTATTAGGTTAAACTGGTTATTGTATATTTTAGTCTGAGAAACTGAAAGATGCCTTATTTTTGTGTAAAGATCTGGTAAAAAAAAATATGAGTGATATTATAGAAAGGAAAAGAGAATGCCTTGTAAACTGGAAGCCTTCATTAGAATAGCCTTGCAAAGTTGGGAAAATTACAGCTACAGACAAACAATGAGATGGACATTACAAAAGTAGAGGGTACCGTAAGGACTCATTGAGTGACTGAAGCTTAAAACATTGTTATGGTGGGACACAGGGTACTATGCTGTGATATTAAGAAGGATGTAAGATCAAGGTTGGAAACAGCCTTGGTAGTTGGTAAGGGATAGCTAGACTACTGGTAGATGAAATTATGGCATTAGTAAACAGAAAAAAATTGGATAAACAAGTCTTGTAGTATGTTCTGTAGAGACATGGCCACTGAGGTAGTAATGGTAGTTTTGAAAAGGTGTGATTACAGAATGCCAAGAATCATTGTTGGAGTGTAGCTAATGTATTTTCTTGCAAACAAGAGAATTGGAGAGAGAAGTGCTGCCTAACACCTAGAAAACATATAAGACAGTTTAGAAAACTACGGAACTATGTAATTTGCAAAATTGAGACCAGTAGGGAAGGTCACAAAATCTATGGAAAATGACCAATGCAGAACCAGATGGTAATTCAGGCAAATAGGACTCTATTGGGGATAGAATGCCTTTTATATACAGGTAACCATTCAAAAAGAATATTATACAGAAAGGGGTGTGACTGAAAATTCACATTGGGAGATTATGAATGAGAGAGTTTTGGAGAAAGGGAAAACAAACTGGATCTGAAAGATTGATATGGTTTATGTGTGAATAGTTAGTAAAATATGTTGTAAGTCTCAGCTGATATAGAAAAGGACATTCAAAGAGAAAGTGGTGGGATAATCGAAAGGAAAGTGTGGTAAATGTTATGAAAGAATCTTAAATGAAGTAACTGGTACTTTGTGTACTAGTGGGTTTTCATGCTTAGTTAGATATATTCTCTCTGCATTATATTTTATATGATGGAAAAGAACATAGTTGTCAAATACTGTGTAGTTATAAGAATGTGACAAGAGTTAGTATTCCTCTGGTAAAAATATTTAAGGACAATTTTATGTAGATTAAAGGTAAGAAAATATGCTTTGTTCTGAAGCCTTTTTTTTATAATTGATATAATGCAAAAAAAAAAAAAAAACGGAAATGTTAGAACTATTTTGCATAAATTTATAAAAAAGTAGACCCTATACTCTAAAATGATCATGGTAACATTTCGATCAAGGTTACTTTACACTGCAGCATACCAGACGTCACACAGTTTTGCAGTACAGTTAGGCCTCAATCTTCACTAGGCTAGGCAGTAGAGACCATTGCAAAGATAGAAACCCTAGTAATATTGGTGACCTGGGCTCGGTCAACTCATAACTCCCTAGCCAACTGACTACTGCGTACGTGTGGTCAACCAACACTAGATGACTTTTTCATAGTCTTCTAATTGTACTATAGGTTTATTACTGTACTCTAACTGTTCATTATTGAAGGAATAATTGGATCATTATCCTACACACCAATTTCTTTAGTCAGTTTCATTTTTCCCCAGTACATTATAAGAGTTGCATTCTTATTGCAAAGTATGCCGAATGTCAATTCACAGCAGAAAGGAGATAATCATGTAGTTTTCATGGTAGGATTTTAGAAATAGTCCTCTACTTATTCTGTATTCTATATTGTTAGTCCATAACCTGATGACTTTTTTGAGAAAATAATAGCCATTGCAATAACTACAACAGCCTTGGAAACTACAAGAATATCAATGAAAATACATTACAGTAACCATATTAATAACTGCAACAATAACCGTTGTTTTGAATAACAAGGATAAATTTTAACAAAACATCCAAAAATTTTGTAGCATCCTACTAATGATCCAAAGGCTGTGTGCTGTATAAACGATAAAATAGAATAGATATGCAAAACTTATTTGAGTTCTTGTTGTCGTACTGAATGTGTTAACTTCATTCAGGGAATTTATTTCATCTAGGTGTCCATAGGAATTTGTTAAAAACTTTGAGATCAGCGGAAAATGTTGTCTGCATACCTTTGAGATAGTGTTTGTGTTTTGATTGAGAATGTTGAAGAAATTTTACTATCTAGTGGTGATTATCATATTCTGTGCTGAATCAAACGCAGGCATTCATAGTCACTGATGTGATTAAGATCACCTAATTTACCGAAGCCACTCCACAGCAGGACTAAGACTCTATGGATGCATTATATGGTTTCCTTTGTTTTTATTATATCTAGAAATGTATCTGCAGTGTATACAATTTTTTATTTCTTGGGTTAGTATGTCTATATAATCCTCAAAACTTTTAACTAATCAATGCTAATATAAGTGAAATGTCAGTGTGATACAAATTTACGCAAGTTGTGAAATCATTTCCAATCGATCTACTTCATTGTTTGTGGGTGAAGCTTCTTACTGCAAAGGTAAATGCATTTGACTATAGCAAATCTTAGACTAAATCTTTCTTATTGAACACTTTTAATATGTTGTGAGAAAATATGATACCTGTATTTGGTCCTTTTGTTTCATTGTGAGATCATATGACCTAATGTATGTAGTATGCACTATACACTGTATTTGGTTAACTCTACTGTCAGCCCTGTAACCATTATCCATTCTTAAGATTATGTAAAATGAAGCAACAATATTGATTTCTGTATTTATGCCTTGGTTCAAATTATTTAATATCTTCTGTAGTTTGTAGTTATTTATTTCTATTTTTCCCCAAATAAATGGAATTTCTTGATTTTTTATTTTTTTTTTTTTATTTTACAGTACTGGATTGTTTGTTTGGAAGAAGATAGTTGTAGGTGTTAATCTGTAATTGTTTTTCAATTTATTTTGCATTGAAATGTGGATCATTGCATATATGCCTTTTTGTCCTTTGTAGTAATGTTACCCTCTTTACAGGAAGGAAGTTGCAAGGCACCTGAGCATATTGGACAGATCCCAACACTTATTGGTGGTGTATTACAAAAAGATATGGAGTCCTTATCACTAAATGGTGAAGAGCATCCGAATGAAAAGGGTAATGAGGAAAGTGATAGAGAGGATGACTTGAGTGAATTAACAGATGAGGGCAATCTCGTAGTTAAAGAGACAGATGAGGAAGGTAAGCAAAATTTGTTTTAGCTTTCATGAAGTTAAAGGACATATGGTATTCCATATCAGGGTGTGAATTGTCTGGTTCAGTTGTTGTACAACTTATACAGTCTCTCAAAGGGTATCTGTCAGATTATTTGAATACACAAATATCTTTCTAGGTGAGGAAGCTGATATTGAATACGAGGACGACAGTGATGAAATTGAAGGCGAAAATTTTTATGGAGAAACTGTAAATGAAAACAACAGAAATGAGGATGATTTTGCTTTTGATCAGAGTGAAGACGACGACGATGATGATGATGAGGGCTGGATAACTCCTAGCAATATAAAGCAATGTAAACTTAAAGAAAAAATGGTACCGACAGAAGAAGAAGAAGAAAAGGAAAAAGATGTACTTGTAGCTTGTGTGACATCTGATTTTGCTGTACAGGTAATGAAGTTAGTCTTAGTTCTTTGCTATCACGTACTTTTGGATATTTTGTTAATACAATATGAGGTAGTTACTAATGTACTGTCTCTACAATGTAAAAAGTTCTTATTTTACTTTAGTTCTGTCCTGAATTTTGTAGTGTTGAGCAGTAATCTATTTGTAGTGTTACAGCCGCTGCTGTTTCATCTGTAGCAGGAGAACGTTCCTTTCTGGACCAATCACCTGCATCATGTGGTGGTTTGTAGGGGTGTGGATCAGTCTACAGCCTTGTTCAGATCTGGAGTTCAATCATTGGCTCATACCCTCGGTTAGCTATCATGACCCTGGTGTAACAGCACCACTTTCATCAGTTGCAGGTGATAGGTTCGATCTTGGACCAATCTCCAGTGCTGTAGTGTAGGCTGATATGGGTATCAATTATGCTACTCTGCTTTTATGAACTTTTTGCTGATGGAATTCACACACTGACTCTTAAGGTAACGGCTGCTATTCACTTTGATCTGGTACAAAGTTTCATCACTAACCATAGGGATCGTTCATCAAAATTAAGAGTGGTGCAACAGCTATTTTAACCTGTATCACATGATTTGTCCTGGACCGAACACAAACTCCAAGATGATTGAGGGTAAGAACATGCTGTTGTATGAAATGTGAAGCAGTCTTCCTCTTCCCCTTCCAATTCTGACAATTCTTCTTCAAAGAGGAAGGCCAGTCGTATGAAGTCCCATTGGACTCTTCACAACAGCAGCTCTCTCTTTTTGGGAGGTGAACGGCTCCTAGCTGGTCTCTAGACCCGTGGTGACCATGTCAATCCTGAGCTGAGTGCCGGGTGGCTGACTTGACTACTTTGGTAGCTAGGCTGGACAGAGATAAATAGTCTAGTGTTGCAGCAACCCACAAGTCACCAAAATGTTTTATTAGCAGTGAAAGTTGTTGACACAGGACGAGATTTGTCATTTTCTTATTTCATAACTTTTTCTCAACTATCATTGCAAGAAAATTATATCATCATGTCTTATATTATTATTATTACTTGCTAACCTACAACCTGAGTTGAAAAAGCAGGATGCTAGCCCAGGGGCTCCAACAGGGATAATAGCCCAGAGGAAAAGAAACAAGTAAAAAATAGAATATTTTAAGAACAGTAAAAACATTGAAATAAATATTTCCTATATAAACTATGAAAACTTCAACAAAACAAGAGGAAGAGAAATAAGATAGAATAGTGTGCCTGAGTGTACCCTCAAGCAAGAGAACTCTAATCCAAGACAGTCGAAGACTATGGTACAGAGGCTATGGCACTACCGAAGCCTTGAGAAGAATGATTTGATTTTGGAGTGTCCTTCTAGAAGAGCTGCTTACCATAGCTAAAGTCTCTCTTCTACCCTTACTAAGAGGAAAGTATTAGTATTCATATTATTATTATTCATTGTTTTCACAAGTAAAAGTTAGCATACTGTCATTATTTCCATTTATTGCCATTCTACAAAATATTCATCATGTTCTTACATGCACAGTCTCTTCTTCCAAGCCTGTGAAATACTGAAAACAGGAATTATCCAGTTCATAGTGACAGTCACAACTAAGATGGAATGACAGGACAAACAAACATTGCAGTATATTTAAATAACTAAATTTATATTTTCCTCTCTCTTTTGTCATCAGTTTTTTTTATTGTATACCTTCCATACAAATTACACATAATAGAATATATCTTGTATCAAAGGAAACAAATGGATAGTTTCTTTATATTTTTGTATAACGTAAAGTCCATTATTACTGACGAGTAATACCTTGAACCATATTTTTTGTTCATAATGAATATCAAGGTTACTGTGTACAAATCTCAAGTGTTATCCTAAGTGTTATATGGTAAGTGACTTGGCTGTGTACAACTGGTCAATAGGTTTGTTGGTTTTATTTTACATACACATAACCAAAGCACTTCCCCCAATTTTGGGGGGTAGCCGACATCAAACAAATGAAACAAAAAAGGGGACCTCTCCTCTCTACATTCCTCCCAGTCTGACAAGGGACTCAACCGAGTTCGGCTGGTACTGCTAAGGGTGCCACAGCCCACCCTCCCCCATTATCTACCACAGATGAAGCTTCATAATGCTGAATCCCTTACTGTTGCTACCTCTGCGGTCATCCAAGGCACCAGAGGAAGCAGCAAGGCCTACCTGAACTGCGTCACAATCGATCGCCATTCATTCCTATTTCTAGCACGCTCTCTTGTCTCTCTCACATTTATCCTCCTATCACCCAGAGCTTCCTTCACTCCATCCATCCACCCAAACCTTGGCCTTCCTCTTGCACTTTCCCCATCAACTCTTGCATTCATCACAATCTTTAGCAGACAGCCATTTTTCATTCTCTTAACATTATTTTGGTTAGCATTAAAAGGTTTAATGTGTATAGTTGGTGTGTGAGGATATTGAAAATCTATTGCCGTACTTTTCTAGTGGCACAGTTAATTTAAAACTTTAATAGTTGTACTCTATTGCTTTTTCAGGTTTTTCCACGTCTGCATATTTGCATAACTTAAGCGTCCCAAAAATAAAAATAAAAATTTCTCTTGCTGCAGAACGTACTGAAACACATTGGTTTATCTGTGATGGGCGTCGAGGGGAAAATCATCCGACAAATTAAGACCTTCACGTTGAGATGCTATGCATGTTTCAAGCTTTGCTCAGACATGTCTAAGGTATGTTTGATACCATGTTTGATTGGTTGTTGGCAAACATGATTGATATGACAATATACTACAAAGTAAGATATCATTTTGAGTTAGATGAAAATATAGAAAGACTCAGGAGAATCTGATGATATAAAATTTTGAGAAAATCAGAGTAAAACTACATTGTAACAAATTTATTTATTCATAGGTACAGGATAAAAGGAAGACAAATATTCTATAAATGTATTAGAACCAGACATAGGTTTATATCATTTTGACAAGCTTCATAATTAAGCATTTTACAATAGAAAATTCAATTATTATTACTACCTAGAATCATCAATAAAATTTTTAAAATTCACATCTGATCCTCTATCCAAACTTTCATTGGAGTTCAGTACCAAAGATGCTTAAAGACAGTGTCAATAAAATGAAAGCTGGTAATTTTGTCAGGACTACTTCGGCACAAAAATAATTGACTTTGGGTTTTGGTCAGAGGGGAGGTATACAAGTTATATACAGTGCTCTTTACACATTGTCACATACATACATATACCAAGGCACATTGTATTATTTGTAATTATTCAGTTTAAAGACTGATGAAGATTTTTCACTTCATTAAATAATGCAGATATTTATGTTTTCAGATATTTTGCCCAAAATGTGGCAACAAAACCTTGAAGAGAGTATCTGTAACAGTCAATCCTGATGGAACACAGAAAGTTTGGATTAACTTCAAGAAACCAATAAATACTAGAGGGATGATAGTAAGTTATCTCGATTTGTTTTTTAAAATCCGTTTAATATCCAAGAACTTTCTCTACAATTTTAACAGAAAAAGTATTAAAATTTTCTTTACTCCTAGTATGATAGATTTGCATATTTTTTTCATACAAAACAGTTATGGGTTTGGTTATTAATATGTTTGAGCCTAATGGAATAATTCCATTAAGCTCATACATATTGTGAAGTTGATATAATTTTATTTTCTAATTTCATGCACTTTTATATTGTCAGTTTGTCATATTCAGCAAAAAATAGTTATCAAACTTTTAAAAAGCTTCTATATCTGAGCCTTAATTTTCCCACTTAGGCTATTTAAAAGGATATTTACAGTATCCTTTTTTAAAGGATATCTACTGTATTTATGTTTTAAGTAATAAAATAAAATAATCATACATCAAGTTCTTTTGGTAAATACTGTATTTAAAGTACATTTGAAAAGCTTATAGTTAGATTTTCATGGACATACATGAGGACAGTATGTAGTGCAGTAGTTAATGACATTAGTTCTGGATTGAATGATTTGAAAATTTGGGATGCATTATGCTCGTGTGTGCCGTGGAATGAAAGATTCTTTCCTAGCCAAGTATGTTTCAAATCATACTCTTATTTTTTTTATTGAAGTTGTGAATTAATAGAAACATATTGCTGATGCCAGATCATCATACTTGACTGGTAAACATAATAAAATTGAAGAATTTTTTTTTTTTTTTCATGCAAAATATGAATCAAGATCTTGTTAAAACAAGGTGTCTTCTAATGCCACTCTTGATATTAGGCATCTCTTGATATGGTTGATGCCTGTGTATGCGAAAACACTGAACCAGTCAGTCCTATTACAGGGTGTAGGTTCAGTCAGAATTAATATAAAATGTTAAACACCTCTTGTGTGGCTTAGTGTGACTCAGAAATAAGGAAGTTTCCCATTGTTGTGTTGCTGGGTGTTTGTGTGTGTGTTTTTTTTTTTTTCTTCCCCAGAATGTAGGATGGGAGTCCAGAACCTAATATCTATCAATCAGTATAGGATGAATAGTGATGTAACATCTGGTAGGAGGAGGGAGGAAATAGACTGGTATCCCCAACCTTTTGCGTTGTGGCTAACTTCAATAGTTGATAATTTGTTCAAATTTTACTGGCATAGTACAGGAAAGGTCATTGGGTTGTTGCACGATGCTCTAGAGACTGAACATGTACGCATACAGTATGATCAGCATTTCTCATAGGTTTCAGAAATAAAAACTTTTTCAAATAAAAAAAAGGTCATCATTGTCATTTTTCACTCTTGAGATTTTAAAAAGGGAAGATAAGTCTGTACAGTCAGAATATTTATTTTAAAAATACACCCAAGAAGGTGGGAAGACTCCTTACTCATATTTTATGACATATGTAGAATTTTATTAAAAGCCACACAAATAGATGGGGGAAGTTATCTTTCAGATTTAAAATTAACTCATGATATTTGGAGACTAAATTTAGTATGGTAACTTTTTAAATTTTCCCAGAAAACAGAGCTATGGTGAGATGCTTGAGTTGTTATTAAGTATCGTTTGGGGAAGTAAGATTTGGTTATGATAATTGGTGGGTCTTTATCTTAACATAGTAAAGGACCTGTTTATGACAAAAATTATCAGGGGAATTTTCAGTCTTAAGAAATGGAAATTAGAGTGAACATACTGATGTAATTTTCAATTAGGGTCAGCAATTTGGTTGCAAAATTAATTTGTTCCGTAACCGAAATACAAACCACGCTATTTACAAAGGGTATTACTTTTAGCGTAGCTGAAATGGCGAGCCATTAGAATTTAACGAGGGTGTATTACCCCCGCGCTAGTTAGCGGGGGGGGTAGGGGAGTGGTAGCTAGCTACCCCTCCTCCCCCTCACACACAGGTGAATACTCACTTTCACTTTTGGCTCGGACTGTGACAGACGTCTCTGTCTTGGTCCTCGCTTGGCAGCCATTGTCTGTTTTGTCTTTACTTAATCGCTTACTTTTCTTTTACTCAATATATATGTAAACATGTTTTCATGTTTGTATATATATTTGAGTATAGAAATAAGTAAGTTTCCTTTTCAGATGTGTGTGTGTAGTGTACGATATCTACGTGGAGGCCTCGGCAGTTAGGCCACCACGGCCTAATTTTATGGGTTGCGATCGAGTTTGACTTCGGTCTTTCTCTCTCTCTCTCTCTTGAGGTCGTTCACCCTTTTACTATGTTTTACTACGCCCTTGTAGCTTCCTTCCCGTGTGGGTGGGGTTGCTACGCCGTACATTTTGTCTCAATTAGTTTATGAATCTAATTGTAGTTGTTAATTTTTCAGCTTGTAGAACGATTCCTTTCGGGGTTTTCGTTTTTTTCTTTAGTGTTCATTCATTTTTAAATTACATAATTACATAGTTACATAATTATAATTGTTATAATTCTGTTTTGGTTACAGCTCTCCTTCCGCGAGTGTAAGTGGTTGTGAGGGCACGTGCCTATTGTGTAATTCTTGTTCCTTTTCCTCGGGATTCCTCTTCGGAGCCTTCCCGGGGGAATGAATGTGTACTAATATTATTTGTTTTATTTTTTACAGTTACCGATCTAGTTCGTTTCTGTAATATAGCAACGGTGTGAGCTGTCTGGTTGAGTCCTGGGGATTCGGCTGTTGCTGCCTCCCCCTTGTATTGTCGTCAGGGGCGTGTCTCCTTCTACTGGTAGTACTCCCGTGTCGACGGACAGCTCTCCAGTTCATTTTAGAACAGTCAGGAGGCTTGCCTCCTTGGGCGGATAACTTTCCTTCCGAGGGAAGTTTTTTCCTGTCCAGGCTTGAGCTTTTCCTCTTTTGGGGGGTTCTTCTCTTGCCTTTTTTTCGTGCGACTATGCTCTTGGTGCTGAGCGGTCGCACCTGCAGTTTCGCTCAAGGGGCTGGGCAACTGCAGGATCTCCTCTTCGGAGGATTGCCCCTTTTAGGTCACTGGCTGACCAGTCTCTTCCACGAAGTGTTTCTCTTTCGTTCGCGAGAGAGTACACTCATAGAGACTCCTCTTCGGAGGTTTCTTCTGTTGCTGTTGCTGTTGGCCTCCCTCGCCGTAAGGCCCTCCGTCCGCCTCGTCGTAAGGGCCTCTCATCTCCCTATAAGGGTGTTTGAGGCGCCTTTTTGAATCTCCGTTTGCAGCCTACAACTTCTTTTTCTCGATCTTCCGTCTTGGTGCAGATGGACAGCAGTCTAATCTCGTCTTCCGACGGGCAACGGTCTTCCCGACGGACAACGGTCTTCCGACGGACATCAGTCTCCCGGCGGACAACGATCCCTTCGGGGCAAAGGGTTGCCCCCACGGGGGTTCTTCCCTTGCGTGTCAGGGTTTCCCTGCGCGCCCTTCTGTTCGTCAGCGCTCTCCTGTTCGTCAGCGCTTTCAAGATGATCTTCCCTGCAGTTCCTGTTACGTGCCCTGTGCGCCCACGTTCGCCCTCGCGATCTAGAACTTAGGTTCAGGTCGGGGTCAAGGACTCTTCTTCTTTGCGCGGGCTTCCACGCGTAGCCTTCTGCTCGTCAGCGATCATCAGCTCGTCAGCGATCATCAGCTCGTCAGCGATCATCAGCTCGTCAGCGATCGTCAGCTCGTCAGCGATCATCAGCTCGCCAGCGATCTCCGGATCGCCCACGTGTGTTACAGCTGGCACGCCAACGTTCTCCAACACTTCTGAAGGAACATGGTTCGCCAGCTACTAGCTCAACTGCGGATGCTGATCGCCATCGCGCGACCCTCAACTGCAGATGCTGATCGCCATCGCGCGACCCTCAACTGCGGATGCTGATCGCCATCGCGCGACCCTCAACTGCGGATGCTGATCGCCATCGCGCGACCCTCAACTGCGGATGCTGATCGCCATCGCGCGACCCTCAACTGCGGATGCTGATCGCCATCGCGCGACCCTCAACTGCGGATGCTGATCGCCATCGCGCGACCCTCAACTGCGGATGCTGATCGCCATCGCGCGACCCTCAACTGCGGATGCTGATCGCCATCGCACAACCCTGAACGATTGCCCGCTTCGCATGCTGCTCCTCATCGCACAACCCTGAACGATCGCCCTCTTGCGGATGCTGATCACCATCGCACCCTTTCACGCGATCATTCACCTGCGCATGCTGCTCGCCATCGCACAACCCTGAACGATTGCCCGCTTCGCATGCTGCTCCTCATCGCACAACCCTGAACGATCGCAACCCTGAACGATCGCCCTCTTGCGGATGCTGATCACCATCGCACCCTTTCACGCGATCATTCACCTGCGCATGCTGCTCGCCATCGCACAACCCTGAACGATTGCCCGCTTCGCATGCTGCTCCTCATCGCACAACCCTGAACGATCGCCCTCTTGCGGATGCTGATCACCATCGCACCCTATCACGCGATCATTCACCTACACATGCTGCTCGCCATCGCTTACCGCCAGCGATCTTCTTCACCTAAGCGGCAGCACGATCCCTCGCCGTCACGCCCATTCGCCTGCGCGCCCGCGCGATCGCTCGCCTGCGCGCCCGCGCGATCGCTCGCCTGCGCGCCCGCGCGATCGCTCGTCTGCGCGCCCTCGCGACCGCTCGCCTGCGCGCCCTCACGACCGCTCGCCTGCGCGCCCGCGCGACCACTCGCCTGTGCGCCCGCGCGACCATTCGCCTTTGCGCGACCGTTCGCCCTCGCGCGACCATAGTTCGCGGCGAATTCCACAGCCGGTGGTAGCAGCAGGGACGCGTGCTCCTAGGCGGCACTCGGGATCACCTCCATCCAAGCACAGGTTGGTAGTGCAGGACGAAGACAGGTCAGTACAGCATTCTTCCCACCTTCTTTTCAGGCAGGAACCGTCGTGTCCTCTCCAAAGGATCGCCCGATCCCTTTCACCTTAGCGAGGATTTCGGACTCTGTGTCCTTGGAGCAGCAGACATGGTTTGATCCGCTGGCACGGGCGTTAATGAGGTTTATGAAACCAGCACTCACCGGCCAGGGTAACAAACCAGCGGCTGTCTCTCCTACGCTGAAGAGAAAGAGAGGAGTGGACTTCGTGGTGACTTCCCCCAGGGCGAAGTTGGTTCCCAAGAGGTCGGTCTCGAGGGTCCCCTCTCCTGCACGAGTACTCTCTCCTTCTCCCGCCCTGGAAGGATTTTTGGCGGGGGGGGCTTTCCGTTGAAGATTTCTCCATCGGACAAGGGGTGACTGCTTACCTCTTCCTCTGGGAGCTTACCAGGTTCTTTCCCTCCTCGGTTACGGCCCGAGGTTTGGTTCAAGGAAGCTACAGGAAGATCAAGGGTACTTTCCTCCTCTCGAGCTCAGGCACCTTGGCCTTTCGTCGTTAAGTATCTACTTGCGGACAAGCTCGATGTTGTACCATCTGGACGCACTGACTGAAGGCTTCCTTCGGGTGTCTCATCTGTGGAGGTCAACGACCTCAGACACCCTTCCATCCTTGAGAAGAGTTTTGTCTTTGCCCAAGGACAGAGACTTAAACATCTGCTGTGCGGAGTAAATCGACTTCCGGTTTCACTCCTCCAAGGCGCTTTCTTCCAGACTCTGCAGGGCTCCAGCTCCCTTTTCTTTCAACCACGTCGGCCTAAGTTATCGGCTACGACAACTGGGACAAGGTGTCCAATTGCAGTTTCCTCCTGTCAGGAACAGATGGCACGGGAGACTCCCCCGGGGGGGCATAGTCCTAAAAGGAGTTCACGAACTCTAGGATTGCAGGTTTTTTCGCTGGGAGGATGCTTAAGGTTACTCATCCGAATGACAGCTTCCCGATGCCCATTCCCGCACAATCTCTGTGAGTAGCCAAGGATATCGCGCCTGCCGTCTCTGTCAGCGAATTCAGTGTCTCTGAACCTCTATGCCATAGCATCAGCAGAGTTGCCCGGTTGGGCAGAATGATCCATACCTTAGGCGAAGGTCTTCCTTAGGATCATCGACGGCTTCACCCCCGGCCCCCTCAGTCGATCCTTTCTTGTAAGGAAGGATCTGAGAGGGGACGTCCATAGTCGACCTCTCAGCCCTGATCAAGTTTGTCGAACAAACTTCGGCCAGCGTAGACCAGCAGAATCGATCAGACTGGTAACGAGGCGACAGGACTCCTTTAACCCTGGATCGGAAGGACGGGTACTTTCAGTTTCCATTCCATCCATCTTCCAGGGTGCTCGTCGAATTCAGCCTAAACTGCAAGTATTCCTGCTTATGATGCAGTGTGGCTATCCCGCCGTGGCATAGCAGGTTTGTTTCCCCAGAGAACTCTCCCTGCCTTCCTCTTGGCCGCTCAGGTGCAGACTTCCGCCTCCTCTGCTGTTTGGAGGGCTGGTCAACTCCGGTAGGCTCGGGTTTCGACCTGATTCAGCGCCGGGAAAAGCTTCCGAATGCTGACCATGAGTGTGGGCTCATGGTATTTTGCTTGGAGCCTTCTCTTCCTCTGCCTCAACATCTGGAGTATCTGGCCATGATATTGAGTCAACCGCCTTACCACGTTGGAAACCCCGCTTCTCGTCCGTCCAGCGAGGTTAAGCAACGTCGGTACTTGGATGGGTGACCACCTGGGGACGCCAGATTCTGTTACCACATCCTCCGAGCCTTCCTTTCGGTTCACCGTGGCAAGACTGAGGAGAGTCGCAGTACCTGTTCTCAGTCAAGCAGAGTTTTCAGCCCTACCTTGGAACGTTTCCTAGTTCTTCTTTCCTCATTGACCCGTTTATAGTCCGAACGGTCGCCTCAGGATAAGTTCCATGTGGGGCGATCCAAGTTCCGGTGGCTTCAGGCAATGTTTAACCGGACTCCCTGGCCCTATGGGACCAGCGGAACTATTAAACCTGCAATGGGTGTTGACCTATGGAGCCTCTTGATGGTAGTGGATATTCTCGTCCTTTCCCCACATTCTTGATGCGGTTCTCGGACTCGTCAAAGGAAAGGGGGGGGGGGGGGCATGTTCCGGTCCAGGCCTATGGTCAAGACCTGAAGGATACCTCTCCATCATTCAGGCAGGCTTAAGGGCCTTAGTCTGGCCCCTCTTCAGATCCTACCGCTCCTGCCAAGTCGCCCCGTTGCGTGTCGACTTCATGCTAACCAGCAGGGGACGCATTTTCACACCTTCACATCTTGCAGTAGAGATATCGGGATGATTGAGATTCTCTCAATTCCACCATCGGCTCTCTCATTCCAGGCAGGGGAATGTTTCTCTCAGACTATCCGAGCAGAGCCTCATAGAGAGAGTGTACCTAGGGGTCTTTGACCTTGGGTAACCAGCAAGTGCTGGTCTGGGGGACCTGATCGCGACAGCTTGGAACCTCAAGCTTCCGCTAGTTTTCCCCCCAGTCTCAGACCCCGAGACTCTGGCAAGATGCATTCCGGTGATGGTGGGACAACTTCGACGCCTGCGTCTTCCCTCCTTTTTGTCTGCGGACAATGGGTCTCAACAAAACCAGGTTGTCTGTCAACCTTTCAATGGGAGAGCTCCACTGGGACTATGTGCAGAACGGTTTCTGGACCCTCTGCTTCCCCTGACGGAACTCCCGGGAGAGCTTCTCCCACGGCGCAGACTACTCAAGCAACCACACTGCGACATCTCTCCCGAACCGGGGCGTCGCTTCGGCTTCATGCCTGGAGACACTACGCTTCCTCCTCTAGAAGAGACAACCCGCTACAGTCGCGGTACGGAGGTCGCGTCATCTGCGATAGTCATCCACAGGGGTCTCCCAGGCAAAGTGAAGAGTCTAAGGTGGTTGGTGCCGTGGGAGATATACTTCTTCCCGTGAGGCCTCTTCTCCAGCAATAACGGTCTTATTGCCTTTCGGCGGGAGGAAACTCCTTTCCGCTCTTGGCAATGAAGCCTGTCGCTCAGCCTTTCCCTGACCTTCAGGCTTAAAGGAATAACTTTTTCCTGCCCGCTGGATCTATCCTCGCTCATGCGAAGCTACGATCGTCCCTGCCCTAGTCGGAGGAAGACCTCCAACTTGGAGCATGGCTCGGACTTTTAGTCCTTTAAGAGATCTTCTCAAGACCCTTTTACGACAGGCCTCGGATTGTATTCCGCCCTGGGTCTTCTGCTCACTCTGGCCACGGCCAGTGTGTGAGCAATCTTCTTGGTCTCTTACTACTCCCCCCCTTTCTAAGGAAGAGGGGAAGGCAACATTCAGGCTCGCTCCTGAGTTGTTGGCTAGACTCAGAATCTGAGGGTCCCGACCCTTCGGTCCGATTCATTCAAGATTTTGAGTCTCCATTCTGTGTCTGATGTCCCAAGACCTTCTCTTTCTTGCCAGTACAGGAATCGAGAGGTTAGCGCTGGGAACAGCTGCAGTTTGGCCTCAGTTGCAGCCGATTTGGGAACACAAGGAGGACATGGGGGGAGAGTCACCAGTATACCTCTTCAGCCCGGACTCAAGGACATTCATCTCGACCTGTCTTCAGACCCTCCCCCGTCACGTCGCCCTACAGCACGATGTTGGATACATCGCAACGTCCCTCGCCTTCGAGTAATACTACTCTGTGACGCAGGTGCTACAAGCTGGAGTCTGGAAGCGTCTGATGACCTTCGCAGCCCGCTTCCTGCAGGGCGTGACCCACAGGAGTCTCGATACGTTTTCTATCGCTCTGTGGTGGCTACACAACAGCTGGTCTAACCTCAGGCTCCTTTTTGGACAGGTAGCAGAAGGTTGAGGGCATTGTTATCAGGTTTTAGTCTGCATGAACGAAAGAAGTATGTCTGGCCCTTACTTCTTTCTTCATCATCCCCTCTACGGGGAAGCAGCATCCTGGTCTCTGCATAGCTGACCTCGAACCTCTGCAGGTAAACCATGCTTCCTTGTGTTCCGAGTATTGAGTCAATACTGTCGCGTCCCCCATACCCTGACGAGGTGGTATTGGGAACGTCTTAACCCAGAGTTCCTTCTGGAACTCCAGGTCAACTGCCTAAGACGGGTCACACTTCTTCCTTCACACACAAGCTTACGTAGGCCACATGGTTCCTTGCGGTGCAAGGAACTTGTGAGGTGCAGGGACTCCTTTTCTCGAGTGCGACTCACTCGGATTCTGAGTCCCCGGGTAAAGCCAAAGCCAGTATGGCTGGGGACTTTCCACCCTTCCTAAGGGATAAGTCACCCTTTGTAAATAGCGTGGTTTGTATTTCGGTTACGGAACAAATGACAAATTCGAAGATAATTTGTATTTTTCCTAACCATACAAACCTTAGCTATTTACACATATTTGCCCGCCAGCCCTGTCCCCCAAGACAAGTCCTACCTCTAAGTGAAAGTGAGTATTCACCTGTGTGTGAGGGGGAGGAGGGGTAGCTAGCTACCACTCCCCTACCCCCCCCGCTAACTAGCGCGGGGGTAATACACCCTCGTTAAATTCTAATGGCTCGCCATTTCAGCTACGCTAAAAGTAATACCCTTTGTAAATAGCTAAGGTTTGTATGGTTAGGAAAAATACAAATTATCTTCGAATTTGTCATATTTGTAAAAACTTGCTGATTTAAGGATGGATACTAATTACTGTTCAGTGAAACAAAGCAAGAGGTATGTTTACAAAGTTTAATTCAGTGTAAAATGTTGGACTTCCTGGCCAAGTCTTCTGAGACTGCATACCACTGTCCCTCCTATGGCAATGAAGTATTCAGCACATGATTGACAGGGAAGATTCACTGTAATAAACAATTTTTATATTGAAATATATTTCAGTGGATGAGCTTTTTCTTAGAAATAATGAATAGAACAGTATATGGTTTTCAAATCAGTACTGAAATAAATAATCTCAATATGAAAATCAATTATATTGCCATACACTACCATGTAATCTTATCATTCCACTAAAGAGGCAAGACTATTTATTCTCAGGAGAGAAAATGGAAAATTTTTAGCCTACAGTATTTGGTTGGCAATCTATACTTAACCAGCTTTGAGAGAGAAGCGTTATGAATATCAGGTAAGTATAGAAATACAGTTATTAACTTTATTATAGAAATTTTATCATTCATTAGAAGAAACTAATGTCTTTAATTCCCCATTATTCAGGGGTCTCAGGTAGCCACCTGATATTTCTGTGATTATAATCTGAGTCATCAAATAAACCTTATGTTTATTGCAGTTCAGTTTACCAAGACCTAAGGGAGGCCAGCATGCCAGGAATCCCATTTTAGTAGCTGATCAGAAAGAAGTCAGACAATTTTCTAGTAAGATAAGCAAGAAGAAGACTAACCCATTGCACGAAGATTACGATCCCGGTAAGTTTCTTAAATAAGATAATAATGATACTCCTTTAATAGTGCTTGAATGTTAAATTTGTCAAGTTTGTTGAGATTAATTTTTGCCAAAGGAGGGTTTTACTTCCTTTGTTTTTCTTGAGGTATAATTTTATTTTGCTAATGTAGCAATTAATTCAACCATTCAGCTATATTTCAGCCCTAAAATAACCATGAATTTTACATCTATTTTACCTTTGCATTGCCACTCATGTTTTTTCACTCCATTGTTCTAAGTTTATTGTTTACTGAATATATACTGAATTTTATAAAGAAAGATGGAGTTGTAGTTTTTTACAAATCATGTAATAAGTATTATTTTGTTCTTACGAGTATGCTGTACAAAATTTCAACCTTTGAAATAGGGAATGTCTTCAGCTGAGCAGCTGTTGAAATTGTTTGTGAGGTCGTTAACAACAGGTAGTAACTGCAGCTGTGCATCCTGCCACTATCCTGTCAAAGAATTAACTTTTGTCTTTGGCTGTTGTGGCGGGATGTTGCAACAACAACCCCCACACCCTTGATCACACTGAACAGACAATTGCGTCCGCAACACAAACTTTCCCCTTACGTTATCAGCAGCGGGACTCTTGGACAAAAAGGACAGCAAAACAAAACATCCTTAAAACTATATTTCCTTACAACAAAACACAACCCAAAAAAATCACACACCACTAATCATACACTTAACACAAAATAGACATGAACCATACCACCATTCAAATAAACCAACAAAACCCCTAACAAAATATAATATATTTTTCAATATTAATCTTACCCGATGATCATGTAGCTGTCAACTCCGTTGCCCGACAGAAATCTACGGTCGGGATACGCCAGCGATCGCTATCCAGGTGGGGGTGTACACAACAGCGCCATCTGTGAGTAGGTACTCAAGTACTTCTTGTCAACAAGAACTCAATTTTTCCTCTGTCGTGCCGCCGGCAAGACCTACTTGGATACGCTGTTGATTCTGGAGTTGTTGTTCACGATTTGGTGATGTATTCACTCTAGAGTTTAGCCTTCGCTATTCAGGAAGCTTTATCTTTAGCTTAGCAAGCTTTTGGAATTAATTTGGATTAATTGTTAACGAACTTTGCTAGATTTTGGAATCTCCCCTTGACTACTTCTAAATTCAAGATGTCTGACCAGTCTCAAGTCCCTAAGTACAGGCAATGTAGCGTTAGGACTTGTGCTAGGCGTCTTCCGAAGGCCTCTATAAATCCTCACACCGTGTGTTCCAATTGTAGGGGTAAATCCTGTCAATTGGAAGATCGATGTGGGGAATGCGCTGGGCTTTCGGAATTCGATTTTAACGAATTCCTTAGAAATGCACGTAGGTTAGAGAAAGAGAATCAGGAGGAGTTCTCGCTCTGTGGATTTTTCCTCTCCCCATGCCCCTCAACCTTTTCCTTCCCCTGTGGTGGTGACTCCCGAACCTGCTACGAGTGCTCAGCCTTCCATGGCGGATATGTTGCGTGCCATTCAGGCTCTCGGTGACAAAGTGGAGTCATTGGCTATGACCGTAATCAGCTCTTGGCAGATGTCAGAGAGCTGAAAGCGAAAAGTGCAGTGGGAAGTGTTAGTGCTAGTGATGTGAAAATTGTCAGTGTCAGTGTTGCGCATGAGGGTACATCTGTGCGTGCCAGTCGTCCTCCCAGTCCGGGACCTCTTGCAAGCTCCCAAGCGCAGGGGAGAAGCAATGTCGAAGGACCAAAGGGTTCGGCAGGCCTTGATCGGCGCACGGATGTATCCTCAGTGGTTGCGGACGTATCTGTTAAGGATCGTCCCATCCACATACAGACGAATGAGCCCTTACATTCCTCGTCTGTGGAAGAAGTTTCCAGGAGGAAACGATGGACCAAGGTCTCACGACCGCTCAAACGTAAGGTCCCTTCCGAGCGAGTCCAACGGCCCATGTGTAGCCACTGGGTCAGTTCGGACTCGCCGCAGTCATCTGATGACTGCACACCTCCCAAGAGAGGTAGAGTGGTTCCACAACAGGCTACTGCTCCGTCTGTTGTTGCTCCAACCACAGTAGACCCTAAGTGGTCCATGCTGCAGACTATGCAGTCGCAGCTTGCGGCATTCATGCAGGAGTATCATGCTGAGAAGGTTAACACTGCACCTGTTAACCTACAACCCGCCGAGGTTGTGCGCTCAGCAGATACTGCGGCTGCCTGCTCCCACACTCCACCTGTGAGAGCTCCACCACCGATGCGCAGTCCACCCTGCCAGACGCATGTTCTTGCTGCACCATCCGTTGACATGCGTGAGCTACCGCATCAGCAGTGGGAAGGTGCGGTAGAGCTGCCGGGTTCCAGCACTATGCGGCATTCTCCGCAACCCATGCGGCATGCTCCGCATACCTTACAGCATGCTCCACATACCATACAGCATGCTCCGCAACCCACCGCAGCCCCTCCCACACACCAGCACGCTGCTTTTGTTGTTGCCAGCTCGCAGACCGACCAGCAGCGGCATGATGTTGGATCCGCAGGTACGCATGCACCCGTACTGCCGGATTCAGCCGTTCAGCTTTCTGCTCTGCCTTTGCCACTTCCTACTCAGCTTTCGGATGATGGAGTATCGGATGACGAAGCTGCACATTTGGATGAACCGCACTCTGATTTTGAAGGGCCCAAGTCTACACCTCCCTCCTTAGACTTTCGTAAAGTCCTTGCCTTGTTCAGGGACTTGTATCCTGAGCAGTTTGTGTCTGCAACCCCTCGCTCTCCTCCCTCCGAGTTTGTTCTGGGCATGCAGTCTGCTGCGCCTGCCTTCACCAAGCTTGTTCTCGCCCGACATCTAAGAGAGCTTTGAGGGTTATGGGAGAGTGGTTGCATTCCAAGAAGCAACTGGGAAAGACTGCTTTCGTCTTTCCGCCTACCAAGCTTGCTTCCAAGTCGAGCGTCTGGTATGCCACGGGAGAGGAACCCGGCTTGGGAATTCCTGCCTCTGCCCAGGGCGACTTCTCAAGTCTGGTTGACTCTCCCCGCAGGTTGGCTATGAGACGATCGAAGATCTGCTGGTCCTTTTCTGATATGGATCATCTGTTGAAGGGAGTCTTTCGTGCCTTCGAGATCTTCAACTTCCTCGATTGGTGTTTGGGAGCCTTAAGCAGGAAGACTTCCCCTTCAGATAGAGACTCTGCCATGCTGATCATGTTTAGCATGGACAAAGCCATTCGGGATGGGTCTGGTGAACTTGCGGCTTCGTACGTGTCGGGAGTCCTCAAGAAGAGAGAACATCTTTGCTCCTTCTTATCGGCTGGTATCACTCCTTGCCAGAAGTCAGAGTTGTTGTTTGCTCCTCTCTCCAAGTGTCTGTTTCCGGAGGAGCTGATTAAGGGGATGGCTGCCTCGCTTATCCAGAAGGATACCCATGATCTTATGGCATCTTCCGCACGTAAGGCTAAAACCTTACCTTCCGTGCCTAGACCCTTCCGCCCTGCAGCAGTAGACACACCTGCATCTAGGTTCATCCCGCCCTTTCGTGGCAGAGCCTCCAGCAGAGGAGGTACCCGTGCCGACAGTCACCGTGGCAAGTCCAAGAAGGGTTCCAAGTCCGCAAAAGGCAAGTTCTGACTGCCTTCCTCTCCAGACAGCAGTGGGAGCCAGACTCAAGACCTTCTGGCAAGCTTGGGAGAGCAGAGGTGCAGACGCTCAGTCTGTGAAGTGGCTAAGGGAGGGATACAGAATTCCGTTCTGCCGCAGTCCCCCTCTAGCTACGTCTCCCATCAACCTCTCTCCCAACTACAAGGAGAAGGACAAGAGGCTAGCGTTGCAACAAGAGGTGTCGCTCTTGCTACAAAAGGAAGCGGTAGTCATAGTCCAGGATCATCAATCCCCGGGCTTCTACAACCGTCTCTTCCTGGTAGAGAAGAAGACAGGAGGTTGGAGACCGGTGCTGGACGTCAGTGCTCTCAATGCTTATGTCACCAAGCAGACGTTCACGATGGAGACGACGAAGTCGGTCCTAGCAGCGGTCAGGCAGGAGGACTGGATGGTCTCGTTGGACCTGAAAGACGCGTACTTTCACGTCCCCATCCATCCAGACTCCCAACCTTTCCTAAGGTTCGTCTTTGGAAAGGTTGTGTACCAGTTCCAAGCCCTGTGCTTTGGCCTAAGCACGGCACCTCTTGTGT
This sequence comes from Palaemon carinicauda, assembly GCF_036898095.1. NCBI lineage: Eukaryota > Metazoa > Arthropoda > Malacostraca > Decapoda > Palaemonidae > Palaemon > Palaemon carinicauda. Next base: position 22,767,765 of record NC_090731.1, on the reverse strand, counting down.
TTACCAGACTGATGAGGAATATTGCGAAATTCCTTCACTTGGCAGACATCAGAGCCTCCCTCTATTTGGACGACTGGCTTTTAAGAGCTCCAACAAGTCGTCGCTGTCTGGAGAATCTCAGATGGACTATGGATCTGACCAAGGAATTGGGCCTCCTGGTCAATATAGAGAAGTCCCAGCTCGTCCCATCCCAGAACATTGTCTATCTAGGTATGGAGATTCAGAGTCGAGCTTTTCGGGCTTTTCCGTCGGCCCCAAGGATCAATCAAGCCCTAGAATGCATCCAGAGCATGCTGAGAAGGAACCGATGTTCAGTCAGGCAGTGGATGAGTCTAACAGGGACACTTTCATCGCTGGCCCAGTTCATCGAGTTAGGGAGACTCCACCTCCGCCCCCTTCAGTATCATCTAGCTGCTCACTGGAGAAAGGACATGACGCTAGAGGCGGTCTCAGTGCCTGTTTCCGAAGAGACGAGGTCTACTCTAACGTGGTGGAAGAACAGCATTCTTCTCAAGGAAGGTCTACCATTGGCTGTTCAGACCCCCGACCACCGTCTCTTCTCGGACGCATCGGACACGGGCTGGGGTGCGACTCTGGACGGACAGGAATGCTCGGGCACATGGAATCAGGAGCAAAGGACACTTCACATCAATTGCAAGGAGTTGTTGGCAGTCCATCTGGCCTTGATAAACTTCAAGTCCCTCCAGCTAAACAAGGTGGTGGAGGTGAACTCCGACAACACCACAGCCTTGGCCTACATCTCCAAGCAAGGAGGGACTCATTCGAGGAAGTTGTTCGAGATCGCAAGGGACCTCCTCATTTGGTCAAAAGATCGAAAGCTTTCGCTGGTAACGAGGTTCATTCAGGGCGATATGAATGTCATGGCAGATCGCCTCAGCCGGAAGGGTCAGGTCATCCCCACAGAGTGGACCCTTCACAAGAATGTTTGCTGCAGACTATGGGCCCTGTGGGGGCAGCCCACCATAGATCTATTCGCTACCTCGATGACCAAGAGGCTCCCGATGTATTGTTCTCCGATTCCAGACCCAGCAGCAGTTCACGTGGATGCCTTTCTGCTGGATTGGTCCCACCTCGACCTGTATGCGTTCCCGCCGTTCAAGATTGTCAACAGGGTACTTCAGAAGTTCGCATCGCACGAAGGGACACGGTTGACGTTGGTTGCTCCCCTCTGGCCCGCGAGAGAATGGTTCACCGAGGTACTGCAATGGCTAGTGGATGTTCCCAGGACTCTTCCTCTAAGAGTGGACCTTCTGCGTCAACCTCACGTAAAGAAGGTACACCCAAACCTCCACGCTCTTCGTCTGACTGCCTTCAGACTATCGAAAGACTCTCAAGAGCTAGAGGCTTTTCGAAGGAGGCAGCCAGAGCGATTGCCAGAGCAAGGAGGACATCCACTCTCAGAGTCTATCAGTCCAAATGGGAAGTCTTCCGAAGCTGGTGTAAGGCGAATGCAGTTTCCTCAACCAGTACCACTGTAACCCAGATTGCTGACTTCCTGTTACATCTAAGGAACGTAAGATCCCTATCAGCTCCTACGATCAAGGGTTACAGGAGTATGTTGGCAGCGGTCTTCCGCCACAGAGGCTTGGATCTTTCCACCAACAAAGATCTACAGGACCTCCTTAGGTCTTTTGAGACTTCTAAGGAACGTCGGTTATCCACACCAGGCTGGAACCTAGACGTGGTTTTAAGGTTCCTAATGTCATCAAGATTTGAACCGCTCCAATCAGCCTCTTTTAAGGACCTCACATTAAAAACTCTTTTCCTCGTCTGCTTAGCAACAGCTAAAAGAGTCAGTGAGATCCACGCCTTCAGCAGGAACATAGGTTTTACATCTGAAACGGCTACATGTTCCTTGCAGCTCGGTTTTCTGGCTAAAAACGAGCTTCCTTCCCGTCCTTGGCCTAAGTCGTTCGAGATCCCAAGTCTGTCCAACTTGGTGGGGAACGAACTAGAGAGAGTACTTTGCCCAGTAAGAGCTCTTAAGTACTATTTAAGACGTTCAAAGCCATTACGAGGACAATCAGAAGCTTTATGGTGTTCTATCAAGAAGCCTTCTCTTACGATGTCTAAGAACGCAGTTTCTTACTACATCAGGCTTCTGATTAGAGAAGCACATTCTCATCTGAAGGAAGAAGACCTTGCTTTGCTGAAGGTAAGGACACATGAAGTTAGAGCTGTCGCTACTTCAGTGGCCTTCAAACAGAACCGTTCTCTGCAGAGTGTTATGGATGCAACCTATTGGAGAAGCAAGTCAGTGTTCACATCATTCTATCTCAAAGATGTCCAGTCTCTTTACGAGAACTGCTACACCCTGGGACCATTCGTAGCAGCGAGTGCAGTAGTAGGTGAGGGCTCAGCCACTACATTCCCATAATCCCATAACCTTTTTAATCTTTCTCTTGAATACTTTTTATTGTTGTTTTTGGGTTGTACGGAAGGCTAAGAAGCTTTCCGCATCCTGGTTGATTTGGCGGGTGGTCAAATTCTTTCTTGAGAAGCGCCTAGGTTAGAGGTTGTGATGAGGTCCTTTAGTATGGGTTGCAGCCCTTTATACTTCAGCGCCTAGGAGTCGTTCAGCATCCTAAGAGGACCGCTAGGCTCAGTAAGGAAGACGTACTTAAAAAAGGCAGAGTAATAGTTCAAGTCGACTTCCTTACCAGGTACTTATTTATTTTATGTTTGTTATTTTGAATAACTGCTAAAATGAAATACGGGATACTTAGCTTCTTTGTTAACATGTATGCTGGTCTCCACCCACCACCCTGGGTGTGAATCAGCTACATGATCATCGGGTAAGATTAATATTGAAAAATGTTATTTTCATTAGTAAAATAAATTTTTGAATATACTTACCCGATGATCATGAATTTAAGAACCCTCCCTTCCTCCCCATAGAGAACCAGTGGACCGAGGAGAAAATTGAGTTCTTGTTGACAAGAAGTACTTGAGTACCTACTCACAGATGGCGCTGTTGTGTACACCCCCACCTGGATAGCGATCGCTGGCGTATCCCGACCGTAGATTTCTGTCGGGCAACGGAGTTGACAGCTACATGATCATCGGGTAAGTATATTCAAAAATTTATTTTACTAATGAAAATAACATTTTATTTGCACCAACACTGTCGCCCACACAACGCCAAATTGTCTTTAACATCACACTACCACAGCTTTGTGGTCAACAATCCAGTGTGTGGCAATTTTCCACAACTACCTCCCTGATTGGGGTCCTGGATATCATCATCGTCATCATTGTCAACAACAGGAGTCGAAAGTTTATTCAGTCCGGGTCATCAACAATTATATAATTCTTAGTGGTTGTATCAATTTCCTCATCACAAGCCAGGTCGTCAACAATCAATTTCACATCAAATATCTCTCCAAAGGAGGAATTACAGTCTGCCAAATAACCAAAAAACCACTTACGAGCACTCCTAGCTAACTAAACTATCACACTATAATCAAAGATAAATAATAAATCACTCCTAGCAAAGATTAATAAAATGTACTTACTGTCAAAATAAACAAAACACTTCCACGCTGGTAAGTAGATAATAATGATAATCCAGCATTCACACGCACAACTGCCTCTAGCAGCAGTCAAATCAAAAAGAACATTCACCCAAGACATGCACCACTGTCCTAACCTAGCCAAAAACATAAACAAACAATTTCATTTATACCAACAGTCTTTCTCACAACAAACAATTAATACACTAATGACCTCCTCTCTCTCTCTCTCTCTCTCTCTCTCTCTCTCTCTCTCTCTCTCTCTCTCAAATAGCAAAAAATAAATAAAAATAATACAAACATCAATCCTCCACCTTCCTCCCACTTTACTTTGCCAAATCCGTCTCACACAACACTTATCTAATTTTTTTCATAACCCAGTCGCAGACCTCTGCGTCATATACTCTCATTCACTTCTTCCTTATCACTATCATTCAATGTTCTATTCCAATTCTCATCTATACCCCTATCATCTAATATATCATGCACTATCCCATCTACCTTACTATCATCTGGCCCTAAAATCTCACTTATATCCATCAACAATTCATCCATTTCTTCCAAACCATTTTCTACTTTTCATTCGTACTACTTATCATTCTCCTATCTCTTATTCTCGTATTCATGATACTTTCTTTTACATCGTCTAAGGAAAAACCACACACACTATAGGTATCATTCATACTCAGCCATGATTTATCTGTATTAACACATTTATCTTCCATACTCACCTGTACATTTACACCCCAGTCATGCCTTTTCTGATTCCTACTTATACCTATGAATTTCCCTTGCACTGTATCCTGACTAAATTTCACACGCTTCTTTTTCCTATATTCAACTAACATTAATTGTTTATTTTCCAACCCTAACTTCTCATTCATACTAGCTTCATTCTTACTCATTTCTAACCAGTTATTCATCCCATTCTCACGAACATTGATCCTATACCTGCCACACACACAGGACTCACCGAGTTGAACCCTCTGAGTACCTAGTTTCCTGAACATCCTGGCTGGCTTAATCTCTTCTTCCTACAAACCCTAGCAATATGCCCATCTACACCACATTCAGTACATTTAGCACGCTGTTCCCTACACATCCTCACATAATGCCCATTCTGACCAGAATTGCCACAAATCACATTCGTACGATTACTCCTACATCCACTCGCTATATGTCCAGTCATACCACATCGATAACACTTAACCACTTTCTCTTTCTTACACTCGCTAATATGATGCCCTGTCTCTCCACACCCGAGACATGCTCCTAACGCCCATCTACACTCATTTTTTTTATGCCCTACTTTCTCACACCTGTAACACTTCTCTTCACGAACACAACTACCTGACCTACCTCGCTGCACACTAACACTCCTATCTCTCCAAACCTGATTCCCTTGCCTAAACCCTTCATTTGTCCATACATGTATTCCTACATTACTCACCCTAACACTCCTAGGTAGTAGTTTGGCCAGGGCACTAGCCACCTGTTGAGATTCTACCGCTAGAGAGTTATGTGGTCTTTTGAATGGCCAGACAGTACTGCATTGGATCCTTCTCTCTAGTAACGGTTCACTTTCCCTTTGCTTACACATACACTGAATAGTCTGGCCTAATCTTTACAGATTCTCCTCTGTCATTCACCTGACAACACTGAGATTACCAAACAATTCTTCTTCATCCAAGGGGTTAACTACTGCACTGTAATTATCCAGTGGCTACTTTCCTCTTGGAAAGGGTAGAAGAGACTCTTTAGCTATGGTAAGCAGCTCTTCTAGGAGAAGGACACTCCAAAATCAAACCAGTGTTTGCTAGTCTTGGGTAGTGCCATAGCCTCTGTACCATGATCTTCCACTGTCTTCGGTTAGAGTTCTCTTGCTTGAGCGTACACGGGGGCACACTATTCTATCTCGTTTCTCTTCCTTTTGTTTTGTTGAAGTTTTCATAGTTTATATAGAAAATATTTATTTAAATGCCATTGTTTATAAAATATATGATTTTTCCTTGTTTCCTTTCCTCACTGAGCTATTTTCCCTGTTGGGGCCCCTGGGCTTGTAGCATTTTGCTTTTCCAACTAGGGTTGTAGCTTAGCAAGTAATAATAATAATAATACTACACTATCAGCTACCCTCATCAGTCCTCTCATAACTGCATCTCTAAAACTAACAAAGTCTGACACACTTTCCTCCATTCCAGTGCTTACACTCACAGATTTACTTTCTTTCATACACCTATCCAACTTGTAATCCTCAACTATCTCTAAAATATCATCCCATGTCCATCTTTCTTTCGTCGACCTCATCTTCTCCTTACGTTTCAAATGAATAAACTCAGCAACATTCTCAGGTACAGTAGCCAAAAACTTCCTCATTAATTCCTTATTCTCGTTTACACCCTCATCCCCATACTTCTTCCTAGCTAACGTTTCCAACCTACATACATACATTGATATTGCTTCTCCTACATTCATCCGTGCCTCATCAAAATCATAACGCTTATACCTAACACTCCATTTCATACGTTTTAGCTGTTCAATTATTCTCTTTTTCACACTTTCATAATCAACAGCCCCTACACTCATTATCACACCATACATCGTCAACAAATACCCTGTTAAATATTCTCCTAACTGCCTAGCCCAAACTCTCTTACTATCACCATACTTAGCCTGACAGAACCTTTCATACTCCGTAAAAAAGTCATACAAATCCCTACTGCTATGTTCATTAAACCTTTCACACCTTGGTACCTCTCTCATTACCACTGTCTTACAAACTTCAACTTCATTCTCACTACTATCTTCACTGCCTAATCCCTTCTCGTTTCCTTCCTCCCCATTTGAATATAACTAATCCAATTCAACACTCAAATTCCTATCCTTAACCATTCCCTTCTTACCCATTTTCTTTCTTACCACTTTCACCCATTCATGATCATCCTCACTCTCATCCTGACCTTTCTTCTTTTCCCTCTTCACATTACTTTTACCTTTCTTATCATTCTTCCTATCACATTTCTGTTCATCCTTACTATGCCTGATTCCCTTATCTTCAATCTCACTATCACTACCTTCCCCATTATCACTTACCCTAGCCTTTTCTTCCACTATCAACCCTTTACCCGAAACTAAGGATACTCCTCCGACTACACTTTCACCCATGAAAGTTTTCATCATTCCCATTACCTGACCCATCATAGCTTCCATTTGTTCCTCATTCTCGCACATCCTTATCTCAACACCCTCTTCCACTCTCTCTACAGTTCCCTTTAGCGCTTTCAGTTCCTTTCGTGTCTCCTCGTTCTCACAACTCGGCCTCGCATTCTCACGCAACAACTTCTCTCTCTCTACGGACAACTTCTCTTTCTCTATGGACAACTTCTACTCACGCTCGTTAATCATCCGCAGTTCCTCCCTCAGTAACTTGTTCTACTCTTCCAATTTTTTCCGTCTTAAATCTAATTTCGTAACCTATCAGTCCTTCGTCCAAGAGTCCAGCTATCAATCCCACCTTGGTAGTCCCTGTTTGGGCACCAAAATAATGTGGCGGGATGTTGCAACAACAACCCCCACACCCTTGATCACACCAAACAGACAATTGTCTCCGCAACACAAACTTTCCCCTACACCACTAATCATACACATAACACAAAATAGACATTAACCATACCACCATTCAAATAAATCAACAAAACTTAAAATTAACCTGCACACCAACACCAAAATATGTATGTTTATATGATATATTCTATTTGCACCAACACTGTTGCCCACACAACGCTGAATTGTCTTTAACAGCACACTACCACAGCTTTGTGGTTAACAGTCCACTGTGTGGCAATTTTCCACAACTACCTCCCTGATTGGGGTCCTGGATATCGTCATCATCATCATCATCATCATCATCATCATCACAACAACAGCAGTCGAAAGTTCATTCAGTCCGGGTCATCAACAATTTTATAATTCTGAGTGGTTGTATCAATTTCCTTATCGCAAGCCAGGTCGTCAACAATCAATACCACATCAAATATCTCTCCAAAGGAGGAATTACAGCCTGCAAAATAAAAAAGAAAACCACTTACGAACACTCCTAGCTAACTAAACTATTACACTATAATCAAAGATAAATAATAAAGTGTTTCTATTATTCAGAATCACTCCTAGCAAAGATAAATAATATGTACTTACTGTCAAAATAAACAAAACACTTCCACGCTGGTAAGAAAATAATAATGATAATCAAGCATTCACACGCACAACTGCCTCTAGCAGTACTCAAATAAAAAAGAACATTCACCCAAGACATGCACCACTGTCCTAACCTAGCTAAAAACATAAACAAACAATTTCAGTTATACCAACAGTCTTTCTCACAACAAACAATCAATACACTAACTACTGTACCTCTCTCTCGCTGACACACACTCTCTCTCTCTCTCTCTCTCTCTCTCTCTCTCTCTCTCTCTCTCTCTCTCTCTCTCTCTCTCTCTCTCTCTCTCTCTACAGTATAGCACTTTATGAGTTTAGGGTATATTCTTCTGGAGCAGGGAGAATTTGGATCTACATCATTCAGCATGTGCTGGAAACTCATTTATACCAACTACCACCTACTAGTGCTTAGCTTTTGCAGATGGGCTCCTGTCATTTTTTATGATGTTATCTAAGGCTACTTGGCCCCCTTTGTCCCTGGTGCCAGTAATTCCAGACGAGCAGTGATTCCAGTGCCAGTGACCTCGGTAGTGCTTTCCACAGTTTTATTCGGGAAAAAAAGAAGGCTTCGGCTATGGTGAAAGTGGCAGTGAATGGAGTGAGAAAGCTCTGGTGCCTGTGTAAACTATGCTTCAGACCTAGGACCCATCACCTCTTTGCTTAACACTCCTTTGTGTATTTGACTCCTGTATCTGTTATAAGTGTCAGTGATTGCCTACCATTTCTTATGACATCAACCTCTAATATGGTTCCTGTTAGAGTAATCCCTCACTTGATTCTAAAGCAGTTGCCCTGTTACACATTAGATCGGACATTGATGCTGGAAAGTTACGTTACTGAGCTTTATTTATATTACAGTAGATTTGTAAGCTGTTTTCTGCTATCATCCCTTAACAATGGGTAGGATGGAGGGAGGAATATCAACCTATTGGCCACCATGCACCAGGTATTTAATTCCAGGTTGAATCTGGCCAGGGAAGGGACGGAGATTCCTTCATTGACTGACCTATTACCAGGTACAGGCTATGTCCTATAAGCCTACTCATCCCTATCATGCACTGATAGAAGGTTGGTGGAGTCATCTCACTTGCTCCCATATTGGGCCAGGGAAACTCTCATATTCTGGGAAAGAAAGAAAACCTAGCAGTTTGGCTCCAGGACTTCCTGCCCACGTATAACGTGGTTTCCATGCTTTAAAGGATGACAGGTTTGTATAAAATTAGGAACAAATAATAGATTTTAAAAGTAATTTGTATATTTCCTGGCTATACAAGCCTGGTTCTTTTAAAATTAAACTTCTCACCTTAACCATCCCCTCAGTCCCAAAACAAAAATCAAAAGTGAAGATTCTTTGATAAGAAAATGGGTGGGGCTACTCGCCCCCTGTTGTTGAATACCTTGTTAAATATTTCAACATCTATTCCATCTTTGCTGTAGACATTCCCTATTTTAAAGGACCCATGGTTCTATAGCTATGAAAAATACCGGTTGCTTTAAAATTAGTTTTTAAGCTAAATAACCCTACATAATCATTTAAATCAAGCAAAATAAAATTTTAAGTTATGTAATGATTATTTTATGTTTGCTGCAGATGCTGCTCCGTTTGCAATTCGAGATGTCTATTCCCGTGCAGCCCAACTAGGATATATGGCGGACAGGTGCCACAATCATTATTATTGGGAGAAGAAGAACCCTAATGAACGGACAAAGAAATACAAAAAGAAGAAAAAGTGAATATTAAGAAACTTTAGCTTTGAAGTTTGCATTGTTATCAGAGTATTAAATGTTTAATTACCAGTAATTAGTTTGATATCCCTTATGTACAGTTATATTATGATTTTCACAGTTGTGTCAATAAGAGAGACTTGATGTTTCTACTGCTGCCCATCTGAATTCTACTGACTACCTGGTAGGTATGTTTACAGTTGCAAGCAAATCAATCATTTCAAACCTTGCACTGTTAAATGAGTAATCTACTGACTTTCATTTTGCACATGATTTTGTGTTGATCTTCATCAGGAACATAATGCTTAAACCTAATTGAAATTTTAGATATTTGTCATTATGTCCAGTTACCTACTTTAATATTTTTAAGTCTGTGAGGTGTGAACTTTGTTATACCACCAAACCTTATAATTGGATATTTTTTCTCATGCCCAATCACATTTGATTATTCTTGGCTTAGTTGCAGGTATGAAAACAGTACTTAAATCTCAATTTTTTTTAATTTTCAGTTTTAACTAATCACACCCCTGCAGTAGTACGTTGTATGTTAACCTAAAAAGTCGGTCTCGTCTAGCCAAGATGTACTTCACCAGTGTAGATAGGTTCTTGGTGTTAATACTGGCAATCATTCTTTTTATAGTTATCCGCACAGGTAAGTGTCTTTTCATTGGTGTGAGGTATCGCAGTACTAATGAAATATGCGGTATTTGTAAGTTGAAAATTTAGTTTTATCAGGTGATTTGATTTTTTCCAACTATTCTGAACTCATTTTTGTTATGTTTAGATTCTGTATTTTTAAAGTCAAAAGTCCTCTTCCAAGACAAACAATAATGTGGGGCCACAGAGGCAACTGGTTTATAGGAGAGGCTGAACAAAAAATCTCTAGGAAAATTTTGTAGATACATCCTGTTGTTAAAACTGATTTTACATTTAGAATTTGGACAATTTAAGCTAAGGTAGTAAGCCTATCCAAAGTACAGTAATTACATGGTTTATTTTAAGTTTTGAAAATATGGTATCCTGTCTCAGGTTAGGGGGTATTGGATATACAGAATTGACCCTATTGACAAGTGCTAAGGATAGGGTGGTCATAACAGTGTTGAATTGTAACTGTTAGAAAACCCTGCATTGGTGAGGTAGAAGTTGAGGTTAGACAGCAAGATTGAGGAAAACAAAATGTAGGTAAATTAGAAGCGATGCATCTCAGTTTAATGGAACCAGGTTTGACTCATTCAGATTAACACCTTAACTTAGATCATAGTCTTTTAGTTCAAGATATATCCTTTTAATTCTTCGGTCTGTTTTTCCACATTAAAACCTTTGGTTACCCCCCATTAGTGCTTGTCTTGGCATTGGACTCTATCTCTAAAATTACTAATTTCTAATGTAAATGGTCCTTATCCAAAAAAAAAAAAAAGGAAATTCTTATTTTCAACTTTGAGTTACAGTACTGACCTAATCTTGAAATAAAAGAAAATCTAGGCCAAATATTTCAGTGTTAATGGAATGTTCTTTCAAAGAATAAAATTTTTTAAAACATTCAATAGATTTTACAAGCTGTCCACAGCTCAAGTTGCCATAATGTTCTTTATATAATTGAAGAAAATTTAATAATTTCATGTGTGAAATTAAGAAAAAACTACATTTAAACTCGTGCATACATTTGAAAATTCAAATATTTATGCATTGATATATTGTTCACACATTTAGAACATAAATTTATTGATCAATTTAAAACATAAATTTATTGAACAATTTAGAACAAAAATTCATTAATAAAGTTCTACAAGGGCCTCATTCCTAACCTCTCTACCAAAAATCTCACCTATAGATTTTAGGCAAGAGTCAACATCTTTGACAGGCCTTAATACAGTATCTGCAATTACACCACAACATCCCAATTTTTGTACACCATCAATCATGATTTCTTTCTATGATTAAAAAGTACTTCTTATTTATGTTTTGTCAGTTTCTATAGCAATTTGTCTTAGAAGAGATTTCGATACCAGGGTAAAGCCCGACTTTCATTCTTCATTTTCCTCTTCAAACTGGACTTCCAGTAATTCTTATCAACGTTCCTTGCTGTTGCCCAACCCCTAAGTGCAAGTTTAGAAATTTCAACAGTTCTCCCCATCGGTATGATCGCTGTCCTGTGATGTGCTCCCCAACCATGCTTGCCTGCTGCCTAATTATTTGGCTCCCGTGTGAGGGAGGAAATCCACTTGTGATTAGTTGCAGCTCTTCCACTTTGTGTCATTTTACAATGTATTGAAAGGTTTGCGATAGAACTTGTTTCTTCAGCTTTAAGGTATGTCTTCCAAATTTTTTGGTGCACAGATTTGCTCCGTTTGCAATATCCCACACCAAGTGTGTACAGTAGTTTGTAAAAACAAGTGTGTTCTTTATAGGAAATGTGTGATTAGTATTGGGATAATACTGAGCGGGAAATGAAAGTATTTTCATTTTGTGGAATCACATAGCAGATAGGGAGGTTAAGCATAGGAATGTTTAATGTGTCTGCCAGAGCAGTGCAGGTTTTGAAAATATTGGTAGCTTTTCCTCTGGGAATTTATGTGTCCTCAGCAATGCTTTATGATTTTAAGGATAATTTGATTAAACATGAACAGAATGATACAGGAATCCGTATAGTGAAGTAGGGGGAGAATACTGGGGGGGATTTTGGCTTGGAAAGTGATTCGAAAGCTGCATTTTCATGGTCAGATCTCACGTTGTATACTGTATTACCCTTAGTCCTTAACAACGTTCCTTCGGCCCCTAGCTGCATTTGGTTTTATGTCCTTTTACTTTACCTCCATTCCCGTTTCCTTTCCGTCATGTCCAACCTCTTTAACTTTTACATCAGTGAGAGTGCAGGGTTTTACCCTAGTACCACTTGGATATTAAATGGTCTCATATGCCCCAGTACTCGGCTATTTCCATAAACCCAATCCTTCAGGTCTGTTTTGAGTTTTTTTTTGCGGTTGTTATCAGCCCATGTGGGTTTTGCGATAAAGGGAGAGAACAGTTATATCCCTCAATGTTGGGCAGTCTCTGAGGGGCATTTTTTCCCCTATTTTAGACCTGTTGTAGTTATAAATGTAACCTTATTGATAAAATAGTTGGTTACTGGAACTGAAGCTAATATGTTGCCCCAAATTTGTTAGCAGTCCTATGCACTTTTACAAAGGTATTCTTTTGGGTAATCTTGTCCCGCATTCTCTTTCTTTAGATATCTTGTAAGGAGTGCATAGGGGTACAGGGTACCTCCATGTGAAGTATGTTGCATAATCAGAATAGAATTCTTACCATAAATCAAAAGTTCAGCTAAGCAGAAAGAGTCTCGGTTCTTCCAGTTGAATGGTTGCTACATTTGTCAGTGTTTAGAGATTGGAAACTGATGGGGTCGCCCCACACATAACTATATTCACAACTTCACTGATCAACGGCTGTACCACTTTGAAAACCCCACTTCTCGTCCGATCTGCAAAGTTAAGCATTGTTGGGTGTGGTCATTACTTGGATGGGTCACGTGACTGGCTGGGAACACCAGATATTGTTGGCAGAACAAGGATAGTGGGTTTAGTTCTCTTATTCTGGATCCCTTAGCATAGAAGGTAGATATCCTATTACATTTGGGAAGAATCTAGATTGTTACACATTTCCATCTTTTACCAGAGAGTGATTGAAGGATGTAAAGTGTTGGAGGCAGTGAAGTGTGGTAAAGAATAGAGGGTTAGGAATGAATATAAAGAGAGTTCTATATGAGGCTGTGATTGTACCAACTGTGATGTATAGATTGGAATTAAGGGAATGAAAGTGACTAAGAGACAGAAATGGAATATGTTCAAGATGAAGTGTCTAAGGAGTTTGGTGGGTGTTCTCAAGATTAAGTAGGGTTAAGAACGAAGTATTGAGGGTAACAATGGGTTAAGAAATGATTTAACAGCTACAGTGGATATGAATTGTGTCGTTAGTTTGGCCATGTAAAGAGAATGGAAAATGGCTGTCTGTTGAAGATGATGATGAATGCAAGAGTTGACGGGAGAAGTACAAGAGGAAGGCCAAGGTTTGGGTGGATGGATAGAGTGAAGAAAGCTTTAGGTGATAGGCAGATAGATGTGAGAGACAAAAGAGTGTGCTAGAAATGGGAATGAATGGCGAGCGATTGTGACGCAGTTCCGGTAGGTCCTGCTGCTTCCTCCGGTTACCTTGATGACCTCTTAGGTAGCACAGCAGTAGGGGATTCAGCATATGAAGCTTAATTTGTGGTGGATAATGGGGGAGAGTGGGCTGTGGCACCCTAGCAGTACCAGCCAAATTTGGTTGAATCCCTTGTCAGGCTGAGAGAAACAGGAAAAGTCCCCTTTTTTTTTTTCTCGTTATGTTGGCTGGTTACTCACCTAATTTGGGGAAAGTGCCTTTGTAAATAGATAGATAGACCATTATGTAGAAGGTGTGAAAAAAGTTCAGACTCTGCAAACCACAAATCAGTCATAACAGCCCTGTGCCCTTTGGGAGATGAGAATGAAAGATTTCAAGAGAGAAAATTAATAGAGCACTAGATGAAATGAAGGCAGGTAAAACATCTGGTTTGGGTGGTGTGAGGGCTAAGATGTTAAAAGAAGTTCGTGTAACTGAGATTGTTTAATATAAATAATGTTTCATGTTGTCAATGGTACCAGTGGATTGGGTACAGTATGTGTTTTATTGTTACTTTATATAAAGGTAAGGAAGATGTGCATGAGTGTTGGAATTCAAGGGACTATTAGCTTGTTGAGTGTGGCTTGACAAGTGTATGGTAGAGTGTTAATTAAGAAGATTAAGGATAAAACATGGGATGCAATCTTAAAAGCACAGGGTGGTTTTAGAAGAGGGAAAGGGTGTGTGGATCAGATTTTTAAATTTGGTCAGATATGCGAGAAATATTTAGCAAAAGGCAAGGTGGTGTATGTTGCATTTATGGATCTGGAGAAAGCTTATGATAGGGTTGATAGGGAAGCAATGTGGAACGTGTTGAAGTTATATGGAATTGATGAAAGGTTGATGCAAGCAGTGAAGAGTTTATACATAGGCAGTAAAGCATGTGATAGAATAGGAAATTAGGCGAGTGGTTCCCAGTGAGAGGGACTGAAACAAGGATGTGTGATATCGCCATGGTTGTTCAATTTGTTTGTTGATGGAGTTTTGAGAGAGATGAATGCTGCAGTGCCTTGTTGAGGATTGAAACTGATGGTTGAGTGATCATGAGTGGGAGGTGAATTAATTGTTTGCAGATGATATTGTATTGGGTACAGACTCTGAGGAGGAGCTTGGTTGATTAGTGACATTTTGAAGAGAAGGAAGTTGAGTTAATGTGTGTAAGAGTAAGGTTATGAAATGCTTGAGGAAGGAGGGTGGGCCAGGTTGAATGGCGTATTGAATGTAGAGTTAATTGAGGAAGTAGATCAGTTTGAATAATTACTTGTGGTCTGTTGTTACTACAAATGGTGGAATGGAAGCAAATGTACGTCCGAGTGTATGAAGGATGTAAATTGGTGGGGGCAGTGAAGGGAATGGTAAAGAATAGAGGGTTAGGAATGAATGTATAGAGAGTTTTACATGAGAAAGTGATTGTACCAACTATGATATATGGATTGGAGTTGTGGGGAATGAAAGTGACAGAGACAAAAATTGAATGTGTTCGAGATGAAGTGTCTGAGGAGTATGGCTGGTGTATCTCGACTAAATAGTGTAAGGAACAAACTAGTGAGGGTAAGAACGGTTGTAAGAAATGAATTAGCAGCCAGAGTGGATATGATGTGGTTTGGCCATGTAAAGAGAATGGAAAATGGACGTCTGCTTTAGATGGTGATGAATGCAAGAGGTGATGGAAGAAATACAAGAAAATAGGCTCAGGTTTGGGTGGATGAATGGAGTGATGAAAGCTCTAGGTGATAGGGGATAGATGTGAGAGGCAAAAGAGCGTGCATAGATATATAGATAGATACTTTTATGAAAGGAATTTTCAAACTTGGCCTTTATAGGATATACAGTACATCATGCTAAATTTGGTACTTAAGCATTTGGAATTAGAATTTTCATGTATTTACAACTGATATCTTTAAGTCTGTCATTATAAGTCTCCAGCAATCAGGTCTATTTAATTATAGAATTTTTGTGGTTTTACAATAGTTAGATTTCATTCTAAAATTTTTAAAAACCCTTCACTTACAACTTTTTAAATTATCATAACTGGAATCACCATCTTTCAAGGGAGCCTTAGAAAGCACATTTTTTTTTTCCTTCTCCGGCTAAATTATTCTTAAAATGTTGCAATTTTTTTTCATTTCCCTCTTTAGGAATAGTTTGCATTTTATCTGGAAATCGTTTTCTTTGTTTGTAAGAGCTGTTCAGTAGATTTTGGACAAATTATGTGCATTACAGGTGGTCACTTATTTGCTACATAGGATTGGAATTTCAGTTCCTGTCCAAAAATGCAATGTCTCTTCTAGTTAAAAGTGTGGTCACAGAAACTCATAAAAGCATTGAAGATATTAGATACTGTATTGGAATACAGTAGGCCTACATCTCTAATTTTTTTTGAAATGTTACTTTCGTAATTTTTTTTAACCCAAGTCTTATAGTGGCTATTTGCAATTTGGTCTTTTTAATTCCCTGGCCCTAAGTCTTAGTGACTATTGGCAATTTGGTCTTTTAAATTCTCCAAGTTTAATTAAAAATATAATTTTCTTTTATCGATATTTCAAATATAGTTAGAAAAACAATCTGGTTTCCTGTATTTCAAGGTGCATTTTCAGATGGTTTCCATAAATCTTGACTAATGGAGCCTAGAATAATAATTATTTAAAATTTTATTTTTTATCTATCTCTTTCACTGGCATTTCACCTCTGTGGAAGTCAGCAATATGAACATCAAGGGAGGTTCATAGAAATAAGCAGAATTTTGATAAATTTTATAAATATCTATACTCGATTTTCATACTGCTGCTACTCCGAAAGAGGGAATGGAGAATTTTTACTCAGCTAGCCAGAAGTGTGAACTGATGTCTTTTGTGAAAGCAGCTCTTGGATGCTGATTAACTAGGTTGATGAATTGGGTTTCTTTCTTGAAATAAATCCTTGTTGTCTAGGGCATTAGGGACGGAGAGACCTCAAACCGTCGGGTAGCCACCAATGACACAGCACTTCTGGAGCTTTGGCTATAAGCAGGCATGACAGACATCCTCTAGACTCTAGAGGATCAACTTCTTTTTTTTTTTTTTTTTCCTTTCTTCTACCCCTGAACAGATAAATAACTGTTATGTCAAGACCTGATATTGTTGGCAAGACAAGGGAATATTATCAGAAAGGTTTCTAGTGGGAGGCACTATCCTAATTCCTGGACAAGAAGTCCTGTCTGCAACTGTATTCATGGGCTATCACCTACCATTAATCTTCCTGCTTCACCCAGTCAATATACAGTACAACCATACAAAGACAGTGTCAAAGTCCAAAGAAGTTGCTTTTCAAAGGGACAATGGAACAGGTAAATTGCCTTTTCTTGGACCCAAAATCTAACTTAAGTTGGAGACTAGTGTGAGGCATTTTAAAATAATGAAGTTCCTGTTATTGATGAAATACTTTGCAAACACTTCATTGTAGTAGCAGTACAGAAGAATGACTGATTGTTCTCGCTGATCAGTTGTGTTTTTATGTTCCTTCATCCAGATTCAAGGAAGTGTATCTCGAGTTTTGATGGAGGCTAGGTGTACCAGTTTCGTAGAATTTGCTTTGGTTTATGCATAGCTCTCCATGTCTTACCGAGGGTCATGGCTCTGGTGGGCCATCTGTTTGGTTTAAGGATCTCTCTGTACTGGGATGATAGCCTAGTTCTGGGGAAATTAGTATTATTACCATCATAAAAATGCCTTCTGTGCCTATTTAGCAACTTTGCTCTCTCAACAATTAAGAGATATTGTATTCCCTAGTTAGCTTGCGGAGGCCCTTTGCGTAAATATGCTTAGGAGGTGGTGGTGAGGTGCCTTGCGCATTTATTGCCATAAAATAAAAATTCTACACTAGAGGAAGGAGGGCTTTTAGTGGAAAAAAAGGGAAATTTAATATTTAGGACAGGTAGGAAGCTTTGGAAAAGCCAGATGAATCTCAGCCAAATATAGATACTGTAATTTACTTTATCGTTAAGATTTACAACCTGATTTCAAATGTTTAATTCTCAGGGCTGGCCAATGGAACAAGCAGCACATCAGCAGGGCTTTACAAGTTAGATATGTTGAAGCTGGGAAAACAAATTTTTTATGAAATATAAAGGAATTCATACAAATTAGCTATCAGTATTCGTAATATTTATAAAAAAAGAGCAAACACCAATACTATTAAAGTTCATTTACTATTCTACAAGCATTGTATAAGCAATTACAAACTAAATATGATCAATGAAATAATTTACTGTGCATAATTTTTTTGCTGTAAATAAATACTTAGCTATTTTTTTTCTGTTAAAAGGAAAATAATTGAAAATAAACACTGAAGCTTTACAATTTATATTAATACTGCTTTCATGTATACAATAGGAACTTACAACATACACTCACTGCATTTGACAACCCCTTATCCTAACACTTAATATGTACAAGCTTATGTACAGACCATTATACCATATACGCATGGAAACGGTAGAAACTTTGTACACTAATAATGTTGTGTAACAAGCTTTAGTGGATATTGGCATTCAAACTCGTGTAAATATTAACCTTGTTAAAGCTTGAAAGCATTTAAGTGCCAAAAATATTTTTGTAGTGATTCACATACAAACCAACTATAACAAAATTTCTATAAACGTACTAAAGCCGCCAATCCCACATGTGAAGTATATATGCATACATATATTGGATATATTGAACAAATATAGGTATATAAGTATGCATATCAATTTTTTTTATAAGGCACAACTATTTCTGTAATCAAAAAAAACTTTAACAATTTGACGAAACAGTTTAATGTCCTCCACTTTTTTAAAGGCAAAGGATTCATTCACTGTCTTGTCAAATTATAATAAACTGCTTTTCTCAGGAGTGCAGTTTTGATGTCCAATGTTTGTAACCCTCAAAACACAGTTAGCACTAGACCAACTAGAGCTCGAGTCTACATATTTCAAGACACTGATTACTTAATGGAGAAGGGAAATAAATATAATCATATCACAGTTATATGTTCGTTTCTGCAGTTCATTCTGCAGAAATGAGATGCAATCTCCAATTAAACCAGAATCAAGCTTCGAGTAATTTTAACTGACAAAGAAGCAAATAGCATTTGTACAAATATTACTAAAAGCAGCAGCATTTGATCCTACTAATCAACATCCAACCCCAGCCAAATACAATATTTCTTTATTCTCCAGAGACAGATTTAGACTAGATTACTTTTTTATTAACAGCATACACTCTTGACATTCAAAAGTAGCAATAATACATTTTGCAGTGCCATGGAAATGAAAATAATGGTAATGAACATATATACAGTACATGAAAAACAAGCAGATATCAAAGGCACATACTACTAAAGCATGAAAGTTATGTATGCATAAAAATAGATTCTGAATGTACATAGCTTACAAAAATACAAACTAGCTGGTGTCATGTCTTTACAATATAATAACCAGTATGTTCTGATATAGAGTAAGTAAATAATATGGATGAAAAAAAAAGATTTATTCAAGTTTCAAAATGACAGTAAATGGAAGTAACATAGTTATAGACGGTCTGCCAATTCGGACGTTCGGAAGTAATCATATCGCTAACATCCTGGAAAGAAAAATACTTTTTAGCATACTACCAGATGTCTTGATTAGATCTTTAACTTATATAGTTTTAAAATCATATATTTCTCCATGTTTATTCATTCATTCAATAATCTTGACTGTTTTTTAATACAGTATTGTTAACTTTGTGTAGTAAATGGCCCTATTAGGGGGCATCCTTGGGTAGGAAGCCAATCAATTAATTCATAGGAGAAAATATATTTGGCCTTCGAACATCATTTTGTAACTAATGTTCCATCTCAAGAGGTACCACTGGTTATCAAAAGAACCTTGTACTAATCTATAATAAATTAAGCATTTTACATTATCTTTGTAATTTTAAAGCATTTCTTAAATTTTTTGTATTTAATTTTAAGACATTACTAAAATTTATAACCTGACTTCAAAATATTCTACAGAAATGAAAGTCTTGGACCACAAATAATATTGAAGACACTCCTAAATTTAGTTATTTCATTGAAATGAGTTAATACTGTACTTGATTTAGACAAATTAAAAAGTAGGGATAAAGTAATCATGATGGAATTTCAGACTATCCATTCCATTACAAAATTCCTTTCTTCCAGCCTGTGTCAACAGGGTATAGTACTTCCAATGTAGCACATAAAACACTGCCCATATTATTGGTAGGTAAGGAATATTAATTCTTGGCTCTTGTCTAAAAATTCTTTTAGCCTGTCTCAACGGGGTACAGTACTTCTAATGTAGCACATACTGGTTAAAAAAATAATAAATTGTAGGTATGGAATATTAATTATTGGTTGCGTCTCAAATGATTTTAGCCTAAGTAAGACGACCAGTCAACAATCCAATATATATATATATATATATATATATCTATTTGAGGACGCTCAATGTAAAGTTGAACGTCCTCAAATTATTTTATGGTAGACAAGGCTAGATTACAGGTATTTCATCTTTCTGGGCTGTCGCTAAATCATCTGGAAGGTAATTGTTACATTTAAAAATAATTTTATAACATTCATAAGAACAAAAATTTGTTGTAGTAAGGCAAATATATATACAAAAGATTAAATACTCCTATGTACTTGTGAAACAAAATGTACTTCAGTAATTTTTTCGTATTGATAAATACATTAACTATAAATTGTCATCCGTTAATGTGGTTTTAAACAACTGATTACTTGTAGATGACTTTTTTGTCTGGTCATTACAATTTCTTACTGTTTAGCCTGGTTCATGACCAAACATTTGGATTTAGATTACCATATTTCAACATTTAAAAACCTGAAGGATTCATTAAGTTTCTACAATACATAATTATTATTATCACTAGCTAAGATACAACCCTGGTTGGAAAAGCAAGATGCTATAAGCCCAAGTGCTCAAACAGTGAAAACCCAGACAGTTTCAAACCAGAACCCTAGGACATGAGGATAAAAACAAGTAGTTTTTTTCAACAACTCCAAAGTATTGTACAATTACTTTGGAATGTGATTAATCTGCCCTCTTCATAAAAATTTTACTTCAAGACAACGTTAAACTTGCTTTGCTCCTTCCTTCACAATAACGTAAGGAACAAGTTATTTCTTACAACCATACCTGACAAATTCAAGGTCTTCATTAACCTTTTTTTTTATGATTCATGTGAAAAAGTGCCATGCATGACACCTTAATGCAAATGGCCCTACTTGAATTATGGACTAAATAACCAGGCGCTAAGGCCTTGGAGAACGTACAGTATCCATGTACAAATGGCAAAAATTCCACATTTCTATAAAGTTAAATTTAGAAAATAGTGGACTGCAGGATGGAAAGGAAGAAAGACAGGGGGGAAGAGAGGTAGTAGTCAATTCTAAAGGGAAGCTGCTAAGACCCGTAAGTAATACAGTGCACCTCTTGATACTATACAGCAGACAAATAAGTAACTTATTTAACATGAAAACTTTACCTAACTGTAATTATTCACAGCACACCAATACTAATAGTGAAAGAAATAATGCACCTATGTTCAGTACAAACATTTAAGATCTGTTTAAAATACTGAACGGCTTTATAAGTGGTTATTACTTTACAAAATGAACTTCACTGTATGAAGATGAAAATTCCTTATATCTACTCTACTAAAGTATTGTGCCTGGCTAAAAATTATAATTCACCTGATAATAATGTATAAAAAAATTCCCCCAAAAAAATCATAATTGTGCCAGCATGTGTTAATAAATTGGGCGAAATATAATTAAAATTACTAAATAATTGTGTAATCATTAAATTGTAAAAACTAAAGTTGGAAATAAGCCCTTGGTATTCTTAAACAATAATTTTCAACTTTAAAACCATATCTATATATATATAAGTATTTCGTCAATAATACTATTATGGCATTTTTTTTTTTATAAAAAATAAATTAGGCAAAGGATTCTTCTGCAAAAATCCCTAAACTTCCATGGGGAATCAATACCAGATGCTTACATGCACCATTTGCCTAGATGCAATCTAAACAGACTCAGACAATGTAGGAAATTAGTATAAAATCTTAACCGAAATGTAGAGCAGCTACATTCTAACTAGGAATTCAGTCCTATAAAAATTAATATTTAGAGTAAATTGTTGAGATCGTATAATTTCAATACAGCTTAACCTCTTTTTAAACAAGAATGGGTATGGCATTGCATGATGCAATTTCAAAATTGAACTTGTAATCTATGTAGATTACATTCCTATAATGTATTAGTCAAAATATAAGTGTCATAATTCAATATTGTACTGTTTACATTATCACAAACCCTATAACTTCAGGTATCCCCAAATATATGTATTTCTATGTACTATGTAATCAGTATATTTCCTATGCTAGTGGCTTTTATTCTTTGTAATGTTAGCACCATATTTTAGTACTGTACTTTGTACTGTCTACCAGATAATTTTCACAGAATTCATAAAAGAAACTTTAAACAAGATAGTTGTGCATGTGCAATGTCAAGTTGAAGACTGCAGCTGCCAAAGGGTAAAGGTGTGCTTGTCTGACCATTTTCAAGACATGCCGAGACTGGTCCCCCAGTAAACAGTTACGGCCGTAATAAAGGTTGTACTAGACAAAACCTTATCTTTATCTAGTTGCTAAGCCATGTGCAATCCAAGCCCGTCAGTTAATATGGTCACTTCCTCACCAGCAGCAGATGGCAGTTACATTACCTGCTTAAAGGAACAGCTGCACTCTTTGCTCCAGGACACAGTAGTTTAGGACATACTGGCACAACTGTCATTCACTGATAGCTACTATTGCATCAAAGTTTAAATATATCACCCACTAAACTTCCAACTGTTGACAATAACCCTCTCTTCAGAGGCTGATCTTGTCACCACCCTGCCATCCAGTTGCTTCGAGGGTTTCTGAATGAGCAACATTCATCTCGATTGAATACCTTTTCAGACAATAGTCCCCAGGAGCAAGGAGTGTTCCAACCACAACTAAATGAGCCACTGGAACACTTGACTACCCTAATAGTGATTGCCCGAGCTAAAAATGCACCAAATCTGATGGCTTGGCGAAGTGGGGTCAAAGGATCAGTCAACAGGCTGGATTAGCTAAACATATCTGTTGCAGTTCTTACAAAAAAAAAGTAAGTTTAAAAGCAATGACTGAATATAAAGGTATCTTAGCAGCAGCAGAACTGTCCAGACAAACACGAGAAAAATCACTCTCCCAAGAGATTCCAATATTTTTTTTGACAAACTGCCTAAGCAACCTACCAAATAATCTAAGTGTTGACTTGACACACAAAATAATAAAGTAAGCCATAAAAAACAAAAGTCGGGATTAAGATTAGACTACTTATGCCTACAAGCCTATTCTTAAAGGTCACTTTTCTGTCAGTGTCGAAAAACTATAATTAACATCATGGGTACCAGCCACTCGTTGAAATATTACCACTAGTGTGTTATTGGGTTCTTCTACTGGGAAGACAGTACTACACTGGATCACCTCTCTCAGGTTACGTCTCCTTTTTCCTTTGCCTATACAGTACATACACCGAATATTCTGGGCTATTCTTTCTACATTACCCTCTGTCTTCATACACCTAATAATGAGATTAACAAAATATTCTTCTTGGCTCAAGGGTTTAACTGCAGCACTTTAATCATTCAGCTGCTACTTTCCTCTTGGTACGGGTAGAAGAGACTAGCTATGGTAAGCAGCTCATATATGAAGACACTTCAAAATCAAACCACTGTTCTCTAGTCTTCGGTAGTATCATAGCCTATGTGGCATGGTCTTCCACTGTCTTGGGGTCAAGTCCTCTTACTTGAGGGTAAACTACGGCACACTATTCTATCTCATTTCTCTTCACCTGGTTTTGGGAAGTTTCACAGTTTATATATAAAAGATTATTTTAATTGTTCATTACTTCTCTTACAGTTTGCTTCCTTATTTCCTTTCCTCACTGGACTATATTTTCCTATTGAAGCCGTTGGGTTATAGCATCCTGCTTTTCCGACTAGGGTTGTAGCTCAGCTAGTAATAATAATTATAACACCTGCAATTCTAGGTATCGAAGGCATCCACCTATTACTATCTAGGCAAGGATGCAGTTCTGGAGACATTAGAAGATCATATATCTTTGAGATGTGAAAATATAATTTAATAGTAATTTTTCTTTTATCTTATTTCTCTGGTTATTGCCACAGTAAATTTCTAATAAGTACTAAATAAATGTCAATATTAAGACTACATTAGTATAAAGTATTCACATGCTAACATATTACAAAACCTAGTATTCTTGTTATTTAACTTCACACAGCAATATAAAAAGAAAATGTATGTATATACAGTATATGTGTATTCAAAATGTTCATTACTCTGTACTATGAATATATTCTATAAATAAGTACTCTTAAGGTACATCAGGTTTTCAAGATAAGAAATTTGCAATATTAATGTTTAACAGCAAAAAAAAAAAAGCTTTAATTTCTTGAAACCTTGATCAAACCACAACCACACATGCATGCTGAAATTGCAACACCATGCAAAATATCCATGCATTAAAAATGTTGAAGGATATTAAATTTAGAAACACTTATCTACTGCCTTTCCTGGAATTGACAACAAATTGTCAAAATACAGATTGTCAAATAATCAATAAAGCACAAGGCATGTACATCATGAAGAAGAGTATTTTAACTGTACTAAAGAAAAGATCAACTTTAAAAATCTATGTGATTCTAAGACACAACCTTCAAATACAAACTATTGTTTCTACAACCATAAAAGCTTAACTAAAATTTATCATCTTGAGAACTGAAGAAAGGTTATTCATAAGTGTTAATGATACCTACCAACAAATTAGGAATGCCAACAGATTCTGCAGCTGAAATAGCAACTTCAAAGTTTTCTCTCTTATTTGCTGGAGAGAGTCTCTTGTAACTAATCTTTTCTGGAAGGTAAGTGTCGAGAATAGCGCAGAGCGCCAAACCATCATTCCAACTTGAACTGAAGTTGGTTATATCTACATTAGTGTAACCTATTGTCTTGTTCTGGCACCATTTCAGCAAAGCATTTCTTTTTGAGCCTCCCCCCTGTGCTAAACAGGCTAAAGGATCCTTCTTGTCAACTACAGCACTTATCTGTCAAGAAGAAAAGAAAACATTACTATGAGGTTATGACAAGTATATCTCAAGGGAAAATTAAGAATTCCTAGATAATTCCTTCTATAATCCCAATATATAAACACTTACAAAGTTAGTTCTTATGTAAAACAAATATACATAGATGCTTACCTGGCCATAGCTATTTCTTCTTACAGTATGGTCCAATTTGTTACTTAAAATAGAAAGTGGTGGTTTTGAGACACTATTCTCAACAGTTCCAAGACCAGTAATCTTTCCTGATATTTTCTCTGATAACTGCGACATTTTAATGTTTTCAGATAGGTTGGAATTACCAGAGGTTTTGGAAAATGCCGACTGAGTTAAACCCTCAGTAAATGAGTTACGCTGAAGAGCTCTCAAAGGTGATGAAGCTGTTGACGAACCTAAAGTATTTCCGGTATCTTTCAAGGGTGAAGACGAATTCCCTCGAATGACACTCTGCAAAGATGAAAGGGCAATAAAAAAAAATCCTCTCTTTTGTGACTTTTTGGCTTCAGTAATTAAAAATAAATTACTTTATCCAAATGTACTAGAAATATAAAATTTTCACTTACAATATCCTACAGGAATACTGATAGGATTTCTAACTCAAATATGACCTTAAAATTCATTATGGAAATATTATATGAACTTCACTGCTAACATTGTATGACATCTAAAACTAGTGTATACAGTAACTCCACTATATGAATGTTGAACTAACAAACTAAATAAAACTTCGCAATTGTATAATATATACAGCTGATATTTACAACATCTGATTCACTATTGTCTCCATAGTAGCTATTAGAGTAGCTTTTGTATGTTTGGCAGCATAAGCTAGTCTACTTTTTAACAAAATAGGAGAACAATGCATAACATACAGGGAGTGTATTCCTAAAAGGCAAAATGTTGGGGCAAGAAATATGATACATGGTATTATAGCCACGAAAGGAAAAAATAATGAGAATACATATACAAAGACATCGTATTTATACAGGAGAAGGGGATCTAACAGCTGTCAGTTTCTTAATAATTCCGGAGAAGTCAGATTTTAGATAAAAGGATAACACTGTATTAATGGAAAACAAAGCTGGGCTTAGATTCAAATTTCTACCTTGAGTACAGGAGATTAAAAAGGATTCAACAATATTCCTTTGGAAATCGTCATTTACATGGATTATTTTTTTCCGCCTTTGACCAACCAATTCTGTGACTTGACTGTAACCAGTGGGAGGCCAAGGCATTATTAAGAGAACCCCTGGAGACGGGCCACCTGATGCTGTTTTAATCTGACCGGGATACTTTTGGATGTTTGGCCGTCATAGAATAAGTTACACTCTGAACAAGTAATGCTATATATTACATTATTATCATTTCCAGAACTATTCTTAATTAACATGTTTTTTGATGTACAATTATATTTAAATACTACATCAATGTCTAGTTTTTTCAAAAGGGTATAACATCTAAAAAAAAAAACATGAAATGGCAAACAAAGCATATTATTAATTGTTTCCTTCCTCTCTAATTGGACACTATAAAATGTTTTCTTAGCCTTATCCATACATTTTTCTAAGAAATATTTGGGATAGCAAAGATCTGTTGCAATTTTTTCTATTTTAGTGAACCCGTCCTCAATGTAATCTGGGCTACAAATTCTAAATGCCCTAAGGTACATGGAGGAAAAAACTGAATGTTTCATATTTTTAGAGTGACCTATGGTTTCATTATTTGTAGGCTTTCTATATATATGGAAAACTTAAATTTATTTGTTTCTCTAATTATTAAAACGTCTAAAAATGGGATACGGTTATTTTCTTCATTTTCTATAGTAAATTTTATAGATGGTACTATTGAATTAATGATTGAAACAAAACCCTCAAGATTAAAATTTTCTTCTAAAATACCTAGAACATTCCTTCAGTGTGGTCTTATCGATATGTTGATGATGTTCTAGGTATTTTCGAAGAAAATTTTAATCTTGAGGGTTTGTTTCAATCATTAATTCATTAGTACCATCTATAAAATTTACTATAGAAAAAGAAGAAAACCGTATCCCATTTTTAGACGTTTTAATATTTAGAGAAACAAATAAATTTAAATTTTTCCATATATATAGAAAGCCTACAAATAATGAAACCATAGGTCACTCTAAAAATATGAAACATTCAGTTTTTTCCTCCATGTACCTTAGGGCATTTAGAATTTGTAGCCCAGATTACATTGAGGACGGGTTCACTAAAATAGAAAAAATTGCAACAGATCTTTGCTATCCCAAATATTTCTTAGAAAAATGTATGGATAAGGCTAAGAAAACATTTTATAGTGTCCAATTAGAGAGGAAGGAAACAATTAATAATATGCTTTGTTTGCCATTTCATGGTTTTTTTTTAGATGTTATACCCTTTTGAAAAAACTAGACATTGATGTAGTATTTAAATATAATTGTACATTAAAAAACATGTTAATTAAGAATAGTTCTGGAAATGATGATCATGTAATATATAGCATTCCTTGTTCAGAGTGTAACTTATTCTATGTCGGCCAAACATCTAAAGGTATCCCAGTCAGATTAAAACAGCATCAGGTGGCCGTCTCCAGGGGTTCTCTTAGTAATGCCCTGGCCTCCCACTGGTTACAGTCAAGTCATAGAATTGGTTGGTTAAAGGCGGAAAAAGTAATCCATGTAAATGACTATTTCCAAAGGAATATTGTTGAATCCTTTTTAATCTCCTGTACTCAAGGTAGAAATTTGAATCTAAGCCCAGCTTTGTTTTCCATTAATACAGTGTTATCCTTTTATCTAAAATCTGACTTCTCCGGAATTATTAAGAAACTGACAGCTGTTGGATCCCCATCTGTATAAATACAATGTCTTTGTATATGTATTCTCATTGTTGAGTTTGATAATGTCCTGAGTGGATGAAAGTACTAACTCTAATCAAGTCTTTTAATTTTTTCCTTTAGTGGCTATAATACATTTTATATTCATCACATGTCAGCTTTCGTGATTTCTACACATATGATACATATATTAAAATAAATATTCTTTATTGATAACGTTTATTAGTTAGAAGGTGTAATTATACAAAAGTGTTGTTTAGCACAAAAGTCTCAACATTAAACATACATAGGTATGCAAAAAAAACTGTAATAATGAGAAAAACAATTTGAATAAGAACTCATTGCTTTTTAAAATGTAAAAAAATCAATAAATATATTATAGAATAATTCAATTATTCACAGGCACTATTATTTATAGAAATTCATCACCTAATTAGCTAACAATAGCAGGATTAGCTTATTGCATAGAGGGGAGGGCTGGGAGTAATTTGTGGGTTCTGAAATATTTAACCCTAATGACGTTAAACTAGCGAACATTCCAGCTTCCGAACATGCTCTTGAATGCTTCTGGTATGTATGATGGTGGGGTACATCCATTTTTATGCACTTCCTAACTTAGCCTCGTCAGGCCGGAATTGGTGTGAAGAGAAATAAAGTCCCCTTTTGTTCTTTTTTTTTCATGTTGGCTAACCCCGAAAATTGGGGGAAGTGCCTTGGTAAATAGATAGATGATGAATATATGCTCTTGTTTACTTAAAGGTACAATATCAGGGCAGTCTCCATTTATTTCCTGCTATTGCTAGCAATATAAAAAACAACTGAAAATAGAGATGAGACTAATAAGAACACAACAAAAATATTACGAGAAAAGGAATAAAAGCAAATATAAAAAATAAAACTTTATATGTAATTATTTACTTCCTATTCATTGGCTACTACTCTATGGAAATGCTATTACAGAACTTATGAAAAAATACTATTTGAGAATTAGGAGAGGACTACATCTCCTAACATGTTTCTATACCTCAGTATCTGCTCTTTTTAGTAAAGGTGCACTTTTGCTATTTGATGTGTTGCTTTCGCTACTGGTACTGCATAAACTTGATGCTGATGAACTTCTAGAGTTTGCACGAGTCTGTCTCGTCACACATTCTATGGACTCTGATGAAGATGAAAGGAAAAATAGAATTAACATTTTTACATTATTACTTGGGGTTTACACTCCCTACAATTACTTGAAGCATACTGTAGTACTTCTGGCACCTGTTGCATCACTAAGTCTTTCATTCCTCCATTTCTTTAAATTTTTTCTCAAATAGCTGTTGTGTATATTGCTTAACCCTGTCCTGCTCTAATGTTCACCTTAAATTTCAAAGGTTTAAAGGCTACTCATGAATGGCGTAAGCAAGAGACGGGACAATACACTAGGGACTGGCCATATATACGCATGATCAGCAGCCAAGCTCTCTTTCCATCAATCTAGGACTGGGGAGCTTGAGGCAATGGGGGCGGATACCTTAGCAGGTTGACCCGTAGGTTCTCCCAAACCATGAAGCATGGCAAGGTTTTAGAAAAAAACTAGAAAAATAGTGCCGGAGCAAGTCTTTCACTCCCGTCCAACAGATTGCAAGATGGGGACGTTTTCAATAGATTACCATTATCCTCTTGAGGGGAAATTCATCCCGCAACTCCTTAAATCTAAAACTATTCATCCCGCAACTCCTTAAATCTAAAACTAGGTCAGTGGTAGGCAACAATAAGTGATTCAAATGTTCAGTTACATCCCAGCACCTATTTCACATTTTAGATCAGAAGTGGCATACTAGATTTTTACAGCAAAAGAGCAAGTAAAAATATGTACTGATTGGGAAATAAAAAACCAATAACCAAGTTATAGTCATTTGAACAGCAGAACAAGACCTATGCTTCATAAGAATATATTTACAATTGAATAAAACTAGGCTAAACTTCATTTCAGCTTGATATAATGGGGCCTGGTTAGAGGTAAGAGTTCTTCAAAGTCCTACATTGGAAAACTCAATTAGTTTGTTTGTAAATTTGAAAAATATCTGAATCAACACCTAGGTAATGTTAGTGTTTGCTCATATAGTTGGCCAGTTTGTTCAAATTTATCTTGTTCTGAATTTCAACTCTTTAGAAAAGATTCTAGGGAAGACCTTTGAAAAATGAGAAAGATTCATATAACTATATTAATAAAAAATAAAAACAATAATATCTATTATAATACTCCATCCTTAGCCAACAATTTCTTTTTTAAATAAAATGTTCATTCAACTATACTTTCTACCACTTGAAAATTTTTACTGAAAAAAAAACGTTTAAGTCTTTCAATTCAAAATCACTTTATAGTTTTCTTTCTAAAAACCACATACAAAAAATATTAGAGTATTAAATCTTAAATACATCAATTTATGAGACCAAACTAACCCCAAAAAGGCAAGGATGGAAAAAGGAGTTAATAATTACCAAGAGAATTATCCAATTGTATTTCTTATTTCAAGGAACAACATTCTTTGGGTAACATCATCTATCATATGCTTATCAACTAAACCTTTAATAATTAGAATGTTCAAATTCAGCACTTTCCACTCATAGATCTAAGAGTAAAACTGCAAAAGCTTTTTTAAAATCTCACCAATAAGGGATTTTACTCGTGAATCTCCTCGCGTAACTGGTCTTGGGTTGCGGCGATCAGCAAGGATAGAAGGCTCACCATTAGGTAGGGATGTGGGCACTGAGCGTAAAGTTCGGCGTTCACTGGAGCTGCTACCATTGCTCAGGCTGCTGTTACTGCTATTAGTCACTGGACTGCATACTTTCACTGCTGTGTACAAACACTGTATCAGTAAATAGCCATACAGCATGTCTAAACATGGAATTATTTACTCAAGCAGACCAGTGAACTATAACAATCACACTGAAGCTCGATTCACTGAGAAAGTAAGCTTAACATTCTAATGAGGCAATAGCCAAGCAATGCTTTGTAGCCTTGACAATTCTGCAAAAACTTCAATGGAATTGCATTGAGGAATAAAAGGCTTATGGGCTTCTGGCTTACAAACTCACTCACCTTTGGCCTTCTCAAGATCTTGCCCTAGTTGTTTCAGTCTCTCTCGTAACATAGTGTTTTCTTGAGTAAGCCGTTCGAGGTCATGCTGAGCTTCAGTCTTGAAATCATTTGCTACTCGAACTGTCATTAGCAAGTCACTTTGGAACTGTTCCCATTCTTCAACCTATTAATAAAGAGGTATTAGAAACTGCACTGTACAAGGAATACTGAAATACCTATTCTATTTTCATTATCTTTAACTCAAAAAGTATGGCTTTTATTCTGGGAAAAAATAGTGAAAACAAGCCCTTTTACCTAAGGGTCTTCATCAAGAATACTAAATAATACTAGTAAGGAAAACTTTAAAAATGATCACCTCAAAATCAATCTAACATAACCTTAGAAAGAAGACTAATTCACCTGTTTATTAAACAGTAATCTCTCTTCACTGAAAGCACGATCTTTCTCGCCAAGTTTATCCAATGTCTCGTTAAGTTTCTTTTGAGATTCAGAGAGACTGGCTTTGAGATCCCTTTTATCTTCGAGATGACGCTGACAGGTAAGTTTGATATCTTCAATATTATTTCTTAACATATCCATTTCTTCTTCAAGATGGTGTCTTTCTTTCTCCAACTGAGATGTCTTCCAATCGGCATCCTCCCGCTGACTTTTTGCATTGTTGCGGGATACCTATGTACAAATTGCAAACTCCATTAATAAGGATAGATGGGAGGTATCAAGTTGTGTCTGGATCATAAGTATAATGGAGCTGAAACATATATCCCACAATGTCCTATTTAAGTGATAAATTATCATTCACTATTTTCCAGCAAAAAAATTAATGTTTCCTGTGTTTCAACAAACAATTTTTTTTGGATAAGAGTTTATATTTTAAAAATTGTTAACTACAATATACATTTTCCTGAGTCTCAGAATTTTGTGATCCAATAGTGACACAAAAAGAAACGTTAGATTATTTCATAGTGAAAGAGTATGATATTAACAGAAGGCTCCAACACCAAGACCTCAACTCAAGTTTATGTTATAAGCTGTAATATTACAATCTCAGAAAATTTCAAAGCTTACCATTAACTCATCTTGTAATGAAGATATCTGGTCCTTTAACCTGTCGTTCTCACAAGCAAGCGTGTTCATTTTCTGTTGTAATAATGAATTTTCTTTCTCTAGAGTATCTTTTTCCTGTTTAACCTTTTCAAGGACATCTGCTAATTCACTCTTCTCACCAGAGATTACTGCAGCTTCTAATTCAGTTATCTATAATGGGATGACCAATATTGATTTAGTATAAAATAAATAGCACAACACAAGTCTAAATATGAATGTCCCCACCAAAAGCTTGAAACTCATTTTAAATACTTCTGTAAAATGGCAAGTACAAAATAACTACAAAATTTTAGCATACTTGAATAATATTGCTTACTCAACATGCCACTTGGGAATGGGAATCAATCCTTGACATACTACTAACAAGTAAACAATATTGTACCCTTACAACATACGGAATAAACTAAATCCATAACAATTCCCTCAAGTAGCACATTACATGAAACTAAAAATTTCTTGCAGAGTCCCTTAGGACCCATCTGCAATAGGATCTGCCTTATACTCATTTTACAAAAGAGAGCACACCGTAACAAAATCATGGTATAAATAGGTATTGTTCAAGAATATAAGATCTCACCTTTTCTTTAGCACTATCTAAGGCAGTTTGTAATCTGGCAATCTCAATTTCTGTTGATTTACTAGATTCTAGAGCTTCTGCTAATTGATTTTCAGCAGCCTTCTTCTCATTGTTAGCAGCTTCAACCATGGACTCCAATATTTTCATTCTGCATAAGAAACAGCAATGCCAGTTAATGTTTATATAGAGTCATATTTCCAGGAAAAACAATCCAAGATATTTAAAGTATTCATAAAATCTATAATCACAAATACAAACCTGTCTCTAATGAGCTGAGAATCATGATGAAAACGTTCTTCTGCATCTTTGGTGGTAACTACTTGTTGTTCTAACTCTTCTTGCTTCAACTGCAGAATTTCTCGGTCTTCTTGAGCACTCTTAAAAATTTAAGAATAAAAAGAAAAAAAAAAAAACAATTAAGAAGTCTGAGTGATCTAAAACTTTTGATAATACTGCCACTATTAAATACTAACCAGTGAATGGATTTTATGGTTTTATTATCCATACAGCATGAAGACCTTCACAATCTACGACAATAATATAACTTGAGGATTTTTAAACCTCACTAATCTTTCATTATTTTCTTTACAGGACCACAAAACCATACAAGTCAATTTAAAAACCACCATTAACTGCCCCATAAATGATAAAGAAAAACTTCTGCCTCACCTTCAGAAGATCCATTAATCTTTGCGTCTTTTCACACTGCGACAAATCTTGACTGTTCTCGGATTGCTGGATTAACATTTGTTTCAAAGAATCGTTATGACTGCGAGCTTCATTCAACTTTTCTGTCTGCTGAGTAAGACTTTCCAATATGACCTGGGAAAAAAAATTAAATTTACTACAAGAAAAGAATTTATTTACAAAGGAATATTTTGGCAAATAATATTCCATGATAAAAAAGTTAAAGAAAGTGAGAACTAGTTACCAAGAAAACATTTGACCGTAATGTGTAATAATAACTAAATTATTATAAAAATCTTCAGCTTTGTGTTATAACTTTTAGACCAGACCTACTTCTCAACCTATTACATCATTTACAATATAAAATATACTTTTATTACAAGTAATCCCTAGTGATAGGCAACCTGCAGTAATAATTTGTTTTGCACTGCATAAAAAAGTCGCAACTAGCTCAACAACTAACTCCTGAATAAATTAATGTATCATAATTACATAATACAAGTTCATACCTGTTTCTCCTCTTGCAGTGACTGAACTTCCAGTTGAAACTCTGAGAGTTGTTCTCGCAAATCATCCAATTCTTGCAAGGTTGCTTGTAACTCTTCATTTGTACTGTTAAAAAAAAATTATTACCATTATTGTCATCATGTATTTTAACCAGATCATACAGTTAACTAACCTAAGTCTTACAGGGATAGCTCAATGTATTTGCATTAATGCCAAATGGGAAACCGTCTGAAAGCCTGGAATTAGTCGGTAATATGTACTGTATCACATAATAACGAAAGGGGTATTTATAAATCGTCCCTCTTCGTTCTGTAACATTCATGAAACTGTAATAAACGAATCACTTACCAATAATGTGTTTCCTCCATCTGCTGGATACGATCTTGTAAACAAGCAACAGATTCAGAAAAGCTTGAAGTGGACTTGTTATCCCATTCTGCCCGATCTCCACACGAAGATGGACCGTCACCACCATTCTGTTTACAACAAAAACACAAGTCACTTCCAGTTTGGTCTATGAAATCCAAGTCATCAATTAACATTAAACAAATACAGTAATCAGTAAGTAGGTCCTCAACTTACACACATTCGGATACAAAAACCCAAATGAAATCATAAATCTCGGATTGCATCAAAAGTTCATAATGAAATACAGTACTGCTATAAAACTATTATGTAAATTAATGCAGTAAGCAAGATGATATTAGCAATATGAAATGAGACTATTTATTGACTTTAGCAGTGAAAACCGTAGGCATGTGAGTTTGATTATGCGAGTTACATTAAACCTAACCTAGACCAAAATTGAACAAAATTAGACTTACAAACAGCTTCTTGGTACCTATTAAGTTTGCAAGTTGAGGTCTTTCTGTAGTATCAGGAATATGTATATGGACAAAACAAGTAATAAGCAAAGGTGGAAAGAATAAATAACTATGTTAATCTAACTTGTGACTATCAACCTGTTTTCAATACAAATTTGCAAAGGAAACTTCATTAAAAAAAAAAAATAAACCTACACAGGTACTGTACAGCTAAGTTTGAGGTAATCACAAATGGTGAATAAAACTAATACCGTTTAATTCAGCTAATACTGTAAATGCCACATCAGACAATTTCTCTACAACAAATATACTTCGATATGTAACCCAGTTGTCAACATAGATTTTTATTTTAGCTTCTTGAATCCATTTTATGTAAGATACACTAATACATTACACTGTATCAACAGAAATAAAAAAGAAACTATACACAACACAAAAATACAACATATTTTCACAATACAAATACCCAGCAAGTAAAACAACCTGATAATCCTATTCATTCATTTCAATCTCTGATCCCATCTTACTTTTTCATGCTCCTCTGTAATCCAAGAAGTTTCTGGATGTTCTTCAATTTGCCCTTTACTGCTTTTTGTCTTTTTCTTAATACCACTCGATACAATTTCTCGAAATGTTTCTTTTGAAACACGCAAACTAGATGTACGATTGAGAGCCATACTCCTTTTCACATATAAATCACTAGATTTACACAACTTTCTTGGTAGTTTTACTATAAATCTATTAAAACATTTTTGCACAATAATGTTGTCATAAATATCTTTAAAAAAAATGATCAAGATTCCATCCACAACAACTTCCACTGATGAGAAAACAACAAATGAATGTATGAACATCAGAACCATCCTCTAATCAACAGATTTTCTGTGATAAGGTTTCTCCTGCTACTCTATCTTATCTTTTTATCAGCCTTTAAAGTAATAAGCCTGATAACCAAGATGGTCTGTTACCCTTAATTTTTTCATTTGGGCCAAACACTTGCTCTCATTCATTATCTTTTTTAAATCATAACAATAAAAAAATATAGAATCTCATGTATGCATCAATACATATATTAAAGATAAAGAAAAGTCTCAAGGACCAGTATAAACTAATCTCATTAATGACACTTTTTTTTGACGGTTTCACCCTTGTAGGATGAGAATTACTTCATTCAAACCCTTGTTTTGATAGTATGCTAGAACTGTGAGCAAGAATACACGTCAGTTTTTCTTCTCTCTGCACCCTACCTGAAATATGCAACGATAGGCTAACAATTAGCTACCTAATTTGCTGAGAGAGAGAGAGAGAGAGAGAGAGAGAGAGAGAGAGAGAGAGACCAATTATCGAATCACGTACCTGTGACACTGTGGAGACTATACTCTGCAATAATTCCTTTTCTTGATCAGAGAGGGGAGAAGAGTCAAAGTTAACTCCGAGCAGAAGCAACCGATCTTTAAGGTGTTTGTTTTCTGCAGACAGCTTCTGCACTGTAGACGTTAAATGACAAGAATTGTCAAGCACTGTATTACCGACACACTCCGACTGTGACGCTTGTGTCGTAGCATTTGATAAAGAGGAGGCTGTCGTATTGCCTGGCTGAGTTGCGGATGAAGAGCCTCCACTCTTAGCACCACAGGAAGAGGGTTTAGCGATATTTTCTTCATCACTGCAATGTCCTCGTTCTTTCAACGCTTCCTGTAAAGTTTAAAAGAAAGGAATGTATTCCAATTTTTTACTAGACAATGTAATTAAAAAATAATACTCAATTTACTACTTCTAAAGAAAACTTTATTCTAATCCATTATATAACTACCTTAAGAAAAAATGACAAGAACATACAAGAAAAAATAATAAAAATCTATACTTGGCCAAGTACAAATATAAAATTTTCAAAAATATCTATGGTACTACTTTTCTTCACTAAATGACATCATCAGATGAATTGTATAACTTTACCACAACTGTGGCATAAAACATTTATACAAATCTATAACACTTACTTACATTGAATCTAAAAATCTGAGGTACAAGTAAACTAACTTTTGTTCCTAATTACCAAAAAATCTCATAAGCTCTGCAGAAAACCAACTGCATTAATGAATTGAAACCTAACTGGATTTGGATATCAAATTTCTGAGTAGAACACAAGTCAAGAAAGACGCATGCTGCTTCAAAACCCCCAAGACTGGAGCAATCAACCAGCGAACGTGTATAAGTCAAGGAGACTCCATTCCACATTCAAAACCAATGTAAACAATTTGCCCTCTACAAAGTACATTTTCCCATCTTTTAGGATGTTACATCACTTGCATTTTGTAGCCGCTACTGACAGGCGTTCCTATAAGATTGTTCTGGAAAGAGAGATTCTTCTTTTCCGACTTGATTAAAAATTTTTCACAAAGCCAGCTGTCTAAAACTGGAGTCCTTTTGCACTATGTGACGTTATTTCTAGAGAGAGAGAGAGAGAGAGAGAGAGAGAGAGAGAGAGAGAGAGAGAGAGAGAGAGAGAGAGAGAGAGAGTACATTACTAACAAGGTGTTAATAAGTCTCCATGGATAACAAATTAAATAGTGAAAACAGATTAAAGTAGAAGCAACTAATTCTCCATTAAAATACACCTCCACTGCTGACACCAGCCTGTTACTTAATATGCAATTCCAATGCTGTAAAGACCTGGCAACAAGAGAAAGCCTAAATTCCAGAGGCAAATCATACAACTGTGAATAATAAAGAAACTCATGGCCAAGAGAGTTGCCCTTTCACATCATATTCCGGCCATTTCACAAACATAACGTAATTCAAACTGACCCAGCAGCATAAGCTTTCATGGAAACTAAAATTTATGAACAGAATGATGACACATGGAAAGCCTACCCACACGCGGCCACTGAACTTTAAACAGCCAATTCTCACAGGTCCCCAATGGGAAACCCAGGTACCTATCTCTCAAGGTGCCTCTGCATAAACACTACCCGGCTACTGCTTCTCTTTGGCCAACCTCGGCAACATTCTGAATCCCTTGACAAGCAAATCGATTGGTATTACATAATGTACTATTAGTTGAGAAATAAGAGTAAGAATTCCGATTTTTTATGGCAACAAAAGTATGGGGAAGAAAAAATAATTTGCTTAGGAAATGAAATAATTCTAACCATTCCAAATTTAACATTTAGAAAGTCTATATCGTTTTAATTCTTAGAATGAGGAACACGCTTAAATATATTTTCAAAGAACATATTGTCGTAAAACAAAATGGTAGAACCAAAGCTGTTAACTTAATTTTTTTTTCTAAAATCTGGACTCCTACACGAGCAAAAATTCACGGAAAAAACTAGTTTAATCAACAGGAATACCAAAGGTTATTTCACAAGAACTAATTTTAATTTTAGAGATAATGTCTCTTAAATACCATCATGGCATTATACTCTTCCCGCGGATGTCTCGCTTGAAGTAAGGATAAATTCCGTCCAATCAAGTCTTTTTTAAATTAGTTTCAGACGTCGAAAAAGTCTTAAAAAACTAAATTAAAAAAGCAATTGTAACTTTCGCTCCGCCACGTCATAATTAACAAATAAATAAAATTCTCTTTCTGAACTTTACATTCTCTTCCTTTTCGTCTAATCAAACAAGACTAATAGCAAATTTTAACTCCGTCGGTAAAACTATTTTTAGGACATTTTAATGAAGATAGCATAGCATATAAGATTTTCATTATAATGAAATGCGCACTCCTCATCGTACATAACAGAGAGAGAGAGAGAGAGAGAGAGAGAGAAAGAGAGAGAGAGAGAGAGAGAGAGAGAGAGAGAGAGAGAGAGAGAACTCAAGGTCATTCGCTTGTCAATTAAAAGTAAACATTTCTTATGAAATGTTATGACCAAATATATCTAATCTATTAGTCACAAATATATCAATTTTTAAACAGTCACCCTATAAGAAATCCGATAATTTAAATCAATATAATGTTTATTTCCAAAGTTTTTTCGCTTTTAATCTGTTCACATAACTTCCAAATGCTATACCTTTACATTGTTGTTTACTGCCGCATTCTTTGCCCCGTACTCAGATGAAGCCAGACGGAGGAGAGGGGGGGGGGGGGGGGTTGAGGAAGGAGTGCCCACAGGTGGCTTTATGAGTCCAGAATTCCTTTTAAGACCTTTAGCTCTTGAGCAGAGAGAAGGCTATAAAGTAGGTGTACCAAAAGCCAGAGAAGATGCCATAATTACCAGGTAATGACTATAGTGGTCTACATAGGTGCAGTGACAGTACTACTCTACACTACTAAGTACCTACATTCTCCCACCTCAGGAAATCCTTTCAAGATTAACTACTCTCTTTTATTGGGGTATTCATAAACAAAAGGTAACCCGTTGAGCGCCAAGTTTCTCCACCGCCCATCTCAAGTTTCAATTCGACCATTTTGACAAGTAAATTGATCCGTGATGTAACGTAGGGGGTTTGAAGACCAGCATACTTCAAGCCTCTCCAAACCATTCATTCTATATTTGTGAATGTCAACCAGTCCTCAAACACGACGCATTTATCTCTCCCAGAAGGAACTCGGCTAAACCTGGGTGATATCAGACCATTAAAACTAGTTGACCTAAAGTCTATAGTTTTCCATTCAAGTTGACTGACAGTCAGTCAGAAACCTATTACTACTACACGCAGTACTCTACTACTATCCTTACACCCCAGAGTCATAAACAATGTAGAATTCCCGCATTGTCCACAAAATCCCATGCAAAGCCCAAACAAATCGAGACAAGTCGGTTTAGCCCGCATAGTACACAAACTAAATCCGCTTATGCTCTTTACTCATGGCTAGATTCATCTATCACACTCTAGACATGACACGCAATATAAAGTAACTGTCTGATATTTAAAGAATTATGGCTTCCATTTGCAAACAGAATAGATGCAAGGTCATTACCACCACAATTGACCTAATACCCGCGAGGAAGTGGTCCTTTGTCCAATTATCAGGCAAATTTACAAGGAACCAGGGCAAATTAGAAAGAGCTTGCACATACGGAAGGATGCGTGAGCTGAGTTAGTATTGAAAATTCAAAGATATACTAGGATCTCTAACAGAATATAATTTGGGAACATCTTGTAACTAGTATTTTGTCTATAAAACCAAATTGACCAACGAAAATCTAAATATTTCATAAGGAAAATGTTACTTTCAACTTTAATGAAGACCTGGCTTTAACAAGAACATTTAAAATAACTTGTTTGCTGGAATCTACCATGTATAACGTAGCATGAAAGTCAATTAAAATTTTAATTTGATTACAAACTAAGTTCAGAAGCAATATATATTTATATATATATATATATATATATATACATTGATAGATACAGATATAATAATTATATGAAACACTATAAATTAAATGCAACCACTTAGACCGCATATGTTGAGTGGAAGGTAGCCTCAGCTTAGCTCCACTGGAGGGAAAGAAAAAAAAAAAAGTTACGAAGGGCAACACGATCTCCACCTGACAGCGTTGCAAAGATTCGCTACTTTCGTGGACAGGTTAATGACAGTTCCCTTGCCACTTCTCTCAAACGTCGCTGTGGGATATACATAAAAACTACCCAACTCCCTCTTTGGCTAAACAGACGTTTAATGACACGATAGAAGGTTAAAAGATTAATCTTCCCGAAGGAGCCATGTCTCTACTAATTGCACACTTCGGCATGACGTATCTGAGCAATATTCTGCTGCCGGGGTTCTAGCATTTCAAAACTAACGTAACCTAAAGGAATGTTTCAGAACATTTTAAGATACCCAAAAACAACCAAGCATTTCAAGGCAAATTAGAACTTGCATTTAATTATTAAAGATTATTCTAACATTCGAAAACAAAGATCTAACAAGAGGGGGAACCCAAACAATACCACTTCTACTACAACTAATACTAATACTTTTCCCCTTGCTGCTGCTAATAATAATAATAATAATAATAATAATAATAATAATAATAACAATAATAAATAATAATACAATGGAGTGAAGTCAGTGGAGCCTTAGAATAGCGACCCACTTCTTCCCAACTCTCATGAGGTGGAGAACAAAGTAAAGAACAATGAAGGTGAGGCAACAGTTTCTAAAGATACAAAGTGATCATAATCTAAATCATAACACAACCAAGTACCTCGAACGACCTTGTATATACAATTGGTACAATGAAATTTCATTATAAAATTTTTTTTAGAGAGAGAGAGAGAGAGAGAGAGAGAGAGAGAGAAGCAAGCGTGATCATAATTTAAATCATAACATAAGCAAGCAACCTAGTATGACCTTGGAAACAAATGTACATTTCATTAAAACTATTTTTGGGGGGGGAGAGAGAGAGAGAGAGAGAGAGAGAGAGAGATGAGAATATCACAAGCTTCTTGCAAACCGGTAAAGCAGGTCAGGTATTAGTTATGCAACACGATTGAAACCTAAAACTCCTTTGTTATGTGAACCTCGTTCTCTTTGGATATTGCCAAAGAAAACATGTTGCTCTTCATATTTATCTTGTGCAACGGACTTAACCGTCTAGTTATCGTTCAATCGACACAGTGATAGAAGGTTGATTGGCATACCTATCAGGAGTGTTGATGAGAGCTAAGGAAGCAAGTACACTCAATTTCGACATTGTTTATGCAATTATCATGATGGTAGAGTGATAATCAACTATTTTGTTAGTAACTAATTAGTCAAGCAAACAAAATCGACAGAAGCCAGGGCACATTTAAATCAGAAACGCTATTTCTTATATTAAACATTTTAAAAACATTGCTCATAAGTTAATCCAACAAGTAAAGGTATCATCAATGCGACCTACTAACAACAACAGAAGAAAAGGAGAGTTGAACTGAGATCTTTAAAAGCACTAAATTCGTATCAAATTTGACAAATTCAACAATAAACACCATCAGTGTAAAAGAGTAAAATATATTTCGTGATTCTTGTATCAAAGATGACAAGCACATACACGGCCGTCGCTGTTGAAACCCATGAAGTGTGGCGATTTAACGGGTTTCTTCAACTTTCCTGGTTAACACGAGCATCAGTGACTTCTCAAAATAATAAGCTCTGGGCAGGCAACAGAGACTTTAAAGAACAGCTAATATCCCTCCTAATAAATATAGTTAGCGAAACTACCAATAAATCAGTTTTATAACTTTTTCCTTTCCTCATTATGCCTGTTTTATCCTGTTGGAGCTCTTAGGCTTATAGCACAGTGCTTTTCAAACCAGGGTTGTAGTTTGGCAAGTAGTAGTAGTAGTAGTAGTAATACAAACTTCTCTATTCAACACCATAGCCTACTACTCTGCAAGAATCTACCCATCAACACCATAGACAACAGAAAAAATAAAGAAAACAGGTATTACTCACTGTTACACCATTAAAAAAAAAAATTACCACCATTTTATAAAAAGGCGAAGGAAATAACTGTTTATTCGGTTAAGACAGTTGATAAGATCTGGGTCTCGCTAAAATGTTTTGAATGTACTAGGCCTCCTTCATAAGGAAAAATATCTTTATAGTACAAACACATAATGGCAAATATGTTTGCCTGTCCCAACTCTTTTTATGGACACGAGTTTTTTTTTTATATATGACCAACGAAGCCAATTAAGTGAGCATTTCTTTGTTGAAAAACATGAAGAAACGAAAACTACATCGAATAAAAAATATGCATCATGGACTTTCAGAATTTCAAGTTCTTAACCATTCCTGCACATTGTTAACAGACTAAAATTACACAGTCCTAATAACCATTTTGCCACATTATTCGTTAATGGCAAAAAGTTCTTAATAGCAGATGTAAATAATTCGATAAGTACGGTGCAAAATTACCACGACTGCTTCGCCAAGACCCTTAGAACATTTATAGTAGGGACGGTTTTACGGACAGGTGGGTGGATCTCCGCAAAGACTGCGTATCAGAGCGTCCTTGGTTGGAAGGTGAGCAACATACCACAGGGAAGGGGGGGGGGGGGGGAGAGTTTACGGGACAATGACGGAATCCAACTAAGTACAGTAGCCTCACAGAACATAGTAGAAAAAAAAGTGCGAGAGACTATGGGATACATTTCCTTTTGGAACAAACTAACCAAAAAAGAGATTTCATTGGAAAAAAAATATATTTAAAGATGAAATAACAAAGCGTACTTATATTCCGCAAATGCGTAGTAACATCTTTCAATAGCTTTGAACAGAATAAAAATCTTAAGCCTGAAGCTTATAGCTGTTTGTCAAAGCATAAAGTTGGTAAAACAAAGGACCCTAAAGCCTTTAATTGTTTGTCAAAGCATAAACTTGGGAAAACGCAAGAAGGACCCTAAAGCCTTTAGTAGTTTGCGAAAGCATAAACTTGGAAAACACAAGGTCCCCTAAAGCCTTTAGTAGTTTGTCAAAGCATAAACTTGGGAAAACACAAGAAGGACCCTAAAGCCTTTAGTAGTTTGTCAAAGCATAAACTTGGGAAAACACAAGGAGGACCCTAAAGCCTTTAGTAGTTTGTCAAAGCATAAACTTGGGAAAACACAAGAAGGACCCCGAAGCCTTTAATTGTTTCTCAAAGCATAACCCTGCGAAAACACAAGGACCCCAAAGCCTTTAAATTGTTTGTCAAAGCATAAACTTGGGAAAACACAATGACACTAAAGCCCTTAGTTGTTTGTCAAAGCATAAACTTGAGAAAACACAAGAAGTCCAGTGAGGGTTTTGACATCGTAATTGGAACGATGAAATCTCATCTTGTGATTCTGGTCTTTTAAACAGTAAAGTCTCAAGCCCCACAATTAAAGAGAGCCGACCATCATCTCCATGAACGTACGAGGGTCAATCATCGCTCTACTGCACACAGCCCTTCTGGTCATCCCCTTCTGGCCATCATGGATTATCTAAACGGGTCTTTAACGGCACTTGGGTTAACTACTTGGCAGGTGTAAATGATGTAGCAGTAAACTGAAGGTCTTTTCAATTTTCCCGTCCCAGAGTCTAGCCATTAATAGAACACCTTGAATAAAACAAAAAAAAATCTACACGAAAAAAACTGTTTAATAAAACACCTTGAAAAAAATGTCGATCTACAAGTAAAAATGGTGTTCCGTGAATTCCAAAATCACTCGCGCGAGAAAGAATTAGGAACTGGATTATTCCAGGAATTTCAACGAGCACAAAGTAGCAGTCTAACTTTAACATGCACATATGCAACAAAGATAAAAAGGCATATTTCCTTCTTAAGACGATCGCTTCCGTGTCGTCAGAAAAGCAATGAGATTTATAGGCCACAAGGCATTGGGTGACTACCAGAGCCAACAGTTTTACCTCCATCACGAATCATAAAAGTAATAACATTGGAATCAAATGTTTGCTAGATTCATGGAATAACAGTGAGTATAAACTACAGAATAATCGGAGGAATATTTATTTTAGGTTAAAACACAAAAGTTGAAACAATATACGCCAAATTTATTTTAGCATAAAACAATGTACGCTAAATTTATTTTAAGTTAAAACAAAACACGACAAATTTATTTTAAGTTCAAACAAAACTCGACAAATTTATTTTAAGTTCAAACAAA